>NW_011888888.1:5651025-5661055 GCF_000151845.1 Pteropus vampyrus | reverse complement strand
AATATCAGGAAACAAATGGAGATATCACTACTGATTAAAAGAATAAAAAGAAAATGTACCAAAAAAATCTATATTCATAAATTCAACAACTTAGACTAAAAAAAAAAAAAAAGAGAGAGAGAGAGAGGAGACAAAATTTACCAATATCAGGAAACAAATGGAGATATCACTACTGATTAAAAGAATAAAAAGAAAATGTACCAAAAAAATCTATATTCATAAATTCAACAACTTAGATAAAATGAAACAATTCCTTGAAAGATACAAACTACCAAAACTCACCAAAAAAGAAACAGATAAGCTGAATAGCCCTATGGCTACTAATGATATTAAACTATAGTTAAAATCTATTAAATAAATTAAATTGCAATTTAAAAATATAGATCTCAACTCATTCTAGGAACAAATGATTTCAATAGTGAATTCTACCAAACATTTAAAAGTAAATAATACCAGTTACTCATAATGGTGGAACTATATTTTATATTTGTAGAACTCCATCATCGCTTCCAATAAAAGAATTAGAGGGGATACTTCCCAGCTTTATTATAACTCCAGAATATTACCAAAACAAAGACATTAGAAGAAAAGTGCAGACCAATATCTCTCATGAACATAGACATAAAATTCCTAATAAAATATTAACAAATCTAATCTAGACATGTATTAAAAAAGATAAGACATCATGATCAAGTGGAGTTTATCCATAGAATGCAAAGCTGAGTTTGATACTAAACAATTGATCAATGAATTTGACCGCATTAACAGAATAAATAAAAGAAACCATATGATCATCTCAATAGATATAGAAAAAGTATTTGACAAAAAACAACATCCATTCATGATTAAAAAAAAAAAACTCTCAGCAAACTAGGATAGGTAAAATCTTTAACCAAATACAGAATATCTATGAAAAGTCCATAGCTAAAATTGTACTGAATGGTGAGAGACTAAAAGTTTTCCTCTAATATCTGGAAAAAGTCAAGGATGTCCTCTCTCACCTACTGAATATCAAACTGAAAGTGAACTAGTAAAATAAAGCAAGAAAAATAAATAAAAAGCATACAAATAGAAAAGGAAGATATAAAACTATTCAGATGATATGTTTTTCTATGTATTAAATTCCAATGGATCTACAAAATATTTTTCTGGAAATAATAAATGAGTTTAAGCAAAGTTGCAAGATAAAAAGTCAATTACAGAAATCAATTGTATTCTGATATACAGGGAATTTATAATTGGAATATAAAGTTTAAAAACACTGTTTACAATAAAAGTCCAAAAAAGTACATAGGTATAAATCTAACAAATTTTTCTAGGATATGTATGTGGAATCTATAAATCACTTATGAGAGAAATCAAATCTAAAGTTGAGAAAGATGTTATGTCCATGGATTTGGAACTTCAATTTTGTTAAAATGTTAATTCTTTCCAATTTTGTTAAAATGTTAATTCTTTCCAATTCTCAAAAGATTTGGCACAATTCCAACTGAGATTCCATCAAGCATTTAATAGATACTGGCTAGCTGGTTCTAAAATTTATATGAAAAGGCAAAGGAATTAGATTAACCAAACAATTCTGTAAAGAAAAAACAAAGTCAGAGAACTCACATTTTCCAATTTCATGATTTACTATAATGCTTTGGTAATTAAGACAGTGTGGTATTGAAGAAAGAGTAGACACATAGACCAAGGAATCAAACAGAAAGCTTAGGAATAGATTCACACAGATATAATCAACAATTTTGATAAAGACTCAAAGGTAATTCAACAGAAAAAGAATAGTCTTTAACAAATGAGGTTGGAAAAATCAGTTATCAATATGCAATAATAAATAAAGTACTAAAGTAATAAAGTAACAATAATAAGCCCTAGCACATTATAAAAAATTGGATCATAGACCAAAATGTAAGACATAAAACTATAAAATGCATAAAAATATGTACAAGAAAATACGTATCATCTTGTCTTTGGATATCAATTGGTAGAGACAGCGCCAACAGCAAAATCATAAAAAAGAATATCAATAAATTACACATTATCAAACTCTTCCTAAGATACTTTTAAGAGAGTAAAAAGCAAAATAGAGACTGTGAGAAAGTATCTGAAAATCTGTTAAAGGTCTTGAGCTAGAACATAAAATAAATATTCCTCAAAACTAAACCACAAGAAAATAAACAACCCAATAAAATACGGATGAAAGATCTCAATAGAACTTCACCGAATATAAAAAGATGGAAAATAAATACATGAGATGATGTTCAAATAATTTGTAATTAAGAAAATACAAATTAAAAAAATGAGATGCCACTAGACACTTATTAAGTAACTAAAATCCAAAAAGCTGACAATACCAAATGTAGGTAAAGATGTAGAACATTTATTGCTTCGAGTAGGGTTCCCCAGTCCCTGGGTCATGGAACAGTACTGGTTTGTGGTCTGTTAGGAACCAGGCTGCACAGCAGGAGGTGAGCGGCAGGCCAGTGAGCAAAGCTTCATCTATATTTGCAGCTGCTCTCCAGCACTAGCATCACCTCCTCAGCTCCATCTCAGATCATCAGGCATTAGATTCTCATAAGAGTCCTGGTCCCTGATGCCAAAATGGTAGGGGACTGCTGGCTGAGAGAATTAAAAAGTTTCAGGCACATTGGAAGACAGTGTGGCAATTTTTTTTAATAAAGTTAAATATAGACTTACCGTGTGATCCAGCAATAAATATCCCTCACACTTCTGGGGTTTCACCCAGGTTACTTGAAAACTATTGTTCACATGCCAAACAATTTTATAGCTGATTTATTTATAATAGCTAAAACTAGAAGCTATCGAGTTATCTTCCAACAGGAGAATAGAGAAACAAATAATATAATACTACTCAGAAATTTTTTTTTTAAAATGAGCTATTTTTTCATGCTACATAAATAAATCTTAGATGCATTTTGCTAAGTGGAAAAGCTAGATAGAAAAGGCTACCAATTAAATGATTTTATTTATCTAAACTTTTGGAAAAGACAGTAGAACAATGATGGAAAACAGATCATTAGTTGCTAGTGGTTGCTCAAGTTGAGTAGGACATTAACTACAACAAGGGGTCCATAGAACAGGGGTATTGTTCTATATCATATTGAAATGGTGGGTATATGACTCTGTGCATTTGTCCAAATGTGTAGAATTATACATTACAAGGAATCTTAGAAGAAGAAAAAGAAAGAAAGAAATATCATCCAGGATGCTGGAGGATGCCCACAATGGAATACAGATTGTGACAAATGAAGATAACTGTATTACCAATATATGACACAATCACACTGAAGGGAAAGTGGGGAAAAACTGATTGAATTAACCCTGGGAAATGATGTTTGATGGAAACTGGAAAGCTAAAGACAGAAAAAAAAATTGATAAACATATAAGATGAATGATGGATTGGGGGAGCCAGGTTTCTCACTGTTGGAGAGGAAGGGTAGAGATAATAAAGAAGGAAAGGCTAAGAGGTGAAGTCAGTATTAGCAGAATAGGAGATCCTAATTCTTGTCCACAACTCCAAAAGCAAAAAAAAAAAAAAAAAAAAAATCTATGAATAAACAACTATACACAATAAAAATAGTTCTGGGAGATCTCTGGAATAAAATAAAGATGCCAAAACACTGTGGAGCACAGAAACTGAGGATGGAGCAGAGAAATGCATAGGAAGCATTTTGCTTACATCACCTCATCCTCTACTCTGGTACAACTATGCTCCAAACAGAATACCCTTGGAGTTACCTACCCACCTCACCCTCACTCTACCTCTGAGAGTAAAGGAGAAGAAGAGGATTCCAACAGTCCTCATTGCCACCATCAATCCCTGCAGCTTTTGCCACCAAAGAGCCCTGGATCCTTCACTAATGCTGAACCTAGCTGAAGGAACTGACAAGAGTCTACAATGCTGTACCTATCCCATACCTTAGGGCTACAGCCATCACTGATTCCCACTGCTCCCTATCCCCACCAAATAATGACTACACCCTACACCTCACCCCACCACTGGAGCCAACATTCCCCTCCTGCAACCATACACATGCCTAGGACCCTGGCTTTATGACCACTCTGTGCATACCCACACCTCAGATGCTGGTGTCTTTGTATGAGTGAGCCTGTGCCCTGTACTAGGTGCCATGGTTGTCCTGAAAGCTCCTGAGCCCTGGATTCTGGCTCTGTGGTCACTCGATGCACCCTGCATCCCTGACTCCATTGCCACTGCTGCCATAAGTACACATACTCCCTGGACCCCAGCACTGCTGCTGCCACGTTTATGCCCGTGCCCTAGACCTAGTTCAATGAAGGACCGCCTCAGCCATGATTTCTCTCACAAGGAGAAGGAGTAAGGGGACCCTAGCAGACTTTGTTACCAAGGACACCAACAGCCCTTGTTACCACCATGGACATATACAGCTTTGGTCCTAGGACACCGACAGTTTTTTGCCAAGGTTGACCTAAGCTGATGGAGCTCCATAGACACTACACTGCTGTGCTCTCCCTGAGCACAGAACTACCGCTGCACCCTCCATGGAGTAAGAGCCAATATACCCAATCTATCTAGTACCATCGTACTCACCCTTAGGTGATGGCCTTTCCCCACTCATGCCAGTTTACAAAGTCTGGAAGAGGTAACTGCTCCCTCAACTGAGCACACACCAATGCAAGGCCACAAAAAAAAAAAAAAAAAAACCACACAAAAATTAAGGGAACATGACATCAGCAAAAGAATGCTATACTTTTCCAGAAATTGACTCCAAATAAATGAAAATCTACAAATTACATGACCAAAAAATTCAAAATAATTGTTTTAAGAAAATTTGGGAAGCTATCAGAGAACACAGACAACTCAAAAAAATTACAAAAATGATTCATGAACAAAATGATAAGTTCAACAAAGAGAAATCATAAAAGAGAAGCAAACATTCTAGAGCTGAAGAATACAATGAATAAAATGAAAAATGCAATGGAAAATTTCAAAAGCAGATTCAACAGCTTCAAGAGCACTTGAAAGAGTTTCAACAATTTGATTGGGTAGAAGAAACTATGTGAATTAAAAGACAGGTCATTTGAAATTATCCAGTCAGAAGAAAAAAAGAAAAAAAGGATGAAAAAGTGAATAACACTTATGGGATTTATATGACACCAGCAGGAGAACCACTATGTAAATTATAGGAGTCCCAGGAGGAGAATAGAAAGAGAGAAAAAGACAAAAAGCTAGTTTAAATAAGTAATAACTGAAAACCTCCCTATCTTGGGAGGTAAATGGACATCCAGATTCATAAAATTTGAAGGTTTTCAAACAGAAAAAGAAAAAAAAACCTGAGAAAGACTAGATAGATCATTACATATTATAAACGAATTGTAAACATCAAGGACAAAAAGAGAATTTTGAAAGCATCAAGAGAAAAGCAACTCATATATAAGAGAATAACATGGGACTATATATGCTGATTTCTCAAGAGAAACCTTGCCAGCCAAGGAAATAGAGGGATGTTATATTCAAAGTACTGGGGTGGGGACGTTGGGGGTGGGAGTGGGGGGAGGAACCTTCCAGCCAAGAAAACTACATTAAACAAAATTATCCTGGCACTGGTAAACACTGTTGTGACTTACTTAAATTTAAAACCTAGTTTGGCCACATTTGTCTACAATGCTGAGGTTGAGCTGGTTCCTCCAACCTCTGCAAGATCCCTACAGCTATTTAGGGATTGAAAAGAATAGTCGGTAGTGCTCAAACTGGTAGCTTCACACAGCTTACAGCTAAGGAAGCTCTGTGGAATGGTTTGGTGGCCACTGAGGTGCAGATGTGGTTTTAAGTTGACGAGATCAGAGGCCAGCGTAGCATCATTGGCTATAATTTTTGAAGACCAATCTTGAACATTTTAAAAATTCTTTTTGGTGTATTATTTGAATGTTCTTAGATCATTTTCATTGCAGTGTTATTTACAATAGTCAAGACATGCAAACAAGTTTAAGTGTTCATGAATAGATGAATGAATAAAAAAGATATTATATATATATATAAAATAGAATACTATTCAAACATAAAAAAGGAGATCTTGTATTTGCAAAACATAGCTTGATCTTGAGGGTATTTTGCTAAGTGAAATAAGTTAGACAGAGAAATATCACTTATATGTGGAATCCAAAAATAAAAAAAAAGGAATTTATAGATACAGACAGATTTGTGGTTGCCAGAGGAGTGTGCTGGGGGGTGAGGAAAATAGGTAAAGGTGGTTCAAAAGTTAAAAACTTAAAAAAAAATTATTTGACAATATGCAACAAAAATTAATAAGAGCAACCCTTAGAAAAGCAGTAACAAAAGGACACTTGCACAATATGATAAAAGACTTCTCTGAGAAACCTAAAGCTCATGTCATACTTATTGGTGAAATTCTAAATAATTTTCCCCTAAGATTGGGAGAAACACAAGGATGTCCTCTCTACCTCTTCTATTTAACATTGTGCTGCAGGTTCTAGCAGTACAATCAGGCAATAGAGAGTAATAAAAAGTATTATATTGGTAAGAAAGATGTAAAACTGTCATGATTCACTCATGAAATTTTTTAAATGATTTAAAAAAATGAAAATCTTTTAACAGAGTAAAAATTTATACTTTAGGCAGTAGATAGAATAGACACTATAGAAATCAAATCAATTAAGTAGAAAGTAAAAAATTTCTTCAATGTGGTATCACAATGAAATATAAATAAACAAGATTATACTTAAGAAAAAATATAAATATGTTGAGGACAGAGAGAAAAGAAAGTAATGTTTGCAAATTAGGAATTTTGATCAAGTATTAAAGTTACACAAGTCATAAAGAATGAATTAACAAAAAACCAAACACATAAAACTCCAGACTATTAAAAAAATAAAATACCCAACTATGCAGAAAACTAAAAGACTTTCCTTATGCCATGAAAAATTAGTCAAAACATAGTAAATACATTTTAAATTAAATAAAGCAATACAATAAAATATTACTTATATTTTTCTGCAATATAAGTTTCAGAGGGTGAAAATTATTTAAAACTGAACAAAAGTTAGATGAACTGAAGTGATCCAGAACATGAAATAATATAATCACTGCAGTTTTAAAGTGAAATGGTATAAGAATCTACAGTTTGAAAACTATAGTAAGCTTTTCTCAGATACAAAAGTGGCTCAAAAATTTTTAACACATATTCTCATTCTATAAATATTTATGAAAATGAAAATAAAAAGGATTAGCAGTTGGGTATCGAAGAATTTAAATATAGTGTCTTTTCAATAATTTTGGTACATATGGTGGCAAAGAGGGATTAACTATAAAAATAATCCTTCGAAGTATATATGGGTATTTAAATATATAGTATTTAACAATAAACAGGGTCTAAAATTAAATATATATATATATTTGGAGGAAAAATCTATGGGGCTTCAATTATAAGGTTTCATAAAATAATGTTAAATTCTTTTTACACTATGGAAGTCAGAAGATGTCACAGATCATTAAAGAGAAAATTTAAAACACGTGCTGGTAGGAAGTATGAATTGCCAATCATTAAATGTGTACCAATAAAAAAAGTAAACCAGATAAAAGTGACTCAAACTTTTGGAGCCATGGACCTTTTTAAGATTGAAGAAATATACAAACCTCTTTCACCTCTGCTTATCTCAATACATATTAACACTTGATTTCAAAAGTTTACCTAAAATTCACTGTATTGCATTAGAAGCTTATTTCCTTCACATAATAAAAATTTTTAATTATATTTTAAAAATTGTCTTTTGTTAATAATTTTGCTGCAAAACTGTGGCCATTTTCCTTAAAAAATGAAAGTTCAACTTGTGCAGATTAGTTTAATTCTGCTTCAAGTAATTTTCAGTATAAAGACTGCTGTTGTAGATATGAATAATAATTTGAACTGGTGAATGGTCTTTTGCATGGTAATACACATGCTATTATTGAAAAACAAATAATTTTGATCATTTTCTATTTAACAGCAGGCTGTAGAAAATCCAAACTCATAAAAGTATGCATTAGCAAACAGAATCAGTGAATTCTCATAGCCACTTCTCCAGATAAGGGTGGCTTATGTCGAGGAAATCCAGAATTCTCTGACATTTCTTTGAAATCATGTCAAATCTTTTCTTTTGTCTTTAAGGCTGACATCATTTTTGGCAAAGTATATCTTATTGATGTTGTCTTTGTCGGACAAGAAATTAATAAGAAATCCACATTTCAATTCTGAGGTTGTCTGAGCAGAAATAATCTTCAAAAGGAGCCTGTAGGGTTCCCAGGTGTCTTCAGATTCATGCCTGTTGTGAAAGTGATGTATAAAGCTCTTGACTTCATTCTACACTAACATTTTCAGCATTGGAAAGTTCACATGTTATTGATCCTCCATTTCTTCCTCTAGAGTGGTAGCTACATAAACTTCTAAATGTTTCAAGAGATTCTATATCAGTGCCTATAAAGCCAATGCAAAAATGTCCACCAAAAAAATTATTTTTCAGTTCATATTGAGTGAACTCATATCTGTTTAGAAAATGGGATTTCCTTTTAATTTTGTGACAATTAGAATTTAATGGTAAAAAAAAAAAAAATGACTTCAAATAATTTAAAAGGAAGAAAAAGCACCACTTCAGTTTTCTGGGAAGTTTACTGGGATAGCTTATCTGAAAAATTACATGGAAAATTAAAAGAAGGGATTTATACCATAAGAATGTACCTCTGTTCAACTGTCTTGGTGAATTCTGGCAATGCTAACCCTTAGTAATTTAGCAAGCATTGATGGTTAACTCCTCTGATAAAAGACCTTGTTCTCACATTTAGGCTACAGTCTCAGCTTTTACCTTCCCTACTCAAATGTGAGGCAGATCTAATATTCCCATTGCCCCCATGTTGCTTCAGGAATCCCATTTTATGTTAGGGGGGAAGAGAGATAAAAATGTTACTACTCTGGGCAAATAGTATACGACAGCAGTCAATTTGTAGGTGTCAAAAGGATAGGATTTTGCATTTCCCTTCTCTAACCATCACAACCCAAATTTATCTCCAATTTTGTGCTTTTGCCCACATGAACTTTTAGCATGTGGCAGAGAATTGGCCTGAGTTATGCAGGACTTTTTGGAATTAGTCATTTTAGAACATTGTCTGTAAGAAGTTACTTTTTTTTAAAACAACGTTTTCTTTCTGCCTCGATACCAATGTGTCCTTCCTTTAGACCTTACTAAAGCTCACAAGAAATAGATTAACAATCCACTATTTTCAAGCCCCCAAATCTTCTGCCACAGTAGACTTTGTCCTGGATTTCGAATGACAACGTGAAGCATTTTATCCAGTTGCTTCAATATATAACAAGAATTTTAGCTTGCCACACTTGCTTAGAGAAATCACCATTGAGAAAATGTTCTGCTTTTATTTTTTCTTACAAAAGAAATCAGACTATTATTTTTCAATTGATTTCTAAAACTCAAGTAACATCCATAGTCAACTGAGTATCAACATGAAGATTTACTCAAAGGAGTTTTCATTTCCTTTGAACTCATTGTGGGATGTGTTAGAAGAAAAGAGGAGAGACTAGAGTTGGAGTAGTGGGGGAGTAAAATTTAATTGAATCTTTATTATCAAATCTCCTTTTGTACTTTTTTTTTTTTTACTTAGAAAGTAGAATGACCCAACACTACCATGTACCTAAAAACACCTTCTTAAAATTTTTGAGGAGGGATAATAATTATAAGCTAACTCTTTCTGCGTCTTCATAATCATTTTGCAACTGAAGAATGTTCAGGAGCAGGAGAATCTCACTAAAACTCTTCTCAGGGGAGGTGACCCACACTGTTCAGATTACCACTAGAGACAAATCAGAGTCAAAATTTTATTTCAACCTCATCCAAATTGCCCTATAAAATGTGTTGCCTCCCTCCCTCCTCCTTTTTTCCTTTCTTTCTTTCTTTCTTTCTTTCTTTCTTTCTTTCTTTCTTTCTTTCTTTCTTTCTTTCTTTCTTTCTTTCTTTCTTTCTTTC
>NW_011888888.1:5617343-5649055 GCF_000151845.1 Pteropus vampyrus | reverse complement strand
GGGAATCTGCTAGCATTTCTAATTCTGCCTACCTAATCAAACATTTTTCTTGTTTTTTATCTTATTGCCTGACTGTTCAAGCTAGGTTTAATCAGTTAGTTCACCTATATACAAAAGCGAGTTGATGGATCACAAACCATTCACAGGTATGATACCAAATTTTAATCTATGCATAAAATTTATAATTGTTTCCAGTGAAGATATTGTGCTATTATGTTGATGTCTATCAATCTGACTTTTTAACTGAACAATTTGTAAAACACGTCATAGGGCAGATTATAATTTAAGAGGTAAGGTACATCCTCTTTTGGTGCACAGGTAGAAAAGAATAGTTACATCAGGAGTAAAATACAGCTCTCTCAAACAGCAATAGTTATACAGGATGACTAGTGCAGTAATTGTGGATTGTTTTTTGTGTAGTAACTGTGGATTACTTTTTATATAACACATATTCTGTAATTTACTGTTTTTAAGTAGAGTTTATTGCTTAACCTTTCCAAATTGGGAGAAAAAAAAAAAGTCCATCTATTTATTTCTATCTCCTTCTTTTAGAGATGAGTATACACAATGAATGATAAAGCAATTGCCCAGACTCATTGTTTTCCTGGTCAATCTAGGCAGATTGCCAATTATAAAACCATGGCAATGTTAGAGGCAAAAAAAAGGCTAGATATGCAAAGGCTAGATATTTATTCCTGAAGCTGAAATAGTTAGCATATCTAAAGCATCTGTATTGGTGGTAACTGTCAAACTTTGCATTGTAAAATTCAAAGCCAGAACTTGAATGGGATATTAAATATGACAATTAGGTTTTCAAACACTGTAAGAAGTAAAAAAGAAACTAAAAGCCCTAAGGTGAATATATTCCACTGACATTTGAAACTCCTACAATAGATATTATTTATTATGCTTTTTAAAAACTAAGAACTAGAAATACACATTCCATTTTGCAAGGTGAGATATATTCTCTCTATGACAATAAAAATGTAAAAATAAGGTATTTTATGAATTAAAATCCCAATGAATTTCAAATTTGCAAATGATCTCTTTCAGAGTATCTCAAGATAACAGTTTGAAAACCTCTGGTGACTATATAATGATTCATATCCAGAAAGTGCTTGAAAATTGTTGAACACTGATGGTTTGTAATACAAGTTGAAATAGTCCATACTGAAATGACCTCTGGTGAATTGGACTGGGGATGAAAAAACTGTTTTGCCAGGGATCATGTTAAGTGAATGCTAGCAAGCAGGGAGACAGGTGTTTCCTGTTCCCAACCACATGGCATAATCATATAGATTAGCTGCAAGGAATCTAGCCAGAAGACTTTTTTTAAACCTAATTCAATTTACCACCACTCATGGAAATTGGTTTAGGTTTAAATTATATTCTAAATAATTTAAAACTCATAATTAAGATTTATACTCTTTATTCTTAATATAGCAATACCACACAATATCTCAGAATCATAAATGCTATTTCATTCAAACTCTACTAATATAAATATTCTATCAGTGCCCGGGAAGACGGGCCACCATTTTCTGCTTGAACACTTCCAGTGTCAGTAAGGGATAGAGAAAAAGTCACAACGGATGGAGATGACAAATCCATTTTTAGACACCTCTAAGGCTACAGTTTACTGATGATCAATCATATAATCATTATTCAAACTAGAGTTAAAATATTAAGTGCAGCACTTGCAAAATGGGAAAATACATTTGCACATCCTTTCTCTTTAAGTTGATTATACATTAATGGATAACCAACATTGCTTTCACATTTCCAAAAAAAAATCTGTTATGTCTAAAATAATACTAAATTAGAGGGGATGTTTTCTGGTGTAATACTGATAATGACACTCAGTGATTAAGTATATATCTGTAGCTCTCATTCCCCTGGAACACAGTCATTCAATACACTATGGGAAGTCGTGTACTGTAGGGTCTTTAAGAGATCTTCTAGGTGCTGTATCACTGCCCTGCCACACATTACAATAAATTATATGATTAGTTTCAAGAGAATGACAGAATAAAAGAGGTAGACTTAGTTATGTGGCACCCCATTGTGTTAGAGATGGAGTAGTTTGGGGTGCTGTAGAGGAGAGAATGACAGGTAATTCCTAAAATAGCTTATATTAAGGACTAAAGGCTGTGAGGAAGTGATAAGCCCTCAAAACAGCAGATTTTCCCCCATTCTCTTCCTATTAAGAACTAAAAAATTATTACAATACTTTATTCTGTGTGGAGCTGTGAAGACTCTAAGAAAAATGAATAGGTCTTATGCATAAACTTATTCTACTAATGGGGCAGCACAGTCCAGGGGCTAAATTTATGGGTCAGAGGAAGAGGCCCATGAGTCAAATCCAAACACCACTACTTAAGTCTCGTAATTTTGGACAATTTATTGAACTTTTCTGTGCCTCACTTTCTTCATCTATAAAGTGGAGATAATAATCTGTAGCAGATAGAGTTGAGGTGGTAAGTCAGTGAGTAAACCATGCAGAGTTTTCAACTGGTGAATATATTATTATTATTATTATTGTAAAAATATTCTTCAATGTCATTAGAATTTTCTATGTGTTTTGTTTTGTGTCCATTATTCCTGATTCTCCGCTCTGCTTTGTTTGTTATCCTGGTTATGAAACCCTAAAAGACGGTGACTATTCTGGGGAAGGAGTAGATTTCTTTCTCTCTCTTCCTCCTCCTTCTTCTCCTTCTGCTCCCCCTCTTTTTTTGGTGAGTCCTCAGTTTTGTGGAACCTAACAGTTATGTACTGAGGATCTGCCCACACAGGTAGTAATTTCCTAGGCTGTAGGCTGAAAGCACAAAGGCTGCACGTGGTGGCTGGGACTTCCTCTGCTCTGGACAGATATAAGCATAATTTTAGCCAAAAGGCAAGGGGGTGGAAAAGGGAGAGATTCCTCAGAACAGTGCTTTGCTGGTGTCTTTCAAAAGGGAAAAAAAGATTATACCTTCAGATTAAAAAGAAAGACTAAACCACAATTATGTAATTTTGAAAGATTCCTAAATCTGTATTGGCATTATTTTTAAAACATTAAACTTCAAAGAAATAACCAAAGTATTTCCCCTGACCTCATACTACATATATCCCATTAAAAATTCAATTTGTAAAACATATTTCAAATGGTTAGTCTCAGGAGAGTATGCCTCAGTAAAGACCAGACACATGGAATATTTCAATCGTGTGTGTCTCTCCTTAATTTTTTTTCTTTTTCACATACAGGATAGAACTTCTAGATGAATAAAGATATGATGTGTGTATTTTCCAGAACTAAATTATCTTTGGGCTGTGATCAAGCATGAGAAATTTCCACCCTGAGGAAAAATATTTGAAGGCTGCAAAATAAATGTAAGTTCATGGATAATACAACTTTTATATTGTAAATATACTGTAATTCAAATATATTTTCTATAGAAAATATCTGGGAATTCCTAAATTATGTATTCTCTGGTAACATACAGATTGGTGATCTTAACCAAAATTTTAGTGTGGCAAAGACAATAGAGATTTTCTGGTCATATGCTCCCATTCTGCAGATAAGTAAACAAGGGCCTAAATTATTTTGAGGAGATAATGAATTCTAACTTTGTGATAGAAAATAGCGTCTGTTTGAGTATCCAATCTAGCCAATTACTAATGCCTGTGTGCAAATTTCTTTTGAGAAAGAGTGAGAGGTTAAGTTCAGAGTCAACTGGAAAGGATACTATGATCAATGAGCACCTGCCCCAGACTCAGGGTCAGGTACAAGAAAACAAGAATGTCCTGTAGCTGCTAATGGTAGTTGTCAACTGGGAAGAACAGTCTTTACAGTCAATAAATCTGACAATGGATCATTGTGCTACTCTTTCTTTTTGACTAAGTGTAGACTTGTTTATGAATATTTCTGCACCTCAATTTACTCATTGATCAAGTGGGAATAAATTATTTATTGGGAATTTTTAATTTATTCAACCAGAGCTTGCTCTACAGTCCTAGACTTACTTTTCAGAAGCAATGATGCTTTGTTTGATATTGGCTGATCTCTCTCCCAGGCTGGATTTGGTAGCTCATGACCAAGATAGTGCAAAAGACACTCAAGGGAAGCTGTGAAAAATTTGATATGATCAAGCATATCAAGAAGACTGTAAAACAAAAGTCACATGGAAGGAAAATCCAAGGAACATCATTATACATGAATGTAAATACTGCATGTAAGAAATCTGAAGAGCCATATCATAAAAGCCAACTCTATGGAGATTCCCCCTAAGAGCAGATTGGGGAAAGTGTGGTCATATCAACATGATCAGAGAACAGGGCGACTGTATCTTGTGCTAGAAAAATAATATTTTCATAAGACCAGCAAATTCATGTTTCTAAGTGAGCAAATCTTAGAAGATTCTAGGTAAGCCAGAAACAGGATAACAAGCGTTACCATGGGAGCTTTAATGTGTGAAACAGAATGGTGGTGTTAGGCAGTTAGGTGGGCATGAGCGACAGAAGCAAAGGCCCAGCTCTGTAATTATAGAAACCTCCATTGAAGATCTGCCTTAAGGACCTCCCAGAAACATCACCCCCTTTAGGGTTATAAATTACCCCAAATCCTAGAGCACAAAGGCCATAAAAGTTGCTGGCTTAACCAGCCACAAATATATGTGCAGAAAGTACTACCCTAACCTGCCCATAACCTGAGCCTCATTATGCCATCATTATAATATGTCTATCCCCAGAAGTTCAGAAATCTAATTATAACAAACTGAATTCTGGGTAAGCACATGTGCAGTAGGCAAAGTGTTATATAGCAGCCAACTGTCAGTCAAGGTGACCTCACATAGGGATCATCTAGGACCTCACATCATAACACAAATATAAACAGATCTTCCTACTTCTACATTGTTACAGCCCTCTTTGCTGAAACCCCACTCCTTCCTTGGGGTGTACTCTGTCTTTTATGTTTTATCTTTTCATTTCCCAAATTCCACAGGGCTGCAGCCTCCCTTAGCATGGCCCATCTCCTTCTAAAATGTACTTTTAATAAATCTTACTTTCTCTAAATCTCGCTGACCTGTGATTCGTTACTGTGTCGGCAGGGAAGAACTGAGGACTCCATCATGCCACTGTAGTTACGATGGATTTCATATCACCCCAGTGGTAACAGTAGCATCAAAATTGAAACTTCTTTCCTTGTAAAGCTATTAGTAAGAAGTTGAAAATACATATCAACAGGTTTATAGAAAGAATATGGAATTTTCTGCTTCTATGGATCATCTATATGAGAAAATCCGAAAAACTAAAGAAAGTCTTTCAAAATACTATGAATAAGAATGAGTATCATCTTTGTGGCTATCTTTGATAATATTGATAACTTCAAAAAATTTTGGATTTTCAATAATGAAAATTGTTTCAGTGGTCAATTTATGCTTGGTCATATTTTCCTGTTTTTAAGCTGTGGTGTAAGAACTATATTGTCAAAAATAGCTGTTTTGAGAATTGCGAAGTTGGAGAATACATAAAATGACCAAAAGCAAAGGAAATATCTGTGATTGAGAGAGAGAAGGAATCATTTCCTCTCAACTTGGGGAGAAAGTAAAATGAGGACAGGCCATAATAATATTACTAGAACTGCTCAAGGCCAAAAAGTTCCACAAGAAAGATAACTTTTTACAGCTGAAGAGAACATTTATAATGTTACTGCCTATTTTAAATACCTTATTTAAAACCCATTTGTTCATGTTTGACTTGGCAGGTGAAATTGATATCATTGTGTCACATGACATTTTTTATTCTAAAGTACATAAATATTTAAAATTAACAATAATACTTATTAAGTACCTACTATGTGCCAGGCACTGATAAATTTTTTCAACTGTTTTTGATGATTAGGAAAAATATATTTAGGGTACCTGAGAAGGTAACTTTTCATTGAAGGGTAGCTATTATTTTACCCATAACCACGCTGTTAGGAATGAATAGAATATGAACTGGAACTAAGCCTGTGCTCTTTTTTCTGCTATGCTATGTTTGAATTTCTCGAAGCCAGTTGCAATATCTTAATATTCTGCTGATAGATGTCACTTTTACCTCTTTCATTTTATTGCCATCCCTGATTCTAATTCATTTTTCTCACTTTACTATATGATTGCAGCTCCTTCCCAATAATTAATTACTTATTTTTTATTTTTATAATAAAACCCACATTTATAGATATTATTGTCTTCATTAATAACTTCACTGTGTATTATGGGAGTAGGAAACTCATACGCACCTGGAAATAACCTATTGTCTTATTTTGAATGTTAGCCATTAGCTAATAAAACTTGTATCATATCACTTTTGTTTTATCATATTATATCATATCATATCATTTAATACTTATTAAAAATATCAAAATGTGCCATTAGTTTTGAAGTTCCCATTAAATGTGGTTTAAATATGTTATCAGTGGCAATGTGTTTGTAAATGAGTAAACAAGAACCAGTCATTATCCGGTGAATGGAAGATCTAGTTAGAGTGTATACAATTGGACAGAATGGACTTTCTGAAAAAGAGAAGATATTTAAACAAAAAAGATTTTAATTTTGTACTATATTCCCACAGTTTTATACTGTCAATTCTTAACGAGCTAACTTGCTTCAAACTGAAAGAGCAAATATCATTTTAGTAGGGAAGAAATTGGATATTCTTGAGGAAGATAGCACACGAGTTCTTCTGTGCTATTTCCATTGAAAGGAATATTGTCCTGTCTGAGGGTCTGATATGGCTCTTTAAATATTTAAAAACTAAACCATATACATGCCGTACTATTAACATAAACTCTTTATTTTTAGAAAATAATATGTGAGAATCAAAAGAAAAATATATGTTCTATATTACAATTCCCTCAGTGAAATCTGTCATGACCAAACCCCGCCAATCTTATTAATATTGTTCATTTAATGGACATTTATAGAAAATTTTCAGAGCTTTTTTCTTTCTTTGTTTTTGTTTGAATATGTTTTGTTATGAATAAGCTCTTTTTTGATACAGTAGATTTAAAAGTTAGTATGAACTGAAAAAAAAAGATAAAAATGTAGTGTCTTCTTCACATATATGAAAGGAAACTAGATATAAAGTCATACTCTTTTATTATATATGCCACGTGTTTATAATTTAGTTTGACAATATTCATTTTGATTTAAATCTGAAATTAATGTAACCTTTTAAAAAATGAAAATATAAAAAAAAACAGAAGACATTAATCATCCTAATTTCAACACTCCAAAATAATCATTATTAATATTTTTTGTTATTTTTTAACAATGGAACTGCACTGTGTGTGCATATTTTCACATTATATCATTAGCATTATCTCATCTACTAAAAATTCTTTGAAAATATTTTATTCACTTTATATCTGTAACAAATGAAATTTAGTCTTTCTATTTGTTAGACAGAGTTGAGTTCTAGAAATTTTTTTTGCTAGCATCAATCTATTTGAATGGACTTCTCTGTACATAAAATTGTATATACATATATTGTTAATAACTCACTTAGAATAAATTCCTAGAAGCAAAATTGCAGAATCTAAAGTTATGATCATTTCTAAGGCTTTTGATACACATAGTTTTTGTGTGGTCGACTATTCTAATGCAGACTTGTTTTATTATATTTTCTTCTAGCTTGTTTTTATAATTATTTTTAGACCTAAATCATGAACAAATCTAGATTTTGTTATTATTGTTTTGTTGTTATTTTTGTAGAAGGTGAGACTCTTTACCTTGTATTTTTCTAAATTATCAGATAATTCATTTCTAAAATATGCTCTTTAAGCAAGATATTAATATATTACAGTCATCAAATATTGGGGTTGTGAACAGTCATTAGTCTCTATGTATATCTTTCTGATATCTAGTATCCAAAAAAAACTCTTGTACAAATAATTTTCTCAGCTTATTAGAAGAAACAATGGGGCAAGTTTCTGTAAAATCGGTTCTGAGATACCAAGGCCTAGTACAGAATGTAATAGATATTTGTTGAAGTTTTAAAAAAATATTTGTTAAACTTTTAAATGCTATATAAAACTTATGAATTGGAAACTCTCCTAGGACGTTTTATAGATCACCATTAATTTTTTTATTAAAAAAGTAAAGGACAACAGTTATTAAAGTATTTAGATCTAAAGGATCAGAAGTTGAATGTGGTCTTGATTCAGTGGAAGCATAGAATCGCTTTTACTTTTGTTACTAGCCTGCCTTCTGTTCTGTTTTCTAGTATCAACTGTCACTCATGAAACACATGATAACCTGATCAGACATTCAGGAAAATTATATTTGGTGGCCTTCTTGTATGTGAAAATGCAAAAGTTGTTGAAAAACTACATAATCCATGTAAATATGATTATATTATAGCAAAACCACAAGAGAGATCTGGTTTACAATTTCTTGATTTTCCAAAAGACAATTTTTTTTATGGTCTTGCTGTTTAATAAATTAAGTCACCTTATTCTTAAATGCTATATTCTCAACAGAATACTTAAGCCATGTAAATTCTTGAAGGTTAATTACAGTGATAGGGGAAATTATGCCTTGGAATAAACTTTTAATAAATTCTTACGGGCAAAATTTGGCTAGTTTACTTTAGATCCATTTCTAAAAGCATGAACATTTTTAGGTGTGCAGTCCCAGATAATTTTATGATAGACATCATCTCTGAGTTTAGAATTTATGCTAATTTTTACTGCAGTCATATAAATTCTTCTTATTGTTATTAGAATTGACAGGGCACTTTAATAGTCTGACCCGAACCAACTATATTCTTAAAACAACAATAACAATGATACTCTTTGTCTACTTGGTAAAGGGTGAATTAATTGCTCACAGAAAAATATTAAGAGACTCTACCCCAATTCTGTCACTAGTCATTATGAGGCTTTTATTCAATTACGGTCTTTTAGTGTGACTGAACTGGGAGTTAGAGTAATGGCTATAAATAGTTGAGGTACTACTATGTGTCAAACCTTTCACAATTAAAGTTAACAAAAACTACATGTTCCACATTAGGAACCTATTTCTCATATTAGAAAAACATGGATAAAACAATTAAGTAATCTGCCCTAAATCCCAAAGCTTTTAAGTAGTAAAATCAGGATTTCAAACTCAGATTTGAATGACTCAAAACTCCTGCTCTTTCTCACAATGATACAGCATTTTTACTTGACGAAAAGGATTTTAGCAATGTGGAATCAGAAGTTAGTTCAGTAATATCTATTGGGCATCAGTGCTTGATATGAGAAGTATCATATTTTCTATGTGAAGTTAATTCATTGCAACAGCTGGAAAGTCACATCATATTTCTGTGAGACTAAACCTAAAGTGCCGACCAATTCTCGCATTTGTGTCAGTTATAATGGAACCACAGAGCAGGGTGAGCCAGAGGGCTTACATCCTTACTCTCTGCCTATAATAACACAATTTAAAGGATACTGGTCCCAAATTTGTCTCTACACAAAATGATCTATGTGTAACTATAGCTCTGTGTTTCCTCTCTCAACTGTTCATAGGAAGAACTTTTTTCTTTTACTTTTGGCTATATACCTCTTGTTTCATATTGTTAAATTCCTACGGTATAGTAATACAGAAAAGAACTTGTATAAAGATAGAGACTTTATCTTAGAAGCATATTTTGTCTGTGGAGTTGCCTTATTATGGGTGGTGGCTTGTAGCAATCAAAAATAGTCAAAATGAGATTGCCATTATATCTTTATATTCAGTTTAAAGATAAAATTTTAGATAAAAAATACACATAACATGGTTTAGTAGTGTAGTCAGAGCTTAGTATTCTCAGTCTAGGCTAAAGTGCCTTAAAAGAATCTTTATTGTCTACTTCCTTTATTTTTTACTTTTAAATAGTTCTGTTACCATTGGAATGATCAGAGTTCCGGTAATACACACACCTCTAGGTACTTTTCACTACTGAAGAAATGAATTTCAACTAAGCGAATACGAGAAATATTCATTTGTTAAAAGCACATTATGAAGTAAAAGACGGATCAAGCCTAAAATGGGCTAACCACGTGCAAATAAGGATATGTCCCTGGGCTGGGGGGTTGAGAAGGTACAGGTTATAGCCAGGGAAGATGAAGAGCTGTAACCCTGGGGAGGGAGAAGTCTGCATTATATTTGGAGGGCGTGATGGGGTGGTTTCAAAGGCATTCCTAGGTAATTGGCAAGTGAGGTCATTTTGATTGACACCTGCCTGCTATATAACTTTGCCTAGTGCACATGTGATTGCCCAGAATTCAGTCTGTTATAATTAGATTCATGAACTTCCAGATATAAACGTAGTATTATAATGACCTTCTGCACAGGCATCTATAGCCGGATTAGGCTAGCTAAGACTATGACCCTCCTGTCCCTTGTCCATGGGAATGCAAGAGGGATTTTCTAACTACCAATAGGGTGTTCTTTGGGTGGTTTCTAGCTTGGGCCCCTATTCTTTTGTTCCCCCTGTCACTCATGTCTGACTAACTACCTCACAGTTCTACATTATTTATTTTATTAAAAAATAAATATAAACAATGGATATTTATTGTAAACAAACAAAAAATTACCATGTGTAATGTATAAAATCCCCCCTTTCTCCACAGCCCAAATGATATCTCATAGTATATGCTATTTTTAATTTGTTCATATAATGTACCGTGGCAAATTCAAAGTACTAATTTACCTCTTTCTTTAACAGCATAATTAAATTTCATAGTGTTCAAGTATATTTTTTTTAAAATAGGTATTGTGTTATGAATAATCTTTATGTTGGTCAGAACTTGCTTAAGTTAGATAGAAATCAATTTGTAATAGCTCAATCATAACAAGTGATGTATTAGACATACATTGTGGTAGCACAGAGAACTGAAGAGAAAGCTAAACATCCAAACCTCAGAAAAGACAACTCCAAAGTCAGACCAGTTCAAACCACAAAACAAATGCTTGTGAGATTTGTCTACCACTGGTTTCCATTTCTCTCTCTGAGTCATCTTCATTATCTTTAACCATAAATGGGCTTCTCTACAAGGTGGGGAAAATAGTCATCTGTAGCTCTGTACTCAAAAAAACTCCCAACCCTGAATCTAAAGAGAAAAGGGATTATCTCTATTATTTAAAAAGTTCTTTCAAAAGATTATTGTTATTAGAATTGACAGGGCACTTTAATGCCTTCAAAAGGGCCAGATTGAGGCACTTGCCAACACTTGAACTATATGGGGACTGGGGAATACAATGTCATTATTGACCCAGCTGGGGTCCCTGCTATGTCCTTAATGCCTTGCAATAGTCAATCCTCAACAAATATTTATGGAATAAGTATCCCAAAGACAACTTTGTTAAAAGATAAACATTTTTAATAGTTCAAGTATTTAATAAACATTTTATGTCTGGAATCTGTAATTATTACTGTAATTTTACTGTATGTAAATCTTCACTGTATTCACAATATTTTAAAATGTAATTCCAACAAGATTGTTTATATAAAAAAAAATCATAAAATCCACCATTTAATCCTTCTGTTATTTGAGGTTAACTTAAAGACTGGTGATCTGCACACCTAATTTATTGAAAGTATGACAAAATCAGCATTTGATTGGTTTGAAGCATTAATTTTTTTTAATTTCAGTTTAAAATCTTTAAACCATCTTTTTTTTCCTACCAGAAATACTCAATGAATACATACTAACTTTGAGGCCCTGGTACAGGTGTTGGAAATACAGCTGTTTATAAGACAAATTCCTATAATTATTGATCTTATATTCAAATTAAGGGAGCAATTGTGCTGGCTGGAAAATTACTGCTTGGCTATCGCCCATGGGAACATAGACTATCACCCATGGGAACATAACATTCTAACAATAAGCTTTCTGCTTCTGTACCCCCCGCTTGCACACCTGACCAGTGGGTTGACAGGTAGTGAATAGGAGAAAAATAGACCTTTATGTTTAAGATAGAATGAGGAATGGGATTTAGGGCTTAAAAACCTTGTACCTCTACATTTCGGGGCTGCTTAATTTGGGGTCTGCATACCCCTGGCAGACCCAGCTGGCTGAAAAAAGAGCGTGTTTCCTATAACTCACTGATTTCTGGTGGTCCGTGTGTTTTTCAGGGGCCGGTGGCTACAACACAATAAATATGCCAATAAATATCAGATATTAAAATGAGCTATTAAGAAAACAGAGATATTAGAGTAAGGCAAGAATGTGATGGCATACAAGGAGCTGATATTTTAGATAGGGTAGCCAGCACAGCTAGTTCTCTTTGAGTGTTGTTTGAAGAAGACCTAAATAAGGGAGAGAGTCATGCAAGTAACTTGGGACAGAAAGAATTACAGGTATAAGGACTCTAAAAGAAAAAATGCAGCATTCAGAAAACTGTAAGACATCCACAGAAAACCATAACGTATCTATTGAAAAACACAAGATATCTACAGAGAACTGCATGGTAGCTATAGAGCCTTGGGGAGGTGTAAGAACGGTGGGAGATAGGGCTGGATCATGTAAGTCTCTATGAACTATGTAAGAAGTAAAACAACCTGATTTTCATTTTAAATCATCTCTATGGCTGCCGGTATCTATTGTGTGCTGCCGGTATCTACTGTGTTGGGAGAGTAGTTCTTTGAAGTAAACTGGAGGAACTTTAACAATTGTAATTAGTATATTAATTTTTGTCTGTCCTCCATTGTGCTAGCAACTTTTATTTGGTAACTTCGAATAAAATAAATGTTCTGCAAGAAATTTAAATTTCAGACCATCAACTCAATTTATATTTTAGATGGGGGAGCCAATCAGTGTTGGGAATTAAATGATAAAGAAGTGTGGATGAAAAAAGTTCTAGGAAAAGTAACCTCATAGGATGATGTGATCACAAATTCCTAACTGGGCAGGTCAGGGTAGATAGTCAGCCCAGGCATATAACTTTGATAGTTCATCTTTTTCTTAAGCAAGTCCTGCCCATTGTTTTTGTGAATCAAGGTTAACACACCTTTGAAATAAATATATTCACCCCCAAGACAACACATAATCTTGTTAACTATGCTGCCATCCAATCCTGGTCTTGCCTTCTCCCACCTTCCTGTAATCTTCCTTACATTCCCTTCTTAATCTTCAATGCATAAAAAAACTGCAAAACTGTCACACACACCCCCTGCCCCCACCCTGCCCCGCCTCCTCCCAAGCATTTGAGATCTTGTTTCCCAGCAATTGACCCATAAGAATTCTCTACTGGTTTGGACATTCTTAAGTTGACAGAAGACACTTAAGAAACTGCCAGTTAGATGGGGGAGATAGACAAATAAACAAAGTGATTAATACACTGGGATGCTATGATAAGACAGAAAGAGCACCTAAACCAGTCCTTAAAAAAGTGGGAAGGTCTAACAAGGTTTAATGAAATATATAACTTTTAAGTTAAAATTGATGGAAAAAAGAGCATGTGCAAAGACTGGAGGCAAGGGAGTGTGTAGTAAATTCAGAAAACATTCAAGGAAGTCAGTAAACCTGAGATAATGGGCAGGGAGGTTTGTTTTGTTTTGTATTTGTTTATTTTGTTTATTGGGATTTGGACTAGGAGGCAGAGTTAAGGAAGTTGGGAGAGATAAGGAGCAAAGATAAGTATAGGTCAATGAAGAAAGGATTACAGTTGATGCCTAATCAACTTCCACATTTGGGCAATGCCATCAAACAGGTTATATAGTAAAAAAAAAAAAAAAAAAAAAAAAAAGACTATCAACAGTGAAGGATAGAGAAGGTACTGAGTTCTCAAAAAAAAGAGAAACACCATTTCTCTCAGTGCCTTCCAGCAAAAGTACATTCAGTCCATCCTGAAGGAGGGTGAACACATAAGAAAATGGTGAGGCATATCAATGTTATCTGAAATTATATAAACTTCCGATACCACCAGGAACAAATTCACAACTGAAGTTAACAGAAGTGAAGGCTTAAACTCGTATTGTAAAACAAACAGATAGCATTATCTAATTTATAAGGAAGCATTTGGATGAACTTTGGTGTGGTTGTTCATAATTTTTTTATATCTTACTTGTTTTCTAATTATTAAATAAATACATTTTTTTAAAGAAGAATCTTGTAGTTTTACTAAGAGTTTTGGTTATAATCTTGGGGGGCAATGGAAAGCGCTGAGAGGCTTTAAACAAATAAATGACTCCGATTTGTGTTTTAGAGACTACTTTGCTATCTTTGTCATTGCAGTATTGAGAATCATTCAGAGAAATTCAAGACTGGATGAAAAAAGAGAAGGGTAAAGGCTGAATATAGACTCCTTAATGAATCTTATATGTATTGTAACACAAATGATAATAGATATGGAAAGAAATGTGTACACTGAAGGTATATTTAAAAGCCCTTACTGGGAAAAAAAAAAAAAAAATGAATGTTTAGGAGTAGTGTTAAGAGGATTTGGGAACAACACTCAGTTTCTGGCATTGATTTAGATTCCACCAATTTAGATTCTGAAAATTTGACTTTTGATAGCTTAAATTGACTTTTGATAGGCTTTGAAAAATATTTCTCAATGCAAATTAATGGTGCCAACAAAATGGGCAAAGTTTAAAAAACAGAAGTGCTACTTATATGCAAACAACTGTAATAAGTATGTTTTAATAATAAACCCAAAGAATCCATTAACATAGTTTTTAAATACTGCTTATTGAGATTAATACAATTACATTAATTTAAATAGTTTATGCATTCACATCTGCTTTCTATATTTTTCTGGGTTAGTGAGATCTTATATATTTATTATATTCTCATTCATAAAAGTGTAAGTGCAAATACTATTATAAGAAATATTGATTACTATGGTGGGTAGATTTAGCATTTCATCTCTCAGTAGAAATTGGTTAATGAACAACAAGCAATTACCATTAGCTATTCAGTTCTTAGGTGAGCTAGCATTGTTTAAGGCAGCTGTCTCCAACCTTTTTGGCACCAGGGACCAGAGCTCCTATGAGAATCTAATGCTTGATGATTTGAGGTGAAGCTGAGCCGGTGATGCTAGCACTGGGGAGCAGCTGCAAATGCAGATGAAGCCTCGCTGACTCACCAGCTGCTCACTTCCTGTTGTGTGGCCTGTTCCTACAGGCCAAGGACTGGTACTGTTCCATAGCCCGGGGGTTGGGGACCCCTGGTTTAGGGGATCCATCCATAACCGCTTTATCGGTTTCGTATGTAGACATGAATGTATAGTAAAAAGACTGATTATTTTATTGTTGAATTTTCATAATGAGTCATGATATACCTTCTGTACAAATTAATTGGATGGGCACCATAGTGTTGTTGTAAGAATTACATAAATTAATATATTTTCAATGAAAAGGCATTGAAATTGTAAAGCCCTAATAAAATACTACATTATTGTGATTGTTCAAATGGCAGTTTTTACTCTTTTTATTGTTATTTCAGACGGTCAGATATGCTAGTTTCTTTCTGTCATTTGCCCTTTACAAGCAAATTTTTGAAATTTTAAAGGTTTATAAGACAAAGTTAGTCTTTCAAATGCCTATCATTAAATAGTTTTCTAAAGGAATAACATCCAAAGGAAAACGAATGTAACAAAATTTGCACTAAAAGAAATTAAAGACAATATTCTCTTCATGATTTTACCTTGATGAATACATGTGCGGAGCATGAGCATTTAATCACATTTAACTTACTTAAATTACCTCTGCATAAATATTTAATAAAGTTCTCTTTTTAAGTTTCAATAAACCTTTTTAAAGAAAATGTAGAGGCTTAAGCAATATCTTAACAATTCATTGATATTGTTCATTTTTATCTTATGCAAATTTTAGAACCATTTACAGCAATAATTTCAGTTTCTTTTAGATACCATATTCTAATTTCTGTGAGTTGAAACACTTCTAAGAATACAATGTGTTTAATTTGTGAAATTTTCGAAAACCTACATCTGTTTTTGTGAGACACATCATTGCTTTGACATCAGTGACCTAAATGCATGTACTATTTTTTTCTTGAAATTTTTTTAAGTACACTCAATAGTATATTTTATGATCTACAGAGTCCTAGCTACTTCCAGGAAACACTTCTAGTATTTTCTTTACTACAGTAATACAAGTGCTATTATTTACATGGAAAAAAAGATAAATGATTCTAAAGACAGAGTAGCCATTATCAAACAATTCTTAATTTATATAGCTTCTTACACTGTTATGAAAATAAAGTATAAACATCCTGTGTATTTTTAAAATGAATAAACTAAGTAGCAAATTAAATTTTCTATTTATAGAATCTTCATAAAATAACATAGCAATAAAACAATATGTAATATATTCTTACATCTTGCCAAATACATGAGATAGACAAGGTACTGGGTTTCTTCAGAAGAATTAGGTTGTATTGATGATTGAAAGAGTATTCTATTTTCCTTTGAAACAATTCACAGCTCATCACAATTCTTGGTGAATCTATTTTTCCCAGTGCTCCCACCGAATTGGTTGTAGTCATTTTTCCTCTTTTATTCCTCTCGCACTCTATCCATTCCATAAGCAAATATTATTGGTTTTACTTTGAAAATATATTGAGACTATGACTACTTCTCATCACCTCCACAGCTATCACATTGATCCAAGCCACCATCATCTCTAGCCCAAACTACTGCGACATTATTGCAACTATTTCTGCCACCCATGCCCTTAAAGTCTATTCAGAGCCCAGCAGCCAGAGTGATTTTCTTACAACTTAACTTTTACATTTAAACCTCCTAGTGGCTTTCCATTTTCCAGAGTAAAACCCAAAGTCTCTACAACAACCTTTAAGTCCCTAAATGTTCCATCCAACCTATACTCGTTCTGCCCTCATTTGCTGCAACTCTTCCCCTTATTCAACTTCAGCAGTTTTTCTCTTTTGCAGATTTTTAAGCAAGGTAATTGCTTATGTTCTTGCCTCAAGGCCTTAGCATTTGCTCTTACCTCAGTAGAGAGCACTCTTTCTCAACATATCCATATTACTTATTCCCTCTTAAAATATTTTTGCAAATCTTACCTTCTCACATCTCAGTCCCAAGTCAGCTGGGGTTCTGGTGGAAGAGTTGCTAGCATAATTTAAGAGATAATTAAGGACTATTTACAAAGACAGGGGAGGTTTAAGGAAACTACAAAGGGGTAGTGAAATGCTCAAAGATTAGCAACAGCTGGAAGCCATTACCATTCCTAGAATAAAAGCACCGGGGAGAAAAGCTGTTGTTACCTGAAAATAATGAAAGCTGTAATATTGAGAGGAAAGTTACCTGACAGGAGCTTGTGACTATAGATAGAGAAACAAAGGCACTAATAAACTATATTCATCAGGGAGAGAGTAAGGGGAGTAAATACTCTGATCTCTCTCCTTTCAACCTATGATTGACTGCTGGGGGCCTCAACATTGGCTATACTCACACAAGAGGCCAAAGTGAGAGAGAGTGTGGGAAATTACACGCTGTAGAGTAAAGTCTCAGAGAGCAGAGGGTGGGGGCAGAGAAAGTCAGGGAATAGATCTGATGGGTAAAATAGAAAATAATCACAACTATCCACTCGTTTCCCACTTGCAGAATCTACTATATTTTAAGAAATAATAGGGGGTGGCTTCACAGTGTAGTGGTTAGCACATCTGCTTTACACGCAGAAAGTCCTGGGTTTGCACCCCAGGTGGAGCCATGGACCATATCCTGGGTTCTTCAGGGGCCAGATCCCCCCACCCCCGCAATGCACTGGGGTGCATGCTGTGAGCATGTGGGAGGAGACGCCCTGCCTTCAGAGATCCAACGGCAACAACCACAGGTCAGGGGTGGAAGTGTGTGTGCGTGGGGGGGCATAATTAAAGAAGGGGAAAAAAATAATAGCTGTACTTAGATAACATTTTACATGACACAAAACAGCATTTTGAAGGTTGATTACTATTAACAAATATAAGTAGAAGTAATTGGCTGGCACCTGAAAAAGTCAGCAGTACATACACATGTTCACTGCCTTACCTCAGGGATATGTCAGCTGTTCTCTCTGTTATAGTCCAGAAAAGCCATGATCATCTTTCTGATCCATTACAAGGATATCACACCAAACTATTACAATGTATCTGACGTGCTTGCTTATTTCTGTATGTCATATCCAGCAAACAAAACTCCTCCAGCTTCCCAGGTGTACGCCAACCACTTCTATTTATCTTTATTGATAGGAATTGAAAAGAAAGTGATGTCTCTTTCAATAGCTGTATATCAGGACTGATTTTTCTGCAATAATATCAAGAAGAGAAGCTGGGATTAGCTCCAGCTACTGATAATCCTTAAGAAAATTTACTCATTATTCAAGACTCATTTGGTTTTGTAATGGCTAAAGAGACAAGTTAAACAGATGTGAGAAGAATTATAAACCTTGTATTTGTTAAGACATTAATGATAGTGCTAATCTCTGTAATTCTCCTATAGATGCAGTGTTGCCTTGAATGTGCTATTTTGGATGGAGAGCAGCATTTGTAGGGGCTTCCACTAGAATTCTCCTAACATAGTAGCCCTTACTTCTTGGTCAGGTAATCAATGTGGGGAGTTTTGCCAGTTACTAAATATACACATTTTTACTGTGCATGCTCGGGCTGGGTAAATAACCACAAGATGGGTCTTGGGTTTCACTGCAAGACAGACTCAGACTAAGACTCCATTTATCATTATACTTCGATAAGCTTTCATTCTAATCTGTGAGTATTATTGGCATTTTGGATTTCAATGAACAGCCTCTGTGTAGATCTAATAATCTTACTGTTATCACTGGATGCGATCTAAGTCCGTTGTTGCCCCAGTGGTACTGGGGGGCCTCGGTCCTTTCTGTAGACACAGTAAAGAATTACAGATCAGCAAAGTTTAGGAAAAATAAGATTTATTGAAGTATGTTTTGAGAGAGAAACAGGCTACACCAGAGAGATGGGGAGGTGTCTTATATTTGGGCTGTGATAGGTGGTTATAAGAGTGGTGCTAGCTGATTGATGTGTGAGGTCATTTTGATTGATAGTTGGCTGTTATATAACCTATCGTTAACTGCACATGTACCTTCCCAGAATTCAGTCTGTTGTAATTAGATTCACGAACTTTCTGGCATATGCATGACATTATAGCAATGATATTAATGAGGCTGAGGCGAAAAGATCATAGTACTCTTTACTGCGCAAGCGCTTGTTGCTGGCCTAAATTGGTTACTATGCTATGGTCCTTTATTTCCTTGAACTCCAGTATGTAAGAGTATTGTTATCTGATAAATGAATTTTTTTCCGGGAGGTCCTAGGTGTGGCCTTTTGGGTTGGGCCACCAGTGTTACATTCCTGTGGTTACAGAGCTGGGCCTTCGCTCCCGTCACTCGTGGCTACCAAACTACCTAACGTTACAAAAAGTCTGTATTTTTATCTCTGGTATAGAGTTCTACCACCACTTCTCTTCATTAGAAGACTTAGAGAAAGCTTCATGGTAGAA
The DNA here is from genome assembly GCF_000151845.1 of Pteropus vampyrus. Lineage (NCBI taxonomy): Eukaryota > Metazoa > Chordata > Mammalia > Chiroptera > Pteropodidae > Pteropus > Pteropus vampyrus. The sequence continues at coordinate 5,629,568 of NW_011888888.1, read as the reverse complement.
TTTGTGGTTGCATTGCAGAATCCCTTTTAAGTACTTATGGATAATTTGTCTTTGATGGTTTAGACTTACTTCTGGCACCTATAACCAGGAATTTATTATCAAAATTAAACTCAAAAATTGAGTTCCAATTCATCATCTTCTATTAGAAGATAGCCATCCAGAGCTTTCAATAACGTTTTGGAGAAGAGTATAAAGGCATACCTCAGAGATATTGAGAGTTCGGTTCCGGACCATTGCAATAAAGTGAGTTTTAATTTTTTTTGCTGGTGGAGGGTCTTGCCTTCAATTTATAAATAACGTAACATCTATAAGTGCAATAAAGCAAAGCACAATACAATGAGATATGTCTGTATCCTCTGGCCTTTCTAAGAAGATAGAAAAATAAGGCCGAGTAACTTGCACAAAGCTGACTCACTCCAGCATTCCTTAGGTCTTCATACTCCTTTCTTTAGCATCCAAGAATTGTCACTTCATTGACAGTATTCTACCATCGAGTTCAGTTTTCATTAAAGTAATGAACCACATTAATGTATTAAATTCATCCCACATAAGTTTTTCTAAATTCAGCTAAAATTAATCTTATATTTTATCTTTTTTTTTCTTATACCTTTGCTAATCATTTCCACCTATGTTACATGAACTCCTGACTATGCAAATTGGCGAGATCCTTTGTTTAAGGTGCTTCATCCATGAAGCAAATTTTTCATTTTTATATCTGAGCTATGCTAATATGTAAATCCTCCAATGGGCCTGGAGCTGAGAGGAATTGGTGTGAGTGACAAGAGAATTTGTAATTCCTTGTTATTACTCAAGTTATTTAAAGGTTTTTTTTTTTTTTTTTTTTTTTTGTAGAAGAGGAGGCTTGTTCTCTGGGGGGATAAGGTGCAGAAAGAGGCAGTTTTTTTTTCTCCCAAGGAATGCTGAAAAGGATTTGAGTGTTCTGTGTTTTCTATCTTGTCTGTGTCTGCCCTAATGTCTTCATATCATATCTCCGTGTACTATTACTACTAAGCCAATATCTCTCTCTCTCAGAAGAAGAAATTTGAGGTGTTACGTATTTAATTGGAATTAAAATTCTGTAATCTTAGCAATTAGATCTTGTCCTGAATCCTTAGCCATGTATTTTCTGTGACTAAATAAGATATTCTTCTATAACTGCCTGAAAGCCAGTTGATTTTCCTCCCATTCTTTGAGTTTTGAATTCAGGACTTTCAGTGTATCTCTCTTTTATCATGCTTTTAGTTTATTCAGAAGCAGCTAGCTCATCCTCACATTTTTATAAACATCCTTACCATAGCGACTAAAGACTTCACCACCCTGAGATTTGCAAAGGCCTTACCCACTACTAGCATTCAATCCCATGCCACCACCAGTGATAACTTGAATAATCCTAAAACCAATGCAAGACATGAATTAACGATGTCTTTGTTTGCATCCTTCAAATATATTCAAGAGGAACTATGAGCCATAGTTCAAAATCCAGTGTAGAGAGTCTATTTTGGGATACCAAAGTATGGGGAAAATTAAAGTATTGAAAATTGTTCAGGAAGGAAACAACACACTCAAAAGGGTGATTCAACAGTTTAATGTATGAACGATTTATGTAGGTGTAAACAAAGTAAAGAGAAGTGATAGGGGATGGTGGAGTACCTAGAAAGAATCATTGATCATTGATGAGAAGCCCTGAAAACCTCTGGACTTGATAGACAAGAGTAGGGAACTACTAAGAGAAATCTGAGCACTGTCTCCATAGCATACAAGTTTCCCGACAGTAACTGTGGCCCAGGTAGTGGACCACAGCCATGCCCCAGGTGAGTGGTTGGGAGAAATAATCAGACCTCTCTCACTTCAAATCTCCTACTGGCAAATTCCATTGTCTAAATTCAACTAGAATTTAGAAGATAGAACTTAGATGATGCAATCATAGAGATAATTTTTCTGAAGCATAGAACAAGACATAGCGAATAAATCTGAATAAGCAAATAAAATATAACTAGCATCCTCCTTTTAGCCTCTGATTCTCCTATCAAAATCTGCAATACTCCTTCCCTCGGAAGTATCTAATTAGGCTTCTCTGTTTTATTTTTCTCTACAGCACATGTCATCTTTAATGTACTATATATTTTTCTTATTTATTTTGTCCCTTCTTCTAGAGTGAGAACTTCATAAAACAGAAAGTGCCTGGAACATGATAGACACTCTATAAATGTTTGTTGAATGTAACTCTATTTCAGGCACAACTTAAGTTGTTCAAGTGTAAGTACTCAAAAATTGCCAAAGGTCTTAAGGAAGACTGTGCACATATACTCTGCTCTAATTATAATGACTGTTTTATAACTAAGTATTAAAAATGTTTTCACAATATTTTAAAACAATTTATAACAATTCTGTGTCCATGGTTTTTACTCTGGTGTTTTAAGGCTAATTAAATGCTAATGCTTGAAGATTTTAAAAGCTCATGATTGTACCGGACAATTCAAATTAGCAGTTCCAATGGTTAAATAATTGGATATACTGCCTCCTCTCTTTTATTTTGCTCTTATCCATTACTATATGGCTTTTATATAATCTTAGACAATGTAAGAAAGCAAAAAGCAAAAAATATTCATATATTTGAATGCTCACACACAATGACTGACAACTTTTTGGTGTGTATTGTGTCATACACTCTACATAAAACAGGGCCATACCATGCATATTCTTAATAATCTTAAATAATTAAAATCTACTTCTTACTTTCATTTTGGTATATAATGAAGCAAAGATACTTTCTCATATCAATAAATCTGTAACTATATATTTTTTCAATTAATTCCTGTGAGGTGTTTTATTAATAGATATTTAGTTTTTAATTTTCATTATTTTACATGTATTTAATTTTTCATATTTAATAAACATTTATTTTGGATATGAGCCTTTTTAAAAAGAAATTTTATAAACAAGACTAGAATTAACATATTTAGTCATATATTACTGTACAATATCCTTATATTTCCTTGAGATGAATTCCCAGAAGCAAAATTTCTTAATTGACATGGTCCCATTCACGGAGATAGCAGTTCCCTTCTAGAAATTATGTACCAATTTGCATGCCCTACAAAAGCACACAAGAATGCATATTTCTCCATATACTGGTTAACATTTTTGTTAAGTTTTACACAGTCATTTTTGTTAAGTTTTATAATCTGATACTAAAAAATAGCATGACATACTGTTTTAAATAAATTTCCTAATGATAATTGCTCATGGTTAAAAAAAATCTAATGTTAGAGTAAGTATGTAACATATTGAGAAGTGGCATCTAAATGTAATCACATATCTCTCTAACATCCCACACAACTTCAATTCACTAAAATATATATATTCATCTCAAGACTTTTATTATCCATGACATTTTTAGAGGAAGACTGAAAGTCAAATGGAATCCAAGATGTTTTATTATACTATTACTGATATAAGTTCATCAACAACCAAGTGTCATCCTGGAAATCATCAAGATACATATTCACAAAAGAGATATTATTATAGTAGCTGATTGGCTATAACGCCTTCCTTTTAAGCTTTCCCCACCTTTTGAGTTTTTCTTGGCATGTTCTTTGACCCCAATATTCAATTTAAAATTTGTGGTCTCAGTTGTAACTTCTCTCTGTTTCAATTCATCTCTCTATGTTATTTTAACACTCTGGTAACTTATTTTAATTTAACTCCACCCCCCACCCCCCCCCCCCCCCCCCGCCACACACACAACAGTATTCTAAATGTCAGGCTGTTGTTCCCCACAAAATTATAAATTTCTACATTGCAGATCAATAGATGGATTGCCTGGATAGAGCTCAGCACACATTGGGCATTTAAATATTATGAGTATATGCTCATTTCTGAGTTCTGGAGTCTGCTTATTAAGCTATACCTTTTACTGAAACAAGAATAACACAAAAAGTTTGGAAATCTTCTGTTACATTGAAATAACACAAAAGTTTTAGGTATATCTTAGCTCCTTGGTTCTTTACTTTCCAATTTGTGGATTATTATGACCTCCTTTGATCCTCTTTTCTTCTTGCTATGACTACCTTCTACCCTTTCATCCATAGTTCTCTGCTACATTTGTGAAACAACCTAACTTCTCAGTATGTTATTAGAGTATTATGTGACTCGATAAATGTGTGGCTAGGAGATTTTTGTAGCGTTCTGATTTTTTTTAAGTAGCTGTTTTTCAGAATCATTTTCTATTTACCTCAGTAGGTCTGTAATCACATACAGGACATTATTATTTCAGTAGGACATGAAAAACAATAACAACGTTGATCAAAAAAGCCTGAGGAAAGACACGATTACAATTCAGGAAAACAAAAAACAAAAAAGCTGATGAAAAGATACAATCTGTTATAACTGGAGACAGAGGTCATTGCAGTTGGAATGACCACAAGAATAGGTGGGTTTTTAAATAACATTGTTTTATTTTTTTTCCTGAGTTATAAAAGCAGCACATGTGTAGCACATTAGAGAAAATCTTTGAAAATATGTAAAAAGAAAAATAAAAACTATGGCACCTAGAAAAATATCTTTTAACATATGAATACCACACCTCAAAAGACCATGATACAAATGATTTCTTACTTTAAATTATTTCATTAGCATTTTACTATGTAGAAATTATTTCACATATAATTTAAAGGCTTTAATACTATATAAATAATACATATTTTAATATGTTCTTTTTTTAATAAATGAAGCTTCTATAGCTTTCCCCTAATTTTTTAATGTATTTCCAATTATTTCTAGAGAATATGTTTTCAAAGTGAAATCTCTAAGAATATGAAGAGATATTTTATATCTCTTGATAAATACTGCTAGATTTCCTCCAGAAAAGTTGCCAAATCTTTGACAATAAATTATGATAGTGTCTATTTATTTGAATCATTGCAACATTTATATATTTATTGTGAGTTGAATTGTATCTCCCAAAAAAGACGTCGAAGTTCTAATCCCAGGTAGCTAAGAATGTGAACCTATTTGGAAAAAGGGTCTTTGCAGAAGTAATTAATTTAAAATGAGATCGGATCCTTCTCAATTCTTTTACTCTGTCTCTCTCACTGTCCCCCCTCACTCTCTGCCTCTGAGAAGAGACCACACTCTGTCTGTGGAGTGTTATCCCTCTTCTAATAAACTTTCCCCTTGACTCAAATAAATAAATAAATACATAGATAGATAGATAGATAGATAGATAGATAGATAGATAGATAGATAGATAAAATGAGATCAGAGGGAGCTTTAGAGATATACAAAGACAGACAGGAAACTCAGGCCCTGTGATGAAAGAGCCACAGATTGAGTTATGCTGCTACAAATCAAGGAATGCTTGGGGCTGCTGTGTATAACCAGAATCCAAAAGGGGCAAGAAAGTATTCTTCCCTAGAGCCATTCCAGAGATAATGACCCTGCCAAGAACTTGATATTGGACTTTTGACTCATAAAACTGTGCAAGAATAAATTTCTATTGTTTTAGGTCACACAGTTTGTGATAATGTTATAATAGCTTTAGAAAACTAATACAATATCCTCAAAAAAATAAATTCCATTATTACATAGTCATTTTAAGATGCACACTTTTCAATAGTAGTGAAGTTTTTTTCTTATACTTGTGACTATGTAAATGTTGTCTTGTGTATCTGTTCTACAGATTGGTCTGAAGGTCTATCAAGGCCATTTCAACACACCCCTTGTTTATTGGTTCTTCCTTATGGCAGGTGTTTTCTAACTGTCGGTTTTCTAATTTTTATTTGTGAGATCACCACCACCACCCCCACCACCAAAGAGCTGTGTGAAAGCTTGGAATTTTTACTTCTCATGGAAGACATTTTTCTACACCAAAGCCCTGACATAGGCAAGATTTCCCTATTAGTACAGTGAGACACAGAGAGCTATTTTTTTTAGACCTTCTTCTTTATCTTGAGTGGACACACCTTGTGAATCCCGGCTTTATTTAGAAGTCTTATTTCCATAACTCTACACTGAATTCAAATATAATGCCACGTTTTCTCTTGCTGTTTCTGGAATGAAATGAAGCTTCAAGTTTCCTTCTGGAAGCATAAAGTTTCATTTTCTTTAAATTTCAGTTTTGATAATAAAAATATATGTAACATTGACTATTTCTTAATGTTTTAGTTTAGCTAGTGTTTATATCTCAAGCAAGAAAGAGAGAGAGGAAGGGGAGAGAGAAAGAGAGAGAAAGAGAGAGAAATTAAAAAAATGCTACTGAGACATGTAAATATGGTGTCATTATAGTGAAATGGAAAACATTTAACTCAGGCTAGAAGTATTAGTCAAATTAACTAATGCTAATGTTTGTAATGTATAATAACCCGAATACAATGACTTAATACAGTAAAGGTTTATTTCTTGATCATATCATAGAAAAAACAATGCGTTGGGCGAGTGGTAACTCAAGGATCTGGGTTCCTCCATCTTGTGACCCTGCCATCTAGAACATATTGCCTCCAAGATCAATTTTGAAACAGAAAAGAGTGAGGATGAACACACAGGCCTAGAAGAGGTCATGTTCCAACAGTGAGAAGCTGGTGGCATAAGGAAACCTGGAAATGTAGTCTTCCTGGATTCCTAGGAAGAGAAGTAGATGTCAGTGATCAGGCTGTGCCACACTAGATTAAGTGAGAAAGACCCCCAAGAGATGCTAATAAAATCTTCAAGTCATTGTGTTTACAGTTTCCCTGTGATAGGGATAGTCAAATATAGTAATGTTCCTTAAATCCATGCAGAGAGGAATGCAAGAACTTAACAGTTCACAAATGGCATATGTTTAGAAAAAAAAATAACCACCAAAAATATCTCACTTTGAATCCTGCCTTGTTAGAAGGAAAACTGAGGTCCTAGAAAAAGACAATAGATGATTAGTATAATAGAAAACTGAGATCCTAGAAAAAGACAATAGATAATTAGTATAATTTCATATTACCGTTTCTTAAAGAAGCTAAACGTTACGTTGCTGCAATTTATTGATATTATTTGTTCTTCTAAAGCTTTTACTGTTGTCTTCAGTTCTTGTCTTTGAAGTGTCTTTCAAATTTATACACACCTATTTTTAACCTGAATGCAAAGCCTCCTGGCCAAGGCTGGCTTCATATCAAAATGCTTACTATATTTGATGTTGAAAGTTTATGTATGGTAGTTTCTATAATTGAACTCTGGATAGTAGAAAACCCAAGACTTTTCTCTTGTCCTCTGAGTCATTCCCTACAACTATGCTTATTCCAATTCCAGGTTAGCACTACCATTCCTTTGTTATATTTAAAGCTGCACGCGAAGCCCACAGCTGCATGGTCAATCTGAATTCCTCTCTTGTGGGGATGAACCTTATACTCTCCACTCTCTGGGCTTTCATTTGCTGACTGAGATACTACTTTAAAATGAACCAGTATGCTGGTCAATATCATTGCCCCCTACTCAATGTAATGTGATTCCCTTAGGATTCCAGTTGCTGGGTTAGCCTCCACCAAATTAGGCTTCCTTCAATAGAGAAGCTGGTCAAAATTATATCTATATTGATCACTTTCCTTTGGATCATAGAATTGGTTTTGCTGGCCATCTGTCTTGGTCAGTGAGATTTTCCAGGTCAGTCCTCCAAACTGGTTTGATACAAAGTTATATCAAAACTGGCAGCATCTTTTCTTAATCACTCTAGCTCAGATTTTTCTTCCTTCTTTAAGTTCACTTATAAAGTTTAGTATCTGATAACACATCTTCATTCTTCAAACTCTTTGAGTATCTATAGAGCCAGCAGTAATACTGAGTACTGTAAAGAGAAACATAAGTAAGAGCGATGTCCTATTTTGAGATGCTCATAGTCTAATTAGAATAATAGGTATAAAAAATATGTATAATATAACATTATAATTGCTAAAATGACATTTAAACAAAGTGCTAATAATCTATCAAGAAATAAAAGCAATCAAATATTATGTCCAATTAAACATTACTCAATATCTTCTTCCCTCATTACAAGGACTTTTGAAGATGCTTCTTCATTTGTGGCTGTTATATTTTTTCCCCACATTTCAGCATGGCTTCTAGTCTTCAACCGTACTCTGAGAGCCTAAATATTCTAGCTAAAGTCTCCTCTTATCTCCTGAGAGACAGTATCTATTGAGTAGATAAGACACTGGAGGGCGAACATTACAATAAACTTGGTTGGAGGTGGGGGAGGCTGAGGTGGGGCAGCAGCTCCTGTAGATACCAGTATCTGGATGGGCAATACGATAAAGCCAGGGACTTGCAAGAACCTGCCCATTATTTGGAAGAGTTAATAAGTTAAAAGACTGTGCTCCTGTGTGAATCAATTAATTGTCTTTTGCATAGTCTGTGCTTTCTTCTCTGCTTTCTCTTTCCCATGGTAAACTTACGTTGGTAGGCTCTGCTACTTATCATTCGCCTCATCTGGCTAGATGGGTAAAGTCAGTTGTAGGAGAAGAAATAGTATGACATCTGAGTTTGTTCAGGTAATCAAACTTCATTTTCTAACTTAGCTCTACTGGAAATAAAGAGATAATTTGGAATTTCATCTGATCCTTATATGTATTTCTAAATTGGTTCAGAATACATTAGGTGTGCTGAGCCAGAAAACTTTCCAAAAAGACTTAGAAACTAGCATTTTGGGCCCAATTATGTAGGGAGATAGATGCTTTTTATTAATACAATAGCATGTTTAATAAGCACAGCTCCATGAATCTAATCTTTTCATGAGGCAGAGAACTCAAACTCTAAGATGATAAATGGGTGTTGTTTTAATCTATTAAGTTTGTCAATTATTTTGGCAGCAAAAGAAAACTAATACAGGTCAGGTGGGTAGCAGAGGAAAAGTCATGAAACAAGTAAGAAGCCCAAAGGTAAAAATCTCATTCCTAATGTTTTATTTTCAAGTGAATGGGGAAAGGGAGTTCATGGTTGCTCTTTTACTGTGGTTCATAACATACATAAAACACTTTATACTTTTTTCTCTTGTATGTGTCTCATATTACATGAAAACGGTTTAAAACTCGTGCTGTTTCATTCATATTTTTGTGGCAAAAGCAAGTTACAGTAAATTGCCAATATTTTCCACTGAAACTTTCCTTTCATGAAAAAGACACACAATTGTACAATGTATTTTCATGAAGGACAGGTGTGAGTTTCTCTTTCAGGCTTCTTGATTCCTGTTGATTACATAGTAACATTAGAAACACTGAAAAAAATCGTTTCCCCATCATATTTAATAAAATTTTTAAAACTCACAAGATATAAAACCTTTGCTTTACTTTCTGCTCTTTGCATTTTCCCCTTTACATGAATTATAATATTAAAAGAAAAGATAGATGCCATTTATCATACATATTTACTGAGCATTTAGTATGCGCCTGGCTTTCTGCCTTTAGTGGTGTCAAAAAGAAGTAAAGCTCCTGCCTTTGGTCTATAATTATAAGTGAAGTGTGTATTTAATTTATATGATTGAACACTGTATTAGTTTCTTATGGCTGCCATAATTAATGACCACAAGGTGCGTGGCTCACAATAGAATTTATTTTCTCACAGTTTTGGAGGCCAGAGTCTGAAATTAAGGTGTCAGAAGAGCCAAGTTCCCACCAAATGTTCTAGGGGGACAATTTTTTCATGTCCCTTCCAGCTTCTGGCTGCTGCTGGCCTTCCTTGGCTTGTGGCTACACAACTCCAATTTCTGACTCTGTCTTTAATTGGCTTTTTCAATTCCCCCATATATATTTTCTCTGTGTGTTTTTTATAAGGACGCTTATCACTGAATTTAGTATCTATCCTGATAATTCACAATCATCTCATTTTAAGATCCTTAATTTACATCTGCAAAGACTTTTTCTTTTTTTTTTTCAAATAAGATTGCTTTCACTGGTCTGGTTAGGATGCAGACATAATTTTTTGAGTGTCTCTATTTAACCCACTACAAATACTAATCTAGAATTCAAAACATATAAATGATAATATATTTTCACTAGAATTACATGACCCTTTATACTACTTTGTTGTTAAAAAAACCTAAGTAACAAATAAAAATTTCCCCCCAATACAATTATAAATGTTTAAAGCAAGCAAATGATTTTTTATTTATTTTCAATTTGGTTCCTGATCTTTTGAACCTTAATAAAAAATTCATCATTCTAGAGTCATTTTCCAGCAGTGTTTGGATGAGAAAACATATCTTTGGGGAAGAGGTTTACCAAATATCTCTCTTGTAAATAGAAGAGGGATTCTGGAGTTTATGAAAAAGACTGTTTGATATACCTATTGCCTTTATAACTTACACTAGATATAAAAAATGAAAAATTATTTTGGAGGAATGCTGAGAAAAAATTTTAGGGTTAAAAACGTAAAAACTGAACCACCTCTTATCAGTAATCATACCGTTAGTAACCTCATATTGTTAACATCTATCAAATATATTTATCTGTCACACTGATTTAGAAGTCAAAACTAAATACTTGTGATAATTGTTTTGCAAAACTGCAATAATCTTTTGGGCTTCAGTGGATGACAGTTGGTTAATTCAATATATACCTTAAAACTTTTGTCTGCTCATATAATCTGGTAATTATGCGCTAATGCAGTACTTGTGGTCCTTCTGTTCAATTTCTCTGCAAAATTTCCTTACAATGTTATTCTTAATCTGAATCTTTAAAAATCAAGAATATTACATATTTTCTTCCTATATTGAGAGCTGCATAAAATTTAGAAAACATACCTCTCCTCTTCTAAAAGAAAAAACCAAAGAATAATGTTTTTTCTCACATTAGTGATAACGTTTTTTTTTAAGATCCACATGAACCTAAATGTCCTTGTGGCATAAAAAGTATAGAGGGGCGAACATACTGAGAAAGTCTGCAGCTGTGTGTGTCTGTGTGTGTGTGTGTGTATGTGTCTGTGTATGTGTGTGTGAGAGAGAGAGAGGAAGAAAAAGAGAAATTTAAAGGACATAAAGTCATATGTGTGAGAAAATGTGTTGTGTTTGTTAAATTCTCCTTAGAGTTCATAAAATAGAATGTATGACTTTTAGATCAGTGTACATGTGCTAATACTGTCTTCTTCCAAGTAAAAAACAAACATTTTTTGGGCTAGTCCCCCCATATTTTGATAATTTATATCTCATAATGACATTTAGATTCCTTTTCCTTTAAAATATGTATATGACAAATAAGGATACATTTTTTTTCTTATTTAATTCCTCCTTCTATTATGAGGGCATGCTCTAATTTCAGGGGCTACTCCAAAGGGCAATACATATCTAGAGATTTATGCATAAAGAAAAAAAAAAGTTGAAAAAAATAACATGACGTTTAATGAAATAAAGTATAATACAAAATAAAATACAATACAAAAACAAAAGACAAAATGTTTGGAGTGTAGTTTGAGACATCTGATGAATTTATAGTATGCTGAGGTTTGAGTAGCATGTCAGGCAAACTAAAAGAGTTAGTCCGTTATTTTCATTACAGATCAAGAAGCACCCGTGAAAAGGAGAATGACTGGGAATTCAGAAGTTTGGGTCAGGTGTCTGTTCCTATACTTCATCATTCGTATTCATGTCATCATGATGAATGCAATGTAACTGAACACTAGTACTGTCTAAATCCAGCTAAAAAGAGTATGCGATCATATCACAATCTAAGGCTACTTGTTTTTTCAGCCTGCTACTTGACAGCATGATAAAAGTCAAGGGTTATCGCTAATGGTGAGTAACATCCTATAGTAATTCCATGTGGGCTGAGGGACTTTTTTATTTTTGAAAAAAGAAAATGTATCCCAAAACTGTAAAACTCCAAGCATTTTTTTACTGCAGACCTAATATGGACACATTTTATTTCCTTTCATAAATCATTAGGATTAGCTTAAAATTAGAGGAAAATATCTATGGATGTTAAACTCTTTGCAATAAACTAAAAATGTAAAGCAAAAAATGATAATCTTCTGTGGTTTCTCGATGTTTTCTCTGCGTATAAATCAAACTGTATCAAATAATCATTTAGGTATAAAAATGCCATAAATTTTGTCTATGAGTATCAATAAATTCAGCTTGAGGCACATACTCTGTAATTACTTATAGAAATAATATTGTTTAATTTAACCTTTCCTTTTTTTTACAGAAGGCGACTGCTTTTCAATAGTCTGATTATCAGAATTAGATGATAGGTCAGAACACGTTTAGAGGTT
>NW_011888888.1:5610373-5616183 GCF_000151845.1 Pteropus vampyrus | reverse complement strand
GAAAATGAATGGAATACTAAAATGAAACCCATGGATACATATATTCTAATATCAACAATATGCTTAATTTTATTTTATCTATTTTCCTCCAGATGATTGTCATGCAAAATCAAGACATTATATTATTTTATCTGTACATATTTCATTAAAGCTGTAAAGTAAAAATACTTTTTAAACATACGATTGTGGCAACTAAAAATTAATAATAATTCATTTATGTGATTAACTTTCAAATAATTAAATTCTTACCTCATACAATATTCTTATCTAAGTTTTAGATGCTTGAGCTGCTATTGATTCGGGTCCTATGCTAATTTCTCTATTTGAAACAAAATTTTAGTCATCTGAACAGTGCTTTATAGCAGCTATTATTATCTCATTTTTTAAAGATTGATACCATCTAATAAATTTGCCGAGGTTATAGTGACAGAATCAGTTCAATTCCTGGCATCTTATTTTAATACCTACACTCTTCCTTGCCCAGGTCTATATAATTTAGTTTATTTCTGGGTGTAAGACTATAAGGAGTGGAAGTATACTCAAACATACCCCCTTTTTTTTCCCTTTAAATTCCATATGTATTTCAGTATGTAAATTTTTTTCTTCCTTCTTTCCTCTCTTTGCCTTTTTTTTTTTACAGTAAACATACTTAAATTTTGCTCATCAATTTAGAAATGCTTTTTCACTTAATACATTTACTAGGAACTTCTGTTTTATTTTCTGTAAAATAGTTTATGCATACTTTGGCACTTAAATGTGAAGATAAACGTTTTTTCATCTAGCTAAAATATATCAGAGTGTAAGACTATTAGAGAATTAATGTTTAAAATATATTTTGATATATAATTCTACTTTTTCAATTTAAAAATAGGTTCCATAATTGAGGTAGACTTCTGCATGAATATAAAATGAAAGATTTAACAGTTTCAAGCACTCAAAACTATCAAAACTATAAATATATCAGAGAAAGTGCTAAAATCAGGGACTTGGGATATGTGAAACACATGCCAGCTGAAGTAAACTGTGATTAAAACTTGGTTGAATTTTTAGGTTTATATGTGGTTGTGAATACTCTTGGAAAGTTGACTCCAGCTGGTCTTTGTATTTTTACCCTGTGCTTTCCCTTGTCCTGAGACATCAAGGTAAATATTGATCAAATTAATCTACTTTCTGAAATAATTCCTACATGTGGATTCTTTATTTTAATTATTAGGGTACCCTACTGTGAGGAAGACACTCCCAAGCTTTGAAAGGGATACAAGGATGAATAAAGCCTTGTATCCTCAAGTGGAGAGATTAAAAATAGAATACTATTCAGGAGAATATATGTTATATGAGATATATATGTAAAATTCTAAATATGTTCAAAGGAAGAGAAATCATAGCAAAAAGTTGGAAAGAAATTGGGATAGATTTGTGGACAGGATTTTTCATTAATTTTTTTAATGAAACCTTTGTTCTTCCAGCTAATCAAACTGAAAAGCTTAGAGGCATTTTAAATTTCTCTCTGTGTGTTACCCTTCATTTCCAATAAGAGATAGTTTCTACCAGATTGTACCTTGGGACCATTCCTTTCTTCATCCACAATTGACACAATAGATCAGGACTTTAGCTCTTTTCTAAATTTTCTATTTCTCTTTGTTAAATCTAACAAGGCTTCCAGATTGATCTTCCTAAAGAGCAGTTTTACATTATTATTAGAATTAGACTTTATGGGAAACATTGATGAGAGGATAATAAATCTTTGAAAAGCATCTAGCACCTCAAGATATTATTGTCCAGATCTGTGTTTCTCAAATTAGTATGCACCAGAATCTCCTGGAGGACTTGTTAGAATACACTATGCTGGGTTCTGTATTTTCTGGTTAGTAGGAATGGGGAGGGACCTGTGAGTCTGCATTTCTAAGAATTTGACAGATACTACTTAGGCTGCTGGTCTAGGATCATACTTTGAGAACCATTGGTCTACATTACTATTATTAGCATGGGGATTAGAAAAAATACTAGAATTGCGAGATAATCTGAGTTCTCTTTCAGATGTTCCATTTGCTAGAACTAAGAGATAATAGAAGTTGGTAGTCTCTTTAGATTTCATTTTTTCAACTTGAGCTGGCTCAAACTGGCTTATAAGTACTAATTTTATGAATCTCTTTTAAACTCTGGTTTCAGTAATATCACTGAAGCTAACAATCATCCATGGTGGGAGTATTTATACTATGAAAACGGACAATTGCTTAAGATAAGTCCCCCCCCCCATTTTGGGGAAACAATTGTCAAATAATTATCAGCATATCAATCATTAGAACTATATTAATTTTCATAAAATTTTGGACACTATGATAATTTTAAAATCTCTTATTCCCTATTTTTCTCTGAGCAGTAGATTTGGTCTTTTTCAGTCTATCTTTATTATAAAACTATTATAAATCTAATACTTTGAGAAGTCAATTGTTTAGGAACAAAGACATTAATGACAATATTTGGTTTAAATGATTCAAATTTCGTGGATCCTTTTATATCATGATGCATAAATGCAGGAAAATTTGAAATAAATGTAGACCATTAGATCTATATTAATTTGAAGTGCTCTCTCCCAAAGCCATCCTTCTACCCTTTCTTCCCTTGACTGCAGGCATACCTCTAGGATATTGCTGGTTGGGTTCCATACCACCGCATAAAGTCACACTTTTTTTTGGTTTCTCAGTACATATAAAAGTTATGTTTATACTATACTTTTAGACATAATGCATTATGTCTAAAAAGCCAATTTACACATCTTAATTAAAACTTCTTTATTGCTAAAAATTACTAGCCATCTTCTGAGCCTTCAGCAAGTCATAATCTTTTTACTGGTAGTAGTTCTTGCCTTGATGTTAATGGCTATTGACTGATCAGGGTAGTAGTTGCTGAAGACTGGAGTGGCTGTGGCAATTTCTTAAAATAACACAGCAATAAAGTTTGCCACATTGATTGACTCTTCCTTTCATGAACAATTTCTCTGTCACACGTGATGCTGTTTGATAGCATGTTACCCACAGTAGAATTTCTTTCAAAATTGGAGTCAATCTGCTCAAACCCTGCTGCTGCTTTTCAATTAAATTTATGTAATATTGTAAATTCTTTGTTGTCATTTCAACTATCTTCACATCATCTTCACCAGGAATAGGTTCCATCTCAAAACAACAAAATAAAACAAACAAAAAAAAAACCAAAAAATACTTTTTTACTCATCCACAAGTAGCAACTCTTTATCTGTTAAAAGTTTCGTCATGAGATTGGTAGCAATTCAGTCACATCAGGCTCCACTTCTAATTCTACTCCTCTTGTTATTTTTGGCATGTTTGTGGTTACTTTGCCCACTGGTCTTGAAACTCTCAAAGTCATCCATGATGGTTAGAATTAACTTCGTTCAAACTCCAGTTAATGTTGATATTTTGACCTATTCCCTGGAATCATAAATAATATTAATGACATCTAGAACGGTGAATCCTTTCCATGAAATTTTCCAGTTACTTTGCCCAGATCCATCAGAAGAATTACTATCTATGGCAGTTATAGCCATATAAAATAAATTTTTTAATTATATTTCTTAAATAATAAGATTTGGAAGTCAAAATTACAGAATGAATGCTTGTTATCAGGCAGGAAAACATTAATTTTATTGTCCATCTCCATCAGAGCTCTTGGGTGACCAAGTGCATTGTCAATGAACAGTATTTGAAAGAAATCTCTCTCTCTCTTTTTTTTTTTTTTTTTTGAGTAGGTCTCAACAGTGGAGTAAAATATTCAGTGACTCATGTTGTGAACAAATGTATTGTCATCCAGATTTTGTTGTCCTATTTATAGAACACAGGCAGAGTAGAATTGGCATAATTATTAAAAGCCCTGGGATATTCAGAATAGTAAATGAGCATTGACTTCAGCTTAAAGTCACCTGCTACATTAACCCCTAACAAGAGAGTCAGCCTGTCCTTTGAGGCTTTGAAGCCAGGCATTAATTTCTCCTCTTTTGATATAAAAGTCCTAAATGACATCTTCTTCCAATATAAGGTTGTTTCATCTAGATGGAAAATCTGTCGTTCAATGTAGTCATCTTCATTAAATATCTTAGCCAGATCTTCCTGGACAACTTACTACAGGGTAACTTATTTGTACATCAGCACCAGCTGCTTTACTTTATGCTTTTATGTAATGGAGATGGCTTCTTTCCTTAAACCTCATGAACCAACCTCTTCTACCTTCAAACTTTTCTTCTGCAGCCTCTTCACCTCTCTCAGCCTTCATGGAATTGAAGAGAGTTAGGGCCTTGCTCTGGATTAGGCTTTGACTTAAGAGAATGTTGTGGCTGGTTTGATCTTTACCCAGACCACTAAAACTTTCTTCATACCAGAAATAAGACTGTTTCACTTTCTTATGATTCGTTTGTCCACTGGAGTAGAAATTTTAATTTCTTTCAAGAACTTTTCCTTTGCAGTTACAACTTGTTTAACTGTTTGGTGCAAGAGGTATAGTTTTCAGCCTATCTCAGTTTTAGACATGCTTTTCTTACAAAGCTTAATCATTTCTAGCTTTTGATTTAAAGTGAAAGATGTGCCACTCTTCCTTTCATTTGAACACTAAGAAGCCATTGTAAGGCTATTAATTGACCTCATTTCAATACTGTTGAGTCTCAGGAAAAAGGGACATCTGAGGAGAGGAAGAGAAGGAATGGCTGGCCTGTGAAGCAGTCAGAACACACATATTTATTGATTAAATTCGCCATTTTACATGAGTGTGGTTTATGGTGCCTAAAACAATTACAACAATAACATCAAAGATCACTGATCACAGATCACAATGAAAAATATAATAATAATAATAATAATAATAATAATAATAAAAAGTTTGAAATACTGTGAGAATTACCAAAATGTGATACAGAGACATGAAGTGACAAAATACTGTTGGTACAATGACACCAATAGACTTATTCAAGGCAGGGTTGCCACAAACTTTCAATTTGTAAAAAAAACAAAAAACAAAAAAAAACATACAATATACATACATGAAGCACAGTAAAATGAGGATTCCTGTAGTTTGCTAATTAGTCTTCCTTATCCACTTTTATCTCTTCTCGATACAGTCTCCTCATTAAATGGACATTAAAAATCCATGTCTAATAATACTTAACTTTTCCTTAAAATCCTTCATTGACTTACTCTACTTTTAGGGTAATAATCAAATCTTAAAGTGTCCCACAAACTAACACTACATGGCCAATAAGCATACACTGACTCTTGCCTATTTCTTCAGGCACATATCAAACCAATCTTCCCTTTGGTCTCTATATGACAACCCCACTGGCTCCCTTTCAATAAATAGTCCCTGGAGGCTCAGGGCCTTTGCATATGCAGTTCCCTCTGTCTTGTATTACTTCTCTTTCTCATCTTTGCTTCTATAGGATCACAGTTCAAATTTACTTCATTGGGAAGCTCATGCCTCCCAAAGAATACAGAAAAACCTCTTTCCAATAGCACTATGTACTTTTTGTTTAATAGCTTTTGCCAGTTATAATTTCATGGGTATTTCTATTTTATTTGATAATATCTGTTGCCTCTCAATAGACTATAAGCTATGCAATAGTGTTTATATTCAGTATTAAATAACATCAATACTTAACAGATTACATGACGCCCAGTAAGAACTCAAAATATATTTACCAGTTGTTGAATAAATATGTTATAATGTGTTATAACCTAAACTTTCTCTTACTCTCTCTCTCTTTCTCTCCTTCCTTCCTTCCTTTCTTCCTTTTTTCCTTTTCTTTCCTC
>NW_011888888.1:5600242-5609904 GCF_000151845.1 Pteropus vampyrus | reverse complement strand
TCCCTCTAATAGATTAGCAGCAGATATTCATTTCTGTAATCTGCAAGTCAGTCTAAGAACCTACCTACAAGGCTGTAATGTAGTGATTCTTAACCCTGTCTGCATATCAGAATCACCTGGGGAGCTTTTAATAAATACCCATGCCGAGGCCCACCACAGAGCAATGAAACCAGCATTTCTGGAGGTGGGGTTCAGGCAACATTTTTATAAAGCTCCCTAGGTGATTCTAATGTGCAGCCAGCATTGTGAAACATGCTCTAATGGATGAAATCTGAATACCCATGTGTTCGCAAAGCATAGAAGCCATTGCTCTCAGGGAAGGAAATTTCTAATTCTAATTAAATGATTCTTTTATTCATTTACTCATTCAGTCACATATTTTTTCAAACCATAATTTTTAAATCATGTTATTAAATCTTTTATTTGTTACATTAATACTGTATTTATTACTAGAAGGAAAAGTTTCTACTAGGAGTTGTGAAAGACTATACAATGTGGCTAGATACATTCTGATTCAAATGAACTATTTCCTCACTTTGCTGATATCATGGGTTTAAATAATAAATTCAGAATTTTCTCTTTGCTTATCTTCTTTCTGTACATATTATTTGAACGTGGTAAACTTTCACACTGATTGCACAAATGTAATAATGCAGACATCATTTATGCAAGAAAACCCGTGAATCTCTTCTGTAAAATAAGCACATCCATACAAAAATATTTCTCTCTTAATCTGAAAACCGAAAGGAAGCTTTTCTGATTGCTATAACATCTAAAGGACAGTGGTTAGAGATGCGGCTGCAAAAAGAGAAGCTAAAGAGCTGTTGGGGGTGGACAGGAAGAGTAGAAATATTTAAAAAGAGACATGGTGAAATCAGGAAGCTTTTTCCTCAAAGGGCAGTTGCTGCTGGAGCAACTGAGTCATCCTCACAGTGTTGTCTGTCCTAGATACAGTGAACAGGAAGTGAAAGTTCAGCGTTGCTTTCTGTCAATTACCATCCACATAAACAGACACAGGAAGATCAACTCATGTCACTTAGCCTTATTGCCCTTGGATGTTTTATAAATATGTTAGCTATTTACTCAATATAAATAATAAATTTACATACCCCCAAGGCCAAATTTTAGTTTTCTTTTTGAATTTCTCTCTTTTGAAAGCACCGTTTTTTCCCACACATTTTCTTTTTGAATTCGCCAGCCTCTGAGCTCCTTGCATCTCCTCATCTCTGCTTATGGGAGAGGAAAGTCTCATCATCCAGGCCCCTCATAAAGGTAAACTTGGTGCCAGCAAGTAATCCCTTTGGGTCACTAATGGATATTCACACATCTGAGAATGCTGTTAAGAAGCTTCTGAAGTGGAATGTGATTCCAGCTGTAGCAATTACATACTGCTCATATTTCCTCCTTTAGACTCCGGGGAGTTCAACAACTGCCTATTAGCAAGCTGACGATGGAAGGAAGCGCTGTAAATCTCACAAGCAATGATAAAGCCGATGCTCCTGGAAGAAGTAGGAAAGAGTGAATTGCAATTAAAAAACAGAACCATGAACCTTGGCCTTTTAAAAGAACAACACCCACAGTAAGTTAATGAAGAACACGAGAGGATAAACTAAACTGTAAACATTTCTTATATCTCATTTCAGTTATCATCTGGGTTATAAGCAGAATGAAAGAGAACACTAAACATCAAGAATCCAAATTAGTCTGTAAGATACATCTAATTCTCAAACAAATACCATATCATTTTTAACTTCTAAGAACATTCGGTTTACATATAACTTGGTCACTCTTGTTAAGTCAGAAAGGCAGAGTTTATAACTCCTATCATATAGGTACAATTAAAGAAGACTATTTAGACTTTTAAAAATAGCTGTCCAAAGAGGAATTGACCTTAAGTGTTATAGGAAGATGAAAATACACTAAATATCACACATACAGAATTAACTAAATGACATAGGTTGTATATTAAACTGCATAACAACTCAAGAGGTTTATTATCATGCTCACGTGGGAGATATAAAAACTCATGTTTAGAGAGACTACACAGTTTAATAGTAAACATATAAACACAAAATAGCAAAATACAGATGAGGACTCAGTTCTGTCTGATTTCAAACTTCACATGTTTTATATCACCTGATAGTTCCTACTATATATCTAACTGGGCTATATTTAAGAGAGTGGAAATAGTGATTTAAAGACCAAAAAAGGAAGTATCAAATGATAAATGCTTTAACTAGAATGTTGGATTTCTTTTTTAATGACAATATGGTAAGTTGACAGCTCATCTCTTCCCATCGTTTAAGCAAAGCTAATTAAAATTTTGAAAAGTGAGGTAATTTTCCTGACCATACTCCAAGTAAACTGAATGGCTGAATTGACTAATGACTAGAGGGGTATCTACCTTATGTGGGATGAAGGGCGGGAAGGTTGATATTTAGGCTGAAGGAAAGGGTAAGGGAAATATAATACATAAAACATGAGAATTAAGACACAAGAATAATGAAGAAAAATATCTTGCTTATTTTATGCTTTCCATAGTGCTTTTACATATATTATCTTTTTCCATCCTCACAGTCTTCTGAAATTTAAAAATATTGCCACATATCACAAAACAGTAGAGCACTATCACCCTTTTGATTGCTCTAAAGTAGACATAAAATATTAGTATTTTGCTTTTGTAGATTGCTAATGTCTAATAGCAGCATTGTCATGTCTGTTGAAAAGATAATTATGGTCCTCATTGTCAAATGTACCAAAATAATAAAATAACATCAGACTAGATTAGACCCATCCCAGCTATAGCCATAAAAGCCTCAAACCATTTTGAAATAGGGGGGAAAAGTACTTATGAATTTATGATTCTGTCTTTAAAGCATTATCGCTAAGATGTACAATTTCATCATTCTGACAGTTTAGCTTAAAAGTAAAATGACTTTGTCCTGTATTAACAGTAGGTGTAAAGCTTAATCTGAAGTTCACTATTTACCAAGAATATAGAAAGTACAAGTGAAGAACACATTTGTAGCATGTGGAAGAATCTACTTGCTAAAAATAATCATTTTGTTTCCCTGAAAAATCTTCTAGTGCTGCATTGCAGCACTTAAATGACTTTAAACATTTTTGACCAAAATATTTCAGTTGATTGGCTTTAAGTAAAATTTAGTGATTGCTTCTCTCTATATAATGGAAACTTCTATCCAACTGCCAGCAGTCCATCAAGATGATTCAAGGAAATTTCTACCAACCATATTTCACAGGCGTTGATCTTATTTACTTGGTTTGTCTCAAAAACCAGTAAAAACATTTGAACTCTCCAAATGGTCCAGATTCTGTGTAAGTTTAAACATACGCAATTTTATTTCTTAATTTTAAATGATGCTTTGGAATTAGAGAAAAGGAATGTTACCTGATAGTTTTTCAGGGAGAATTTTTATTAATAAGACTGAAACTACAGTTGAGATAGATCATCGTGGGTTACCCTAGACCAACTCCTGCAAATACATAAAATCCTCAAAAAATATATAAATAGTACAATTTCAACACTATGTGCAATATATATTCATATATTCAAGTTTTCTTTAAACAAATTATTCAATGTATACATTACATAATATTAATTGATATACTTGTTTAATAACAATACCAATAAGCCATATTAGATAACATCAGTAGTAAAGAACGGCAGACTCTGAAGCTAAAATGTCCTGGATTTCTTGGGTTCACATCCAGAATTTATTTAGTTCTTAAGTTTTTATAATTCAGCTCTTTTTTTTTTTTTATTTATCTATAAGATTGTTTTTCAATGGTACCTCCTTCACAGGACCGTTCTGACAGAGTTAATGCAAGTAAAATGCTTACAACAGTGCCTAGTACCCAACTAAAGGATGATGTTAGTATTAATTGTGTGTTGCTCTCTCCAACTCCATGACAGTGCCCCTCTTTATTTTTCAATATTTTTTTCCTCAGGGATTAATACCCTTAAGTGTAAATGTGGAAATATTGTATTAACTTTACTAGAAAAGAGTGTAAATAAACTAGTATGGTGGTTACCCTCGTGTTTAAAATTTAGTAAATAAAATTGGAAAAAATATAACTTATGAATGTATGATTAAGTTTATAAGGGTTGTAAGCCAGTAAATATACAAATAAACAAGTTATTACTAGCTGTGATAAGCGACATGAAATGGCAGTGAAGAATCAATGGTAAAACTAATTGATCGCCTCCCAGCCAAGGAAACAATTTTAAGAAACAAAGTATGCCTCATTTTTGAAAGTATTTTCATGAAATAAAATTAAATGACATTACTAAGAGTTTAAATATTAAATATATGCACACACTAACAAGAATTCTTAATATCTGTTTAAAGCTATCATCTATATGCACACCATTGTAATGTTTATACATGTACAATTTATATCCTGCGTTTTTATTTATTATTTTTGTAAAATATGTTGTGCCAAGTTCCTACAAAGCTTCATAATTAAATTTTAATGGCTTCACAATATTGCATCAACTGGCATATGTATTCTCTTATGTTGGACACATATGCTGGTTTTAATATTTTACAATTAAAAGTCATGATTTAATAAAATAGCTCTGTAGATTTTCTTATTTTGAATTGTTTTCTTTGGGTAAACTGTAATAAGTGAGATTATTGGATCCAAAATGTGTGATTTATTTTTTCCTACCCAATTTTCCTTTCAAAATTGAACTAATATTGTGCTATGATTACAGAAATAGTATTTGATCTGTGTAAAAAATTCAAGCAGTTCAAAAATTAATGAAATAAAAAAATAAAAAATTCTCATTTCCTATTCCCCAGTAATCACTCAGATCATTTGATGTATGTTATTCCAGACTTTGGTTTAATAATTTGGAATTATACTCTATAGAATCTATAGATACCAAATATAGCAACCTGCTCTATTTTACTTGACATCTTCTGAGAATCTATTAATTACCTATAGTTATAATTCATACTTTTAATAACTGTATAATATTTTCCTACATTTTGTGCTATGCTCTTTTTCATGAATAATCTACCATCAATGTCATTCAGGTTATTTCCAAATTACTACCATTATGTCCAAAGAATCAAGCATATAAATGTTCTTGTATTTGTCAAATTATTTTCTTGTGATAAATTCCTAGAAGTAAATTTGCTTAGTAGAAATTGCTGTGCTCTTAGCATTTAAAATATTCTTACCAAATTGCCCTTCAGAAATGTACTGATCTCTATCCACACTGTTTGGAGTCCCTTTCTTGCTAGGTACTTTTCAATCATGCTCAATTCGGTTGTTTGTAATTGCTATTCTTGGATTACTAATGAGGTAAAATATGTTTTCACTTGTTAAATATATTTTAAACTTCCTTTATGATGATTTTTGTTGTATAGTAGCTTTTATTTTTATATTTTTATGTAAATAGATATCAATCTTTTCTTTATGATGTTTGGTTCAGGTTTCTTTTTTCCAACCAGGACCTTGTCAACATTGAGGTGATAAAAAAATAGTCTTCTAAATTTTTCATAAATTTTTATGGTTTTATACGTTACATCTAAACATGTTAATCAAGTTGAAATGTGTGTGTGTGCGCCTGTTGTGTGTGCATGCATACGCAATATAGGGAAATGAAGTGTAACTGAATAATTTTTTACTGGTTTTCAATTAGAATTTTATCATATATGAAGTTATTGCCAGAATTTCTTTTATACCTATTCATCTATGTGTTTATTCTCACTTCTTCCTACAATAAACAGGGCTAATTTGTTCCATTTTTATTATCGAATGGGAAGATCTACTGCATTTTACTTGTAAAAATTGCTCTATCTTCTTTCATTTGTTTTTGAAATAAAATATAGTATTATTTAGTTAAAAGTCATCCCTCCCCCAATGTTGTAATTGTGATTGCATAGAATTATAATCATTAATTTGGGAGAAAACTTACCTCTTTACTGATTGGGTCTCCCCTCCCAGGAACAACATATACCTAATAGCTCATGTGTTGTTTTGCTTTAGTGTTTGAACTTATCTTTCTTTTAGCCCTCCACAATCAGTTTCTTTTCTGTTTTTGTTTTTGTTTGTTTGTTTGTTTGTTTTTTGTTTTTTAGTTCTTTGGTCAAAAGCAATAAAAATACTCTAACAAACAATTTTAAATCAATTGAACCTTTATTGGGTATTTTTATAAACAAAAGAAAATAATGGGTTCAGAAAGTACAGATGGCAAGAGTAGCTCTGGGGATCTAGATAGCAGCAAGTAATGGACACCTCCAGTTTCCCACCATAAAATTGGGAGTTTACGGTATAAAAGAGAAGAAAGAGGTGGTGGGAGGCCAAAAAATAAAGATAATAAAATAAAATGAAATGAAAAATAAAGAAAAGCCTCTATTTTAAGCTTATTTTTATTATTATTAAAGTGAATAGAATGACAGTTTTGACTCTTGATGATTAGTTGATTATTCCTGGTGTTAAATAAATTATGTTTTTCTCTTGCTTTAATAAAAAATTCTATATTCTTTCAATGATTTGAATATTTCCTACGTTTTTCTTGAATTCTTTAAGCATTAAAAATATTATATGTAGATAATGATTATTGTGTCACTTCCATTCTAAAATCTGTATTATTAGATCTTGTCTTATTACATAGAGTATAACCCAAGACATGATGATTGCCACACCTTTTTTCTTCCTCAAGTAGTTAATTGTTCAGTATAATCTTTTTCTAATATATTTTTTACCATGTTGAGAAAGATTCTTTTAATCGCTAGGCTAGGATTATTATTGTTTTAATTAGGGTTGGATATTGAATTTTGTGAAATACAGTTTTTCTCCATAAATTTTGAAATTAGATATTATCATCAGATTTGCTTTTGTTGAATCATTTATGCACTCTTGAAATAAAACCTTCTCTGTCATGATATATTCTTTTAATAAGTCCTGTGATGTCCCTCAATGTTCTCTCTTCTGCATGTCCCTGTGTCTCCTCTGCAAATTTGTCTTGAGCAATTCCATCATTTGCTATGCCTTCACGTAATGCCTGTTTACTCCTGAATTCCAGATTATTTTCTTCATTACAGACCTTTCAGAGTTCCAGATTAATATAATCTGTGTTTTATATATCTACACCTGGATATCCCATAGGACCCTACACATCACACATCTAAAATATAGTTTGTCTTACCTCTTCCTAAGTCCCATCCTCCATGAGCTATGGTGCTCCATCTACTCCATTGCACAACACAAGCAGACTAGATAGGTGGCCTATGCTTGCAGAATATTTTTCTTGGCCTACCCATAGTTTAAAATATCAATTACCAAGATTAAAAATTAGAAGATACAACATAATAAATATATCTCATATTTTGGAAAATATGTGAAGGCCCCAAGATCAAAGGCCCCTGGAGTAGTTGCCCCTTAACAAGGGCATCACACTACCCAGTTCACCACACCGTTCACCAGTTCTTATTGTGTGAGGCGAGCAGTTGGCATTTAACATCTTGCTCTTTCTGTTTCCTCCCTCCCTCATGCCCTCTCTTTCAGGTCAAATGCAAGTCATGACTTCCTCCGCACCCAAAGGAAAAGCATAAGAATGTTTATTCAGACAAGTCATGAGACGTACTTTAAATATGTCTAAGACTATCATGTGGCAAAAGTATAGGTTTTTATTTGGAAAACAGAACTAGGACTGATGAAGACAGCTTTAAATATGAACTTTCTAAGAATTAGAGCTGTTTTGGTAATAGAAATACTCCTTGTTTAGGGTATGCTGTACCTGGTGGATAAACATTTATTGAAGAAATGAATGAACTTTTGAAGTGGGCTGAGAGGTAAGATTTGGAAGCCTTCGTAGGACACTGGAGGACATCGTACTTTGACAATTTATACCTTTAGTTGGTTGATAACAGTGTACTATCTCAAAAATTAAAGAATTAGACTTTTAAAAAATATATATTCACATCATTACCCTTTAATTAATGTAGCTATGACAAGCAGATTTGCTACTTCTGAACATATTTCTTATATAATTTTTTAAGAAAAATTATTATCTTTTCTTTTGCTTTGATTTTCTTTGACTATTTAGTTATGAGTTTGCTCCTTGATCTTTTAAAGATAGTTTACAAATGAGAAGCATCATGAACCTGTGGTGGAAATTATAAAATTTGAAAGCTGAAGGAAATAGATTAAAATCAAAAGTCCTCTGCTTATTAGTTAAGTGATTTAACTAAATTTTATAAGCCTGTTTTCTCATCTATAAAATAGTTATCTTGCTTTTCTAAATATATTGAGTTTTCTCATCTATAATAGAATATAAATGTTTACTACACAGAGTTGAATGAATGGTGTGAGTTAAACCATGTAAATGGTCCATATTTGCCCTAGAATTGGCAGTATATATTTAAAACTATGCAAATTCACTTTCAAATAATACCATATTGCTTAATGAGTAATACAAGCGCATTCAACAGAATATTTTCATTTTCTTCCTCCCTTCCCTTATAACATTTTTGTCATTCATTTTATTTACTCATAAGCTATAATCACTAAACACATCATTGTTGTTATTTTAAATAAACTTATCTATTAGATCAATTAAGAACAGAAAATAATATTTTATTTTAGCTTCATTTACTCCTCTAAAACTCCTTACTTATATAAGTATGAGCTTCTGACCTATGTAATTTACCTTTTTTGAAGAACTTCTTTTAACCTTTCTTGTAAGGCAAATCTGGGTTTTCTCTGAATTTTTGTATTGCCTGAGAAAGTATTTCTGCTTCACTTTCATTAAATCTAAAAATGTAATTTTTAAAAAGACTTTATTTTTTTAAGCAGTTTTAGGTTCACAGTAAAATTCAGGGGTAGATACAGAGATTTCCCCAATACTTGCTGTCCCCGCACATGTATCTCCTACCCCTTTATCAGCACATCCCACAGGAGTAGTACATTTATTACAATTGGAGAGTCTACATTGACACATCATAATCATCAAAGTACTCAATCTGGAAGGATAATTTTTTTGGATACCTTAAATATTTCACTCCATTCTTTTTGTTTGCACACAGAATTTCAAAACTTATTGGATGTTGACAAAAATGAAATACTTCCTCAGATGACGGCTGTGAATTATGTAGCCAGTATATACATTTAAATGTAGTAGAATGTAGCCCTCAGCATGGAAGGTTAGATTCCTCTCTGTTTTTAAACTGGGCTAAATGGTATCATTGTCCATATTTATAAGGAGTTGCATTATTGAGCCAGAAACTCGGGGGATTTACAGGACCACTGAGCCATTTTGGTAACTGCCCTGTTTATGAAGTGATCACAAGCCTCGTCCAGTGCAGCCACAAGGCCCGCAGCGTTGTGGAACCCAGACGTGACCAGGGTGTTGTATTTTTTATGAACATCCAATACTGTCTGTACATACATTTTGGGGTAATTTAAAGCAGCTTCTCCATACTTTTCAATTGCTAAAAAATCCTGATTATAAATGTGCTGTTTTTTCAATTCTCCTAAGCCATACTGGATTCTAGACACAAGATTACACATGTGACCCAAATCTTCATTTTTGTCAACATTCAATAAGTTCTGAAATTCTGTGTGGAAAATTTCCAAATGCTTCTCAATGAGCACTGCTTACACTTCCTTGTTAGTTAGTGTTGGGT
>NW_011888888.1:5581857-5600192 GCF_000151845.1 Pteropus vampyrus | reverse complement strand
GCCCGCAGCGTTGTGGAACCCAGACGTGACCAGGGTGTTGTATTTTTTATGAACATCCAATACTGTCTGTACATACATTTTGGGGTAATTTAAAGCAGCTTCTCCATACTTTTCAATTGCTAAAAAATCCTGATTATAAATGTGTTGTTTTTTCAATTCTCCTAAGCCATACTGGATTCTAGACACAAGATTACACATGTGACCCAAATCTTCATTTTTGTCAACATTCAATAAGTTCTGAAATTCTGTGTGGAAAATTTCCAAATGCTTCTCAATGAGCACTGCTTACACTTCCTTGTTAGTTAGTGTTGGGTGTTTTAGTGAAAATAGACCTGCATTCTTCTCTGTTACTCAAGCAGACAAGCCTCTACCTTTTTCATATATTCAGTAACTGGATTCTGCTGCAAAAATTTAGTACTCTCACTGGCATAAAAAGTCTCTGCATCAGCCAAAAATTAAGACTCCAAGGATTCTTTATACTCTGTTAACGTAGGGCCCTTTGCAAATACATCATCTTCCTTCAGCCCCAATTCCACATAAGAATGTGCGACTCCACTAATCAGTTTTGTGTTTATGGTTTCACCATTTCTTTTTAAATCGGTTTTAAAGCAGCATTTGTTACCTGTTTATTCAGTGTCCTGAATAAGACAATCTCTCTAAGTCACCAGTGCAAGAGAATAGATTTCATTTATTCCTTTCCATTCTTCATCATATTCATGGTCAAACCAATGTCTATTGAGGTTACAAATTCCATTCAGCGCTTTGCTTGAAAATCGGTAATCCTTCACTGTTGAATATAGAACTTCAGTGCATTCTCATCCATCAAATCTTCTTTATCCTTAAGAAGATTTGTCACATAATTCTTCAAAAATTCTTTAAGTTGTTTGTATAAGTCCAAGCCAACAAACTGAGCTCCCCTTTTAAATTTAGAAAGAGGGATGCCAGCCCCTCAGGCTTGTTTTGACTTGTGAACACTCATGCAGTAGTTATAAATGTGAGCATAGAGTTCTGTGTATTTGGATTTTGCCATACTTTGTCTAGTTGCACATGTTGAATTCCACCTCTGAGGTCGTTTCAGATCTGGTCAAGGTGGATCTGCCTCAGTCAATGGGGATTCTGACTCCTGTTTGATGACACTGTGAATATATTCTGAAGTTGTTCACTGCAGCAATCTTTATTCAAGGTATAGGCAATTTTCCTTTAGATGAAAATATACAGTATCATTCCAAATTTATTGACAACAGTTCAAAAAGAATGTCCTTTAACAGCTCCACTGCTGTCGGGGAGAAGCTGGTGGAGGAGGGCTGGGTGGCACCACTGTCGGAGCCCTGAGTAACCGACATGGTAATCTCCTACCAGCCCCAGTGCGGGAGGGGCCCTTTAAGATTGTCTCTTTGTCTTTGATTTTTTTTAAAGTTTGAATATGACATGCTTAGGTATAGGGTTTTTGGTATTTAACCTGCTTGATGTTTGCTGAACTTCCTCTATCTGTGATTTGGTATCTGTAGGTAATTTAAAACAATTCTCAGCCATTACTATTTCAAAAATGTCTTCTCTTTCTGGATTACCACTATACACATGTTATCTCATAGTTATTGGATATTCTATTCCATCTTTTTTTTTTTTTCTTTGCATTTCAGTTTTGGAGGTTCCTGATGACATATCTTCAAGCACCTGTTTTTTTATTAGTCTCCAATCTAATAATGAGTTCATCAAAGGCTTTCTTCATTTCTAGTACAATCTTTTGATCTCTAGCATTTCTTTTGGATTCTCTTTTAGAATTTCCATCTCTCTGGTTGCATACATTACCTACCTGTCCCTGCATGTAGTCCATTTTTTTTCTAGTAGAGCCCTTAGCATATTAATCATAGTTATCTCAAATATCTAGTGTGATCATTTCAAACTCTCTGCTATATCAGGTTTTGGTTCTGATTGCTTGCTTTTCCTCTACAGAGTGTGTTTTTTGTTATTGTTTTATTTGTTTGTTTGTTTGACCATAACTTGCAATTTTTGTAGAAAGCCAGACACGACTATCAGCTAAAAAGGAACTGAGGTAGATAGGCTTTCAGTGTGAGGTTTTATGTTTTTCTGTCTAGGGCTTAGGTTATATTTATGTTTGCTGTAGCTGTAGTTCTGAGGCTAAAACTTACTTTAGTGTTCATGTTTTTGCCTTCCTGTGGTTTGGAGTTTTCTTAGAGACGCTTTAAATAGGATCTGAGGTTTGAAGTTCTTTAGTTTTATTATACAGGAGACCTGTTGATATGGTGGTAAGGCAGGGGAGAGGGAACATGATCCATAGTCCCATGATTAGATCTTATTCTTTTAGTGAATCTGAGTTGAGCATTTCTCTTTTCTTATATCAAAGGCTAGGGAATGCTTGAGTTGGGTACTTCTTTTCCCCCCAGTTGGATAAGCTCTAATAAAATCACATTCACTTATGCTCTGGTAAGATAGTTTCCTTCAGGCCAGACCTTGTTGACAAAAGAGAGCTCTGGAAATATTTCAGATTGGTTACTTTCCCCTCCCCCTGCTGGAAGCATGAGGTAATTTTTTCTCAAATTTTCACGGTTGGAACCTGATAGGGCAACTGAGTGTGGGCCCACCTCCCACCAAGAATGAGCCAACTCTGCATTTTTAATTCTCACTATGTCTGCAGCAATTCATCAATTATGAAGTCCTCCCACTGGTATGGGCTTTGGGTGTGATAATCTGTTTCTGAGCTTGTTTCGGGTAAGTGTGATTCGCTGTTCCTGCCTGTTCGTTTTCACGGTAGCAGTTAGACCTCTGACCTCAATTGTCTAATGTATCTAAGAAGAGTTGTTGATATTCAGTTTTCCCAGCACTTTTTATATCTGAATGAGAGTGATAACTTCCAAGGTCTTTACATGTTGGACCAGAAATCATAAGTCAACTGGCCCATATTAAATATTTAACAAATATTGTGTCTCTTCTCCTTATTTTATCATATATATGAAATATAGTTATTTTGTTGTTGATAGTCTAGCCTGTTGTTGCTTTAAAGAAAATTCTTCTATCTGACATAGCTTGGTAAAAAAAAAAAAATTAAATATGCCTAACAGGTCATAATTAGATACATTTTTGCCTCACATGTATTAAAATGTGTATTTTGTTATTAGAATAATGAAGTGAAAATGCATGTACAGGTCGTTTGTGTGGGAATTCTTGATCTTCGCTCTGTAGGAAAGTGTCTCATTATTTGAAAAGCACCATTAGCACAACTAGTGCCTGCATAAACTAAGTAAGTCAGAAACTAGAATCCAGCATACAAAAGCTATTGTTCATTATGGAAAACTCTTTTGCCAAATAAGAAGATCTTTGTATCTCAAAGCATAAGTTTATACTCAGACATATTTCTCCTCTCACACAATTGGAGGAGTGCAATAAAATTCTTTATATTTTGCTTATATTTCTTATTTATTTTTGATGTTTACTCTCTATAATTTGTGACATGTCTTTACCTTTCATCTTAGAGTTATGTTTTCTAATTCTGAGATATTATCCAAAGTCTACATTCTCAGTTCAGAGTTAAAAGAAAAAATAAATCCCTAAATCTCACTTGGCGAAAAGCAGCAGATGCTGTGTTCTTTGCTAAACCCATTCTTCTCTTGAGGGACTGTGGATTCTGTCTCAAATCTCATGATGCCTCATTTCTGCCTAATCAGTAAACATGGTTTCTACTGATGTGTGTGTTCCAATAAAACCAGGTCATAGTGTGTGCACTCAAGATTGCTATCATATGTCAAGTATCTTTAGCATAGAATTATGATTGAATTGATAGCTCTATTAAACTGATGCACTAATTTTCTTCACTATTAAACCTCTCTTCTCATTTTGCAAGCATCCATTTCATTGAGAGAAGCCTGCCACATTCAAATATATCAGTTGACTTTCTATTGTTTATTGAAATGATATGAAATTGTTTCCTAAACAACCTATTTTGGTCTTCTTTGTACTGATAGGGCAAAAATACGTCGTCTCTTTGAATTCCATATATCTCCTAACAAATAAAATGTCCTCCTTATTTCAAGGCTGTCAGTTCTGTTTTTAAAATATAGTAGAAAAGTAGGCTGTTCTAATCCAATGTATCTTTCTGGTGAAAGTCTCCTGAGGCATCTGTTCTAAGACCAAGGGAACGTTTGAAGGCTTCAAATCTGATTTTTTTGGACAGCTGAACTGATTTAACTAAACAGTCTTACAAAAAGGGATGGAGAAAAAGGTCTCTAAAGTGTTTGGTCAACATTTGAAAAAGAAATTGGATATTTTCCCCTTAGCTTCATAGCAGTGTATGACATCAATTGTGACAATGTATTCAGATTCAGTAGGGATAGATGCAAGTACTGGAAAACTTATTTTTCGATTTAGAAGGGCAAATGAGTACAAATAAATATTAATCAACATATTTAAATGTGTGTGTATGTATACTGGTGTGAACAATATATACTTATTCATGTATGTGTTATAATGTATGTGTTCTATATTTTGATCAATGTGTTATAAATGTATGTGTTATGTATTTTGATTGAGAAATAGTCTTGAAAAATAAAGGCTATAGGTAAAGTAAACAAATAATTTAGTTTGGTATTTAAATAAAACCAAAAACGAATTGAGTTTTCAAAATATGAAAACATCTCAATAAAAAAAAGAACAATGCAGCTAATTATTTTATAAATGCTTATAAAGATCTTGGTTTTTCTGGTCGTATAATTGACATAGAAATAAATTAGTTTTAGTTTTTTTTTTTTCATAAAAATGCATTATGCCATGAGAATAAGTGATATGGAATGAGATTGTTCCTCTTAATTTTACAGCAGAGGAAAGAATAAATTATACAAAGAAGAGAAGAAGATGAGGCAGCGGTAGGGAGAGGAGGAATAGAAGAAAATCATACAATTTATAAAGAGAGGAAGAATTTCCAAAACTGTTTTGTGATTTAGTAGATGGACTCCCACTTTTGGTTGGATTGGATGATCCACTGTATTCCTGCTACTTTCCTTCAGTTGAACAACTACTTTCAGCTGGATCATTGCCATCCTGCTCCTATGACAGGTCAAGGAGGGACTCAAAGACCTATAGGTGCTAAGCTATGATTTTAATAGGGCCAGGCTTAGGATTCTGAAGGAATGGAGTAGAGGAAAAATAATCGATACTGCAGTGGATCACAACTGCCATTGTGTCTTATTAAAAATACATCCTCATAGACTGAATCAATTGGCCAAAGATATATATTTTCTTTTTGTTTTCATTTTTCTTCCATTAAGATTTTTTCCTAAGATAAAGCTAGAATTTAAACAACTTATTAAATACAGAATGATGGCTATTTTGGCAGAAAAAAAAAAGTTTTCCAAATAGGAAATCAAGATGATACTTAATCTAATAATAAAACATAAGAATTTTCAAGGAAAGGCTAGCTGTTAATAGACATTATAGGTGTTACATAATGCCCAAATATCAGGAAAATATTAGCAAAAGGATCCAAACTGGTTATTTTGCCCTTGTAGCCAATAATTTCATCCACTTTTTTAAGTAGATATTTGATTTGCAAACATGTATCAAATGTTGGACGATGTCTATGTAACTAAGAGGAAAAATTAGCATTAATTGAATGCCTACATAATCTCATTAAATCCAAGCAACAACTTTACCTGGTTAGCAGTATTATTATTCCTGATTTTTTTTTTTCAGAGGAAACTACAGAAATGATTTCTAGTGAAGCTAGATTCCAAGGCCTGCACCATATGGCTGTCGGTTTTTATTTCCATTGCACAAGATGAGAAATATTACATTATACATAAAATATTTTAAGATATTTGCTTTTCATTTTATATAAATAACAAAAAATTAATAATAAAAGTAAACACACACAGAAGGTTTTGAAAGAATATTGTTTGGGGGAGTATAGATCAGCCCAATATGTCCAATAAATTCTTTTAAATAGGCTGTTCCATAGTCACAGACATAGGTCACTTTATCAGACAATTACCTGACTGTCCAACAAAACCACCTTCTTAAACATTCCAATATGTTGCTAAGAAAAAGATATGAAGTGTGATGTTAAGTATTAAAATACTTAAAAGCATGCCTGCACTTCTTTGGTGAATGGACGTGCCATTAATGAAGGTATATAAACTTCAGAAAATAAGAGCAGAGTATGTGAGGAGAGATTTACTTCAAGTGAAATCCTTTGCCCTTAAAGGGTTAAATGTTAACAAAGTTAAAAAGCAGAAATCAGGCTCCTATTAGTCTTGAACACTAATCTTGTTGACGGTTGAAGTGTTTCCTTATTTTATCCATATTTATTATATTGAAGGTGGGTTATATGGTGGTGACTAATGACCAAACATCTGGACCTAGTGACCCTTAAAATCCTCCAGCCATTGCTGTTCACAATTAAATAACACATGAACTAAAATGATATTTTGGCTTGACCAGGACAAATTAGTGTGGCGAAGCTAAAGAAATAGCCTTACTTTTACCCTTACAAATACCATAGCCTATAGAAATTTTAAAATTAAAAAAGAAAAAGTGTTTTAGGACTTGCACATCTTGTTATCATTACAGAACTTACAAAAGTAAAATGGATACTTTCAGAAGAAAATAATAACTATTCTAGTGCATTGATCATTGTGGATATGAAGAACATTTGTTACGGAAGTCTTACCTCCCAGAATTTTGATTGAGCTGTGGGAAATGGGATTACTTTAGGTTAAATAATTGGCAAACCTCATTTCCAGAGTAATTAATTTTATCTACAGACAGATAACTAAAGGGAAGAGAAAGCAAATGTCATCATTATCATAAGAATTATTCATTAAGGATGAATAAGTTTGTCTTCTAGGAGATAGAAAGGCAAGAGAGGCAACAGATAATAATGGTCAACAACAATAAAGTTGAAATTGTCAGATACAAACACAAGAAAGTGAGTTACATAGAATCACTGAGGTTGCATGAGTACCCAATGGAAGGGCCTCAATGACAGCTTTGTTTGAACTCTACCGACTTTGTCTTTTTTCTCTCTGGCCAACAGAGGAGATGAAGTGCTCCTGGAGAAAGGTTGGCAAAGGCATGGAATGTGACCCCTGTGACTGAGTCCATGAAAGATGAAGTTTTCGTGATTTGACTTTGATATTAAATTCAAATGTATCTCCCATTGAATTATGACAGATCTCTAACTAGATGGTATAAAATTTGGGTTGGAGACAAAATTCACCAGTCATATCAACAGCCTCTACTGATGAACCAATGCCTCCTATCTAAAATAAGATCACAAAAATAGATACAGAACACAAACTAACAATAATGGGCCCTCAAACTTCGTGGTAGTCTGAAGTAAACACCAAGAGGATTCAGATAAGGAAGTAAAAGATTCATGAGGAATTCATACAAACTATATCTGGAGAAAATACTGATATAACTACCTATTTGAAACATGAGAAAGGCGAAAATAAATCCCCTGACCACTATGCGAAAAAATGCCACCACAATTTTAAGAACATAAAATGCAACACAAGCTTAAAAATTCCTTCTTATAGAATTTATGTAAGATATTGGAAAAGATTTTCTAAAAAATACTTTCAAATCCAGAAGAAATGCTAAGCAACTTGAAATCAATGAAACAAAAAATAAATCAAGGAAGAGATAATGAAATAACAGAGTAATATAAATCAGAGACTGTGGAACCAAAGAAACAAATTGAGAGTCAAAATCATGTCATTAAGAGATTAACAAACAGGTGATTATCAGAAAAGCATAAATATGAATATCCAAAACCTAAAATAATGAAATAGAAAAGATAATGTTTTTAAAGTAGTTAAAGATGGTTTATATTGGGTACAGAATTAAAACTAAACACAGAAAACTAACGTTCCTGAACTAGAGAATGAATCATTATACGGCAAATAGCAGCCGTGTGTATAAAACAAGAATGGTAGATGCTCAGATAAAGCTATAGAAACTTAGTAGAAATAATAGAGTAACTCAAGAAATTTTATATCCTATGAAAAATAGACAAACAAAATGATAGGAATGTATATAGTCATTAATAAGGTTGATCCAAATACATACATTTACATATATGTAAATACGATGGTAATAGAGTAAAATTTCTCAAGTTACTTTACATTTTCAAAAAATAGTATATTTTAGACAATAAATTCTAAAATGTGGTATAGAATAAATAGTATGTGGCATGCGCACACACACACATATGTGTGTGTATTTAATATGCAGAATAGATAGAAATGAAACAACTACATATAAAAAATATATGAGAAAGAGCTAAATGTGGGCTCATATGAAAAATGCAAAGCCTTACACATTAATACTACTTATTTTAATATACGATAAACCTAAAAGATTAAATATTTAATAGAACAAGATAGAACTAGACCACAAAATAAACCTAAGAATAATGAAGGGTACAGGTAGAGTTAAAAAACAATAATAAATGAATCAAAAAATAGAACAAAGTAAAAATAAACTGAAAGGTAATTTTTTTAAGTAAAATAATTTAAAATTAATAAAATTAGAAAACAGAATTACATAATTATTAAAAAACAGTAAAAAGGTACAGACATAGAGGTAATTTAAACAATCTTTATAGTGTATTTTGCAAAAGCACAGATAAATAAGTGCAAAACCCTAAAATAAATGAGTTCTACAATAAAAACCAAAGTACATAAATAACTAAAAAAAAAAAAAGCAAAAAAATGACCCTAGAAATGAGAGAAACATTGGACAAACCATGAACCATGAAAAGAACCATGAGTTAATAACTCTCTCAAAGTGGCAGGCTCTGACAATTTTCCAGGTAACTCTTGTTTTTCAGTCCTTGAAGGAATAGACAATGATCTTACTTAGTGTGTTCATGACATGGAGACAGTAAGTAACTCAGTATAACTCGATCATAAGTTCGTATATAAACAGGTAGATATTTTTTAAATTAAAGTATCATATCTAATGGCTCCCTGAAGTTCATCTGACCTAACTGTTGACTTTAAAGTACAGCATTAATACAGGAGCTTTAATTATTTTTCACGGTCTATGCCATTTCTTCCCCATACAGGCTAGCTCAGATTTGTATAACATCAAAAGAAAAATGAATCCCAAATGAATACTCCTTTCTTCTAGTAGTTTGCATTTAGGGATTACACACACACACACACACACACACACACACACATTTATGAATAT
Source organism: Pteropus vampyrus (assembly GCF_000151845.1). NCBI lineage: Eukaryota > Metazoa > Chordata > Mammalia > Chiroptera > Pteropodidae > Pteropus > Pteropus vampyrus. The sequence continues at coordinate 5,590,982 of NW_011888888.1, read as the reverse complement.
GTACACTATATATGAATATGAAACTGATAATTATTCCATCAAATTCAAAAGCCAATAAGTGAAATTAACAAATGCTTGTTGAATAGTAATCCTTCCTTATCTAAATAGTTTACAGTCTATAGGGAATCAACTGGCGAACATTTAAAAACGATATATTCTCAAAAGGCATTTTTTTAGGCCGGGGTTTTTGATTTGGATAGAATTATCAAAATTACCAAGAGGTCAATATTAAGAGGAAATGAATTTCCAAAATTTTAAATAACTGTCCCCAAATAATTTCATTTTGATCAGATAGTAATCAAACATGTAGAAGAGCACTGTGGTAAGAAAAGCTAAAATTGTTCATGCAAAATAATTTCCAATTTTTGAAATGTAGTTATATTTTCTCAATAAATGAGTTAAGCAGACACCATTCGTTGATAAGCATCAGATGGGAGAATGGAGTGGTTTGCCATAGTCAGAAAGTAAATCAATCATAGATTTGAAAATAGAATCCACATGTGCATACTTGCAGAGCTGGTTGAGCCACCAGCCAACACTCTCTCATCACACTATATTAGCTCCGTTCCTGTCCGTTCCCGGGGAAGATTGTTTTTGGTGAGTCTGATTAGACCATGAAACCCAATTCCAAGGGAACTGACAGAGACGCCATTTCATGTGGCATTTAAAATAACTTTAGGACCTGGATGATATCATTTAGTGTTAAGAAGTAAATATAGAGCTTGATTATCCTGAGATATTAACTAAAACATCCAACCTGAGTAACCATCTTAATGAGTTTTTGAGGAATCATGACTCACTATGACCCAGCACCATACAATAATTTGAAAATAATTATTTTTCACTTGAGGGATATTTGTTTGTTTTGGTAGAAGGGCACCAAAATGTTCACATACTGAGACTAAAGCAAGACATATATTTTATCTTATATTCATAGGCTATATTTCATTTGTTTACTTTTTCATTAATTCCTTCATTCCTTCCCTTTTTAATTAAACAAACTCGTACCTACTTTGTCCCAAGTCTTAGAATAGAAGAAGCAATTTCTATATCACAGTATAGTGAGAAAGACAAACATGATGTATTAATGCAGACTCTTCACGTTGCAAATGATGAAAACTCAACCTGAAATAGCTTAGAGTAGTGTCCATTAGCTAGAGTAGCTGAAACATCTAGGAGTATAAATGGCTTTGGCCAAAACTAAATCCAGGTGCTCAAATAATATTTTAGGGTTCATCTTCTTCCTCTTGACTTTTTGGTTGTTTATTTTTTTAATGGCTGTACTCTTAGGCATACTTCCAATGAGTGGTCACAAATATGACCTGCAAACTTACGTGATGCTAATTAGTATCTCAGTAAAGAGACTCCTTTTTTTTTCAAGTGTCCATATCAATTTTAAAGTGAAATCTGTTTTTTACCACTTGGGTCATTTGTTCTTCCTGAGTCATTCACTGTGGCTGGAGGAATTTAGTATTATGATTGGCTTTGATTTGGGTTGCATGTGTATCCTGCAAGGAGGAAGGTAAAGCCAATTCCTTCTGAGCCACAGGGACTAAAATGCATAAAAATAATTTTCCAAAAATTATCTAGAAAGATAAAATATGATGTCCATTATGGATAGTTTAGAAAATATATTTATGTAACATAGGTGTTATTTTAGAAATAGATTAACTCAATCAGAGCACAAAGAAAGTGGTGTCCAATATTCTAGAGGGATGGAAAGGGTTAAGAGAGGCTTAAGAAAGTAGGTAACTTTTGGCCTGAGTTTTGAAATCTAAAGAAGATGTTTAAATTTTGGATAAAATTTAAATTTTGGACAAAAATAGTAAGCCATGACTGCAAGAAGAGAAAAAAATGAGTGAAAGTATATAGATCTTAAACAGCCTGTGAAGTTGTTTGTTATGAAGTAAAGAGGTAAAGCTTTAATCTACAGGCAGATTAAATTACTATGTAACTGCATCTAGATCATAGTAGTTATTCAATAAAAGTTTATTGAGTGAATAAAAGTTGAGTGATTTTCAAATCAAATTGGGAAGAAGAATCAAATATGAAATTATGAAGGAAGTAGAATAAACTTTTTTCCTCCTTTGGGTATTTGCCAGTTACAATGATGCTTTTTGCAAAATAAAAAGATGAGTTCTTGGAAGAATTTGAGGTTTAGTGACACTACTTTTGCTGCTGAGCAAGTTGGTGGAAGAAAATGTGGATAACGTAAGCTAATGCCAGTTATTTCTTTGGCATCTAGCAGGACATTTAGGTAAAGTCTTTTACTTGAAAGAAAACGATAATTTTAGATGACTCAGAATGCTAGTAGGATCTAAGAAGCTGTTCGGTGGTGCCAAACATTAATTTTATTTTTCTACCGAGTTAATTTTTAGCCCAAATAGAATTTTTTCCCAATGTTCTTCAGTCTTTTTACCATAGTTTCCTACTGTTTTCTCTCTTCTTCCCTTCAGCACCTCAGCTTTTTCCAATTCTGCATCAAGTCCCCTAGTTCACGACTTGGTCCTTAGAAGAAATGCTCTTGCAATAATGAAGACTCGAGGCAATGCTCCTTGAAGCCAAACAGCAGTGCCTTACTGGAAGAGACTGCATTGCTGGAAGAGACTAAATATTTCACAGATTTCCAAGTGGAGATCACAAAAGCTAAATAAACCTTGCCTTTGCTAGTATTTCCCTCCGCTTACCAAAGATATCTTTTGCCCTAATCTTATCTTACCATCATGGATGAAAAAGAAGAAAAATAAAAATGAGAAGAGGGAGCATCCTGAACTTCTGCATCTCAAGATTAAGAAATGTATATGTTTTATAAGAACCCTATGGTGAATTAAGAACATATTTTTCTCAATATTTATTAGTCATTCTATTCTATCATGGGTATATATATATTGTCCTAATAAAAATTACCATGTGTTATTATTTAATCTCCATTTTAAAAACATATTATTTAGAAGCTCTCTTCTAATATTAGATGTTTTTCAATATTCTATTAAAATGTATGTGTCCTTGTTAATGTAACTGAAATATTTCCTCATTGAGCCTATGAGTAGAGTGAGAAAATGAACTAAATAAACAAAACATTTTACATATATAAATAAATAAAATTTCCAGCTCTTTTGTTTGGACCAGGTAAATGCAGTGTTAAATAATCACATATCTCAAGTCTCTAGGCAGGCTGCGCATGACGAGAAAAACAGTGAGAAACTTACATAAGTGTTTGGAATTAAATGGTGTCCTTTTTGAGTTGAAATATAAAGTCAGTGTAAAGGCAATATGCCTCATGGTTATGGCATTGGGATTTAAATGAACACCAAATACATTTGATTTACAGTTTCTCCATTGTTTTACTAGTTTTACTTTGGAAAAATCACAACTTTCTGAAATTCATTTCTCTCATCAGTAAAATGGCAATAAATTATCAGGGCAATTGTGAAACTAAAGGAGAAAACGTATGTGAACTACATTGCATTAGATTTTGTACATAATAAATAGGCGCTCTGTAAATATAACTATTATCTGAGAAATCTGCCTTTGAGGAAACAGAATAGAACCTAGGTTATAACAAAATCAAATGAAAGTAACAGTGTCTGTAAATACAGAAGATATTGGTTAGAAAAGCAGTTATTTAGTCATAGATGTTTTGAGAAGGAACTTCACTGGCAGTGCTCATTTAGCTATGTCCAGTGGAGAGAAGATAAGGATATGAACTGTTTAGTCAGGAGGCTGTTATGTTTGATGTGGAGGTGAACACATTTGATTGCCCTAGAGCAATTCCAGTACACATTGGATGACCTCTCAGTCATTTTCAAATGCAAACTGGTGTCAGGAGAGTTGTCTGAGGTGCTTTTAAAATAACAATTTCCATGCCCCACTCGATATCTCCAGAATATGGCTAGATAGCTAATTCATATTTTTAGCGAGCTCCCTAGCTGTCTCAGATATACATTCTAGTATAGATAATATGAGTAATTTCCTCTGTTCTGATTTTATGCTTATTACTTCAAGTTATGGTTTTGTTTCTCATGCCAGTCTCCTACAGAAAGAAAATGAACTGGTCACACGGAAGATTTTTCAGTTTCCAGTACAACAGTCTTTCTTATAAATTGTATTTCTGGCTTATCCAGAGTTTATTGTGAGCTACATAAATATCTTTGCTTTAGTCCATTTCTGGTGTGTTGACCAAATAAAGTTTCTACACTTCCCAGTTATGAATATCAGAGAACTCTCTTAGGGAACTGTCAAACTGTGAAGACTCTCAATAAGTCGCAGAGCTGGCAGAACCCAGTCTCACCACAGCTGCCTTCTCTCCAAAGACCAACAGTGCTGGTCCTAGTGACTCTGTGTTCCGTGTTTATATAAACACATTGTGCTTTTGGTTACTGGTAGGGGTTACCAAGTATTAGAGTCTACAGGGCGACCCACTCATTCTGTGACTGAGTTCCCTCACAAAATATTGTAAGAGATTTTAGAAATGAAGGCTCCTGAATGAATATTACAAGATTTGCCATCTTTTCTTTGTCCCTAAAGTAGTCCTTGTATGGTGCTTGGCCAGTCAGCTGACAGGTGGAACTTTATTTCACAGGGTTAGCTTTACTATATCAGATCTTGGTGATCGGGTTAGAAGTTCCAGATATGAATTGTCTTACTTAGAGAAAAAGGGGAATTCTTCCTCCCACTTGCTTTTTTTTTTTTTTTTTGGTATTTTTTTACAAGGGACTCAAGACCATTAAATAATACTTAAAAATAATCCTGCTGCATCAGCAAGCAATCATTGTGTTGTCAGCTCAAGGATTTGGATGGACCACATGATTGTGTAGACTGACGGGGTCAGTGTCTTGCACTGACCACTATAAGCAAGTCTCATGGTATATCTTCACTCTTGAATCCCTAAGAGACTAGATTTTTTCTGAGAAAAGTATCATGTGCTTCTCTTTTTATCTGGAAAAAAACCATTGTTCTTGTTTTTAATTAAAACCAGACTCCTTTCAGCATGGCAAAAACAATTCCAGAAAGTATCAAAATGTAAAGATTATACTGTTGTAAATATATTTTTGTCATAAACCTTTACTAAGTTCCCTAAATTAACTTCGTTATTTCTGGTGTGACAACATATGAAGCTAAACTTACCTCACCCAGTGCTTATTTCTGAAGGGTCAAGCCTCAGTCCTGTATTATCTCATCCTAGTTATAGAAAAAAGAATTTTTAAAAGTCTAAGAAGGCCTCTTTCATGAGCATGTAAGGCACCTACCGGCAGGCTGCCAATAATCCCAAAACACCATAGCAAACTGGGCTTCTAAAATTTCTTTACCCTTTAAAACTTTCTCTAATGTTCAGTTTAATATATTTTGGGAAGGGTCCCAAACAGAGTGATTTTCCCTTGGATCTGTGTTTTTCTAAGCGAGACCTGAGTGGAGGTTGTTATAAAACAGCTGATAGGAAAGCAAGACAATGCCTCTTCCCCACTGTGTGGTTAAGTGCAGAAAGTAAATCTTGTCTTGTCTTGAAGGCTGGCAGTTTGAGGCATGACTGGTAGAGAGAGGTACAGTAGGTCCAAAGTGAAAACTAATTTAATTCTATTGCTTTTTATGTTAATGGACACCAAGTTTATATTTGTAAACTGTGGTTTTATTTGAAGAAAATAAACAGAGGCTTTCAGAACAGTACCATTGACTCTTTCAGCCCTAAGAAGAAAAGAGTGGGGTGTGTGTGTGTGTGTGTGTGGCGTGCACATATGCCCAGGCCTTTAACCTCCTTGTTCCCAGGCCGATGTCAAGCAGGGAGGGGTGCTTAACAGTTTTACTAGGTCATGTGTTCAGTCTTCACATGGGGCTGCCTCTATAATTGCTTCTAAAAACCATTGAGAAAGGCATTATTAGCCATATTCCACAGATAAGGCAAAGGAAACCGAGATGACTTGCCTTGGAAGCTGAGCTGGTATTTGACTAATTCTTCCCAACTCCAGTGTTTATATACTTTATCTCTAAATATAGTAAAGACCGAGCCTCTGAAATTAATAATACTTTACAAAGAGAATTCTATGTGTCAAACTCTGGAATAAAAGAAATCTAATTTTTTCTCTTTAAGATTGTTGGTATCAGACAATATAGTAGGATGTTTGCAAACAATTTGTACAATATCTTAGTGACAGAAATCACAACATAAAACAAGGTTGTTTCCCTTAAAATGTGAATGAATAGAAAAATGATATTGCTAATTTTCAGATGAATAAATATCCAATTATACATCTTATTAATTAATATGGAGATGCCCTTAGGAAGGTCATAGGTTTAGCAAAATTGAGGCAAAATTCCTTAAAATGGAAAATATATATATATTAATATTGCTCTATTATTAAAACATTTATTAAAATTTCAATTGAATATGGATACAGTTTATAATTCCCCTATGCAGAAAATGAACTTAGTACCCAAATACATTAATATATAGTGAAAGAAAAGAGATATGTATATAACATGCAAGTTGTAATTCTTTAAAACTATTTTTAGTATTGAATTGTTTTAAATAATTAAAATTTTTTATTTTCTGTTTTTTATCTTCATAATTCTAATAATCAGCAAAAATTAAAACTAAATTTAAAATTATATTAACAAGTTTATTTGCAATAGCATTATGACCATTTAGTTGTTTTTTATTATGCCCACAAAAGCAGCACATAGATATTTTCCTACATGTCTGTTCTCCTGATACTGCCTTGATGGTAGAACTAAAATGCTACTTAAATAAGGAGCAGGTGACAATTGCGAAAGGAAATGTTCTGTCCGTGTCAAGCTGATGGTGGACCAGGCTCAGCAGTGGTTTAACTGCCTTATCTTCCAAGAACATGGAGGTTTCTATCAACTTGTATGAGGTTCTAAACATCTGTTAACTCTATTTTTATCCAATATTTTTATTTGTCTGAAAATACAATCTTTCTCTGTATTTTAAAAAAATAATTTTTTATAAAATCAAGATTCTGAATTCAGTAATGTTTCACTTACAGGTGGCTTGATTTATTAACTTCATTATTGAATCTACTACTGAAGTCACCCCATATTATAAAACATTTGTGATTCATTAAAAATTAAAGATAGACTTTTTAAATTAGCATCTAATAATAGTAGTTACTAAATGCTATGGGTATATTACCTAAAGGTCACAAGAGCCCAGTAAGATAAATATTATTATCTCAAGTTTAAATTGAGAGAACTGAATTTCAGAGATGATACACTCTTAAAAATACTGAAATCAATTATCCAAGGTCACTGAGGCAGAGTTGAGACAAGAATACTTTTTTAAAAATTTTGGTTCAGTGCTTTTTTTCATACAGAATTATAGAGAGAATCTAAAATGTTTAATTAAAAAAATCAAGAAATTCAAAAATATTAATGACTGAATCTAGCCTAGAGATTAAAAAAATATAATAAACATTATGAATAGAACAATATAAAATAGAATTTCTAAGACTGAAGTGTAAGAAATCTTATTTAAAATGCATCATATATAGTAAAAGGAGAAGAAAAGGACAATACAATCTTCACATTTTGTGACATTAATTTATTTGATAATAGTGACCTTTGAGGTCAAGAAGGTCACTTTTGTGATCCCACAACAGTGCAAAGGGCAGAAAACTCTCTCGTTTCTCACTGTTCTACCTTTTCGTGTCCTTCTAGATGTCAACAGATGATGATAAGACGATCCTAAACTCTGGACTGGTGGCATTGTCTTCAAAACTCTGGACTCAAAAATTTTGGAAAGTAAAGACTGTAGATACAAGATAGTGGAGATGCAAAGAATTCAAGTATCACAGATTAGGGGCTGAAAAATATGAATAGAGTGTTAAAGTGATTCAGTAAAGAGGGGCTCTAGACTCTTGCTAAGGACTGAAAAGAACTCAACCTTCTTCTCTCCTTTCCCCATGATTTACTCTTTTTCTCAGTTTACTTTGCTTCTTCTCTCTCCTCTTTTTATTCCACTTCCTCTCTCTTGCAACTGTGGAATACTATGGTTGCTAATTGTCTGATGGTGTCTGGGGAACAGGGCACACTCTTTTCAGTCCTTTCCTCTCTTTACCGTTAGTGCAACCATATTCCACTGTTTCCCACAGGTCTCTATAATGGGAGAAGCAGAGTGCTGGGTACATGGTGGTGAGTTGCAGTAGACTTGTTGGACATCAGTTGTATCATGTTACTCATCAGTTGTGTAAGGTACGTGGTATACTCAGAGAGTAAGTCCCATAGCTGGCTAATTGATGTAGCTATCAATAAGTAACAGATGTAGATGGGCACATTAGTAAAAAATTGCCATACATAGTTTGTATATTATCTATATACCTTATATCAGTGAGAGAGAACACAAAATTCAAACACACAAAAAATATATTTTACTTACTGGCTAATTGACTAAAAAGGCACTTTTAAATAACTATAAAGCATAATTAAGATGAAAACGTTTAGATACTTTTGAGTTGGGAAAGGCCAGTGTTATTAGCTCCAGCTTACAGATAAGAAGACTGATGCACAAAGTGGTTGAGGCAGTTATCTGGGACCACCGGATATTAAGTTTGAATAAATGAGATTTTCCAATATGACATTTTATTTTTACTTATATTAAATTTGAAATCAGTTTAGATTTCCCAGTTTCCTGTTTATTAATTTGTATGGCACTTGTCTAAATGTCATCGTGTCATAGAAACACATATCTCAAGAGATATGTACATGTATATCTTGGATCTTACAGCAGTTCTCCTGAGTCATATTTCAAACTGCTTGTAAGGTATTGCCACCGAACCGTCTTGCCACTACATTCAATTTATCAAATCCTAACTGCATCATATCTCTAACAGGTACTATTATTCTAGTCATCTGAAAGAGACTAGAAATTTGGAGTCATCTTTTACTCATTCTGGTCCTTCATTGTATAATTATGAACCAGCCCCCAGAGTTATCATCCCTTCATCTTCGCTTCCCCTGCTTGATTCCCACAGCTACCTCACTACTCAGGGCTTTCATCACTTCAGACTTAAATTACTGAAAAAGCCTTCAGATGACTCCCTTGCCTACACTCCATCATCCACTACTCTGGCCTCAGATCAGTGGCCTGTCAATATTCACAGCCACTAGCTAGT
>NW_011888888.1:5559760-5579982 GCF_000151845.1 Pteropus vampyrus | reverse complement strand
TCATTTAAGAATAAGAGAAGCAATTTGTGATAAAGGCAAATATATAGCTAAAAATTAAAATAAGGTAAAAATTCAAATACGACAAAGACATACTGATTAGAGAGAAAAAAAGACATTTTCCCCCCAAAATCCTAGCTTAAAGATAGTTACTATAGGTATGAGCAATTTCTACTCCCAAACTTCCTAACAGCTAGGCATATAGAGAGATAGTATAAATTATCTCATAGGAAGCATAATAAAATATTAGGAAAACAAATTTTCTCTTAGCACTAATTTTTAGGACTTTATCTCATAAGTGACATTGTACAGCATTGTTTCAGTTAGTCTTCAGTTTCCAGTTACTCAAATTATCACCTCTGGATAACTTGAAAACATTTATTGAAAAGATATTGAGGGAGCTCCCAGAATCAAAGGGAAGGTTGAAAAACCAGGTTTGGACCCAAGAGTAACCAGGCTTTTTATAGTCTCAGTAGCTGGAAAAGTATGACAGCCTCTCCCAGGCAATAGCACTTTAGTAAGTTTCACTTTCCTGTTGTCTATTACAGTAGCAAGGTGACTGTGTCTCAGTAGCAGAAAGAATTTTACAGTTTCTCCCCAGCACTATTACACTAATAAATTAGTCCAACTTTTCCATTGCCCTGGCTTCTATACCTTGTAACAATCACTTGGTATCTAGAATTGCTTTCCTCCTCTTGCCATCATTTTCTACCCACACCCCTTTCCACTGTTTCAATGGCCAGTAGACCTTGTTAGATCAAAATAAATATGGTTAAGCAAATTATTCTGAGAGAAGAGGAAATATTGAATTGAAATAAATGTGAAATTTAAGAATCCGATGAGATTACATATCATTTAACCTAGAGACAGAATTTTTTAGGAGAAAATGAAATACTTTAAATGGGAATCTTCTCTCCTCCTCACCTCTACCTTCCAACCAGAGTGCAGGAAAAAGGAGAGAGAAGGAAGAGAGAGTAAACCTATCATCTTTAAGGAAGTAGAAATATAAACGGCCATCCTTAAAAAGCAAAAAGTACGTCAGTTCTTTTTTTTTAATTGGTTCATATCTGTAAGATGTTCAGTATTTAAAGTCTTGTGAAAGAGTGATTGGCTGAGCTTGGGTGACACACAAACACATACAATTGTATGAGGCAGTAAGAGGAAGGACCCTCCCAGAACCCTAGCGGGAAAGTAGGCATCTGAATTTACAGTCCCATCAAGGTCACTCAATGTGGGTGGCAATTTCTCAAAAGGAAATTAGTGTTCTCTTAAAAGAGGGAAAATTAATTGCTAGCTGATCAGACCAAACTGACCCATGTCTGATACAGGTGGCAGTGGCGACTGTAGCAGTACCTTATCTGACATTTAGTGAGTGCTGATTATCTGCCAGGCACTGTTTTAGGTGCTTTACAGTTGTACATTCTCACAATCTCCCTATGAAGATGGTACACTCAATGACAACTGTACTTAATAAATAAGTGCCAAAGACACCCAGATGGTCAGTGTCGGAACTAAGATTCAAATCTGACTTCAGGACCCATGTACGTTCTTAATCCCTGTGGGCACCTTCGATGGTCACTTAAAAACACACACAGAACTCTCTTCACACAGCTGCTTCCCATAAAAATGAGTGAAAATCAGATCTTCCTGAACACACTGGTTATACAATAAAATATATTTTGAAAATACATGTTAAATATATTACTATAAAATAAATATATTGATACTCTAGTATCAATTTCATACTGAAAATAAGGCTAAATAAAAAGCTATAGATTAAGGTCAATATCATTGTACAAAAAAATAAGAAAGACTTTTTGTTATGGTAGAGAGTTTGAAAATGCTTTTTCTGTATGTTTTGATAAATGTATCTTCCTAATGTAGATAGGGTAATTTAATTTAATTTTTTTACTATTTGTATATTTTAAAAAACAAAAATAATAAGTAATCTATTGCCAACAATTTCATCAAAATTTAGATATTCCCTAATTTAAAAGAAAAAGTATTTGTCACTAATACCCAATTCCTCTGCTAGTCCCATTTCCTAGATGAAAACAGTTTAAGGTGTAATTTTTTAAAACACACATTTACAAGAAGTAGGCATATAGATTCTCTAACAGCTATGATACATTTGGGGCCCAGAATTAGAGCCAAATCATAGAGAAAGCTATCAATTGATTGAACTTTCATATTTCCAAATCTTAAATGTCTTTTATATTTTTCTCAAACATAATGATAATAAATTATTTAAGAGTGGCAAGGATAAGAAATTGAAAAATATGTCCTACTTTATCTCAATTTCTGTCACTGCTCTGTATCCTTAATTTCATAAACTGGAGTGATTGTCTTTTAAAAACTTGTTGAGGTTAAGATCCATGTGATAATTTGATAGTCATTCTGAATCTTCTTTATCTCCTTCTCTAAGGAAAAAGAATTACATATGTAAATGTACCTGCACACACATTGTACCTCTCACAATCTATAAATGATTTGGGTAGTTTACTGTACAATAAAGCCATTCAAGTTACAATAGTTCTATGGTAAGACCTTCATTTTAATTTAGTATTTTTTTATTTGAAAACTTACTTATGGAAATATGTATTGAGAGAATAAACCAGGAAATATGGCCTTCATTTGCTATGATGTCCATAATATAAAATATATACTTTATATTATATAAGACATATATAATATATAAAATCATACATTATTTTCTTACAAATTAAATTGTGTCTTGCACAGATTAAAGTGTCACAGTAAATTTTTATTATTTTGAGCACCTTTTGAGAAAAGGATTTCTGACTATTTAAAGGATTGCACTTTAGGGTTATTTTTAAAATTTTTAGATAACATTTTGAATATGAAATGAGTGAGAGTAAGACAAATTAAAGTGCGACTTGATTTTACTAGTTTTTTTCAGCATCCTCAGCTTCCTTCACACATCCCAAAATCTCAATGCATCAGTTCTTCCTATAGTTAAAAATATTCATGATGAGGTACCAATATATGTGTGCATGCTTGGGGACACATCAGGGTTAATATTTTCTCGTGTCTGCAGTGAATACTGAAGTCTCTTATCTTGAAGTTGCCTTGGTATTTTCTATGTCTGAACCACCTTACTTAAAAAGTGGCTTTCCTTTAGCTACTCAAAACAGCATTTCTCTCACTGAATTAATCTTAACTTTTATATTGCTTAACAATTGAAACAAAATATTTGTTGGGTGCTTGATGGAAAAATAACAAGATCCTTGTAGCAATGGATTTTTCTGGGAAATTATTTTATATAGATACATTCTGCTACATGTGGGGAGGATAAAAGGGGGGTCTGTTTTCATTTGTACCTTGGAGTGACCTTAACTTGAAAGGTGATTGTATTAGTGTTACATTTAATTAGAAATTTGCTCTATGGTGAAACTGAATGTCCCAAGAGCAAGCTTTAAGTCCTTATAAGTAGGGGAAGGCTCCTCACCTGAGCACTTTAAGGCAACGCCCTGTTTGTATATACAGGTATGACAAAAGCATTTTTAATTGCTTCACCTTAATAAATGAATAGACAACCAAAGATGACTAGAGAGTTGCAAAGAAGAAGCAACTTGAAAATAAGAGAATTAGGTAAACATTAAGAAGAGTAAAATTGACCTAAGAAGAAAGAGTGGGCTTAGGGCCAAGAACAACCACATAATCTGTGGAGTCTAGTAAAAAAAAAAAAAAATGGGTCTCTTTGTTCAAAAATTAAAGATTTCAAGATGGCCGTACCAAGACTTAAACCAAGAGAGAGATCTGATCATGGATCCTTGTGAGACTGCAGATTGAACTTTGGTGAAACTTGGATAAATCTTTATGGATTACTCTCAGAGAGATTTGAAATGATAATCATTTCCATAAAACAAGAATAAGACAAAATGAAAAAAAGAACAAATAGAAAACGAGAAAGGACTCATGAACTTTAAATACATTTAAAGATGGTCCAAACTTCTTTAAAGACGTTCAGTCTTTAAATTTGGCTCAAATCTACTAATTGGCTTTGGCTTCAGCTTTAGCCTTTGCAAAGTCAAAAAGGTGAATTTCAGCTTCCTTATTATTTTTGGCATTTCTGAGCTTATATATGAAAAGTGAATGAATTCCCGTGAACTCGGTGGGAATTGCCATATCAGTGCCATTAAAAGAAACAAGCCATGTCATTCAGATTTTTTTGTTATATTTGAATATTTACTTCCTTTGGAGTGAATAATTAGTAATTAATTACTAATTGAAGTATACACGTGTAGTTCTTATTGCAAGTTGAAATTCTGCAATATTTTATGATGACATTGATATTTATGAAAAAAGTAGTTATTTTCAGAGATTTAAAGTAAGAAGTAAATCAGCACTCAGTTTGAATATTGAACAAAATTCATTATTTGATTCTGTGGAAATCAGGGTTGTAGTACAGAATGTGAATGTTATAAATACTGAAAACACTTTTGTATATTTATCTTATTGGAAATCTGACACCAATCCTTTGAAATAAGTACAGATAGTTGTGTACATTAGATATTTGAGAATATTGAGGCTCAGCAAAGTCAGATTTGGTCTAGCCACCTAGGTTGTAAATGGAGACAAATGGAACCAAACCAAATTTTGTTGCTCAAAACCCACTGTTTTTTATTTCATACTGTACAGCCTTTTCTGGAGAACCATAGATTATTCATATCTAATGTTATTTTTATAAATAAGTGAGATAAGGTAATTATTCTTCTTTGAATAATCAAAAGGGGGACATATTCTTAAGGAAAGTGTAGCACTTGTTCTAAACGAACCATTGAACCAAATGTTTTTATTATCAAAAGATTGTTTGAAACTGGGTTTCACGGTGTTGTAAGGTATTCAGGACAAAGGAATGTAAGCTAATCTGGAAGATGGAAGAATGCTAGTATACCATCTCTGCTTCAATTAGAGAAGACGAAGTTTTATCTGTCTTAAATACAGACATAAGGGTAAGCCATCTTTTGAGGGAAGGATTTCATGGCTAAACAAACAGAAAATTTAAAAATAAATAAAATAATGAGTACCCAGTGACACAGTGACCTAGATTATTGTTATTAAAACTAAGGCCCAGTGTTTTATCTATGGTTCCAGAGACAGCAAATGAATAACTGAAATTTTACTATATGTTTAATGATCCTCTCCATATAAATCTTTATGTAATAGCATACTGCCTATAATTTTAGTATTAAACTTCTTTCAACTCATGTAATTACTTGAAGAATACTATTTCTTGCACATTGATGTCAACTATAGTATATTAGATACCAGTATTAATTTTTTAAAAGCAAACCATGACCACGAGCTTAGGTATAATGGCATTTTTAAAAATTATTTTCAAATATTTCAAGCTTTTCTTGACATCATAATTTCCACAATTCCTATTGTTATGCATTCTCAACAATTCCATTTTGTTTTATACACAGATACCATGATCACAAATCCCTTGGAAAAAAAGAAAGCCCATTTTACATAGTAAACCATGTGTAAAGCCAGATTTAGTTATAAGTGCATAAATCATGTATTTGCACCTGCATAAAAAACTGCTGCATTGTACAAATGATTTTTTCTTGCCAAGATGATGTTTAATAGAGCCAAACCTAGCAAAATTATGGTGTTTTCTATTCCTTTTCTCTTTCTGAAATTTCTTCCATTCTTTGCTAAGCCTATATCCTCCAATGCTCGTTATCATTTATTAAACTCCTCTTCTGCACCAGGAATTTTATGTACATTATTTGTGAAACTCAACACAACTCTGCGAGACATTATTAGTTTCCCTGTTTTTCAGATGAGGAAAGCATGGTTCAAAAATTGCAACAACGAGTCACACCAATAATTTCTACGGTTTCATTGCTACTTAATCACTTCACTTTCTAGAAGACTTCTCCAAACTCTGATAGAAAACTTGAAATAAACTTTAATATATTTATGTTAGGGTGACTTTGTCTTGAAAATAAAAGTAGTCAAATGTATTTCGGAAATTAATTTGATATTATATTAAAGAGTTGTTGAATATTGTTTTTACTCATATTTAATATCTTTCCTGATTTTTGATAATTTTCAAGATCAGATTTCCAGGAGTAAAAGTATTTAACAGTATGTCAAAATTTCATGTACTATTATCTAATATTTTTATTTGTAAAAATATCTAATTATTCACACTGCTGAGTTTATTTATGGTGATTATTAACTTTATTGTTAATGATATTGTTTTAAGTCCCTCAAATGCTCATTTCCCTGTTGAAAATCTTCACTTCAAATTATTCACATTTTTAGTGTCAAATTATTTGTTCAGTTTTATTTTGAATTTATTATAAAAATAAAAAATAATTTTCATGCATCTGTATTTGCAGTTTTAGGATAATGGTGTTATGAGTCATGTTTCAGTATTTAATATTTATATGGAAGCAATAAATGAACCACTTTTCCACAGGCGATGAACCAGGAAAAAAGAGAACTGGAAGGAGAGAGAGAGAGAGATTGTTTTATAGACAAACCTATTTTAATTGTCATATAAATTAATACTCTATGCCAGTTTTAATTTTTATTTCATTATATTTGCTTTTTTAGCTTGGTACGTGTTTCTACCGGTCCTATTATGCATGGATACACAGCACTATAATTCATAGGATACTGGAGCAACATGTTCCTCTCTGTTTTAGTTTATGCACTTTGTTCCAAAGAGTCAATGTGAAACCAAAGTAATTCTTAATACTAGATAAGTCTTAAATGTTTCATGATCAGATTCTTTTATTTTAAAAATTTCTAATAAATGGATTACTTCCTTTAAGTAAAAAATCACTCTCTTTGCCCCCTCCATTGGAAAAAAACGCTCTAAATTAGAAACTTTTTATGTAAAAATGTATTTAAATTTGTCACCAAGTGTTATATGCTTCCATTTTAACCTTATAGTTAAGCATGGTCCACATTTTATCAATTCTAGAGATACATGCAGAATATTTTATGAGAGACACTATGGTATTGTAAAATGCGTTCTGGATAATGAATCAGGAAAACAGATTTCTAGTTCTTGTTTGCCCGTTACTGACTGTGCACACTACAGCAAGTCGCTTCAGTGACCTGGGTTTTAGTTTCCTAATCTATGAAATGCAGTGGTTAAATTACATAATTTCTAACCATTCATGCTCTCATCTTGTAGTGAATCCATTATTTCCCCCCACCCACTAGGAAAGCACAATGATGAAGAATGATGAAGACCTTAAAATATAAAATTTTATTTATTTCTTTTAAACATGTTTAAATAAAAATTAAACAGATATTATGGTCTTCAGAAGAAATCTCTCATCTCTCTGTCATCTATAAACTTTAGGCATTAAATAAATTCACTGTGTGTGTGTTCTTTGGTAGACTGGTAACTATTAACTTAATGTGACATTTCCTTCTTATTTTTCTTTTCAGAGAAAAGAAATCGAATTTAAAATTAAACATTATAACCCTAATTATTTCATTCTCTGTAACTGCATAAAATGGTTTACAAATGAGATTAGTATGTATTTGAGAGAGAAATTTGCAGGTTAACCTTCTTGATATTAGTTAATTGCAACCTTCTGTGGGTCTATAGTAACCTTATTTCCAGGGTTAGAGCCAGTTTTTTGCATTAGTTCTTCCAAAGGGACCACATGTCAAATATCCTTGGAACAGGGTACAATTTAAATTACTGGTGGTCTACTAGTTATTTTCAGGCTAGGAGAACAAACACCAGATGTATTGTGGACAGACTTTAAAAGGCTTTATAAAGAGAATGGGGTAATGGTCTATTTCTCAAATTGTGAGATCCACCTTTTGTTGCTGTGCATAATAATCTCATTTCAAAAGAATTTAATTCATATTTATCACCCTGTTCTTTGAAATGATTCTATGAATCAAGACTCTATATTTAAAGCAACTTCATATAAGTAAGCCATAGTTCACTCTTGATCCCTAGCAAGTGACTTTAAATTTGCATGTCTGATTTAAAGAGAGAAATTGATAGCATATACAGTATGTCAAATCTTACTTAAGGTTACTTGATAATGTTCTGTGGTTTTGTTTGAAAATCAAAATATTTACTAACTCAGGAAACAGTTTTGAATGATTATCTGCAAAAGGAATTTGCTTATTATTAAGGGAGAAATAAGTTTTAAAGCACAAATTATTTTTCTTTTCTGTAGGGCAGGGTTTTCCTGGGAATTTTGCTGATATTTTCAGCTTCTCTTCTTTATTATCCCTTCTCCATTTTCCTTTACTGATCTCCAACCACGTACTGCTTTCAGGGTGACACTGACACTCAGTATAGCTATTAAACATGATTTTGTTAACTGCTCAATGAGGCCTGGTGTGAATTGAGTTGCCACTGTCGCCAGCTGTGCAAAGTCTTTGATCTTTATTTACATTTTGATTTCATGTTTTGGTGCTAGTGGAGATTATCTAACTAACACTGGTTAAATGGATTTAAACTGTACAAAGATTCTTTTTAGCTACTGTTTAATTAGTGGGAGTCTGTTATAAATAACTACCATTTATTTTTCCTAACCATAAAGATATATACACACTACAGTTTAAGTAAACATATTTCTTATTGAATTTTGACTATTTTCTAAGCTACACCTAAATTTCTATTGGGAATAATTTAAATAAAAGTTCTTATCATTTGTACTATCTCATGTACTTTACTAAACAGTATGCATTATACAATTCACCTGAAAAATTTTGCATTTTTATGTAACACAGAAATGAAAATTTTAAATTTATTATTTAGGGAGTTCAAGGTCAATCAGGGAATTTTACTAAAAATATCCATCTGTCAATATGTATATCTTTTTAAACAGAATTAGTGGTTACTAGTTCTCACAGGCATGGCTAAATATGTTAACATTTAAATATGGAAAGTTCAAATGTTCTCATGCATTTTGACTTAGCAAAGCATATATATATGTGTGTATATATATATGTGTGTGTATATATATATGTGTGTGTATATATATGTGTGTGTGTGTGTGTGTGTGTATACTTACAATCAATATTTATAGAGCAATTTGTATATCTATCCCTATCTTGTATGAAATCAAATATTCATATGAAGCCAAAGAATATTTAAAAGCAAATGATATCATTTTCTTAGACATAAATACACTTCAGAACACAGAACGTACAATGTTTAACGTGTTCCTTAATAAAAAGATATTGTTTTAGAAGATGAGATATTTAATCCAGAATTATATACAATAAATTTGGAAACAGCCAAATTTATAATAACCTTTTGGTCACCTAATGGAATGTCTTAGATGATTCAATCTGATGTAATTATTAGCCACTAGAGATTCTGGAGATATATGTGTTTCTTTTTGTCCTTTGAAAGATTACTATATGGCATCTTCAATAATATTTTAAGTGGATGAGCATTGTGTATTGAAATGTGGATTTAAGGCTTTCTCAAAAAAGAGTAGGTGCATTAAATACAATTGATAAACCTTCCCTCCTGGGTATGGCCTTCCTTTGATACTTTCTCAGAGGCCGTTGCTTCTCTTGCTGTTACTCTTTAGTGCCAACAGTAACACTTGCATTTGTAAACCCTGATGTGGTTGTTAGTTTATTTGTTCCACATATTATCTGTGAGATAGGTATAATTTTCCCCATCTGCAGACAAGGAAATAAAACTCAAAATAGTGTGTGTAAGCAGGTTGCGGGGGAACCATACATATTAGGGAACATTATTAATGAGATTCCTGGAATTGGGATATAGGTTGGACAACTTCTGAATTCAAGAAAATAACTTAGCAAAGTTTTATAAATCTAGGCCCCTGAATTTGTAGAACACTTTAACAAAATATATACTTTATTCACAAAATATTTTGTTTTTTCAACATTTATATTACATTCATCTGGTATGTGCCTCAAACTGAAAATACACAGTGGATTAGTCAAGTCTTTACTCTCAAAGAGCTAACAGCCTAAGTGAGAGACACAGACACACATGTGATAAAACCATATGAAAAATACTGTAACCAGGTCATTGTACAAACGAGGAGAGAAGACCCATTTTTGTCTGGTGAAGTCAGAGTAGATAATTCAGTGACAGTGTTGGGCTATAAAATAGAATGATAAAGAATGAGCAGGAGCCAGATCAACTGGGAAAACTACGTTCTGAGCATAAGGGAAACTCCATGGACACTCACATGTAAAGCACAAGATGCATTGTAAAACTTGCTAGTGGTTCTGACCAGCTTTGCCATTGAATTGAGTGGAGGAATTTGTCATATATGAGACTGGAGATTCTGATTAGGGCTGGGTTAGGAAGGGGCTTGTATCCCAGACTCTGGACAGTCACCAGTTCCCCAGGCAAAGAAATAACATGGTCATATTTCAAGATCATCATGGTATAGATAAATTTGAGGATAGATAATTGAGACAATGGAGAAACAAAATATCATTAGAGTAGTACAAGAAATAAGTGATGGGAATATAAACAAAGTAGTAATAAAAAGAAAAGTAAAAATTACTTGAAAAAAAATGAACAGGTAGGTATTGGGGACTAATTTAATATAAGAAGGTAAAAAAGAAGAGAAAGTTAAAATGACTGATATTTCTTCCTTAAGAAATTTCCACTAAAAGAGATAAGAAGGAGAGGCACTGAGAATGTGAGAAGACAAAGCATTCTCTTTTAGATGTTAGAAGGACCTTACAAATATCTACATAGATAGTGCTCAGTAGTTGCCTACCCAAATCTAGATCTCAAGAAGAGGTAAAAATATGATATAAGAGTATTGTAGTCCATGAGATGGTACAGAAGCAAATATTTAATTATGATGATGATACTAATATTATTATTAATAATAAATAAATATTAACTGTCTTAGATTAAGTTCCACAGAGGCAGACTCTGAGACAAAGATACAGATATGAGCAATTCATTAAAGAAACACCTTAGGGAAAATGGTAAAAGAAGAGAGAAGCAGGACAGGGAAGAATAAGCCAAACAAAGGAATGATCTCAGGCAGCTTCAACCTGACACTGCAGGGGCATTCTAAAGTTTAAGTAGTGCCTCAGGATTGTTCCCTCAGGAAAAGAAGGTTAGGACACTCAGGACTGCTTATGGATCATTCCAAAGGGATAAAAATTCCCAAACTTGTGCAGTCACCCTCAGAAGGTGCTGGTTATTGAAAGTGAAATCACATGGGGGATGGATAGATGGGATAGGCACACACTGGGTGGGACCACAACATTATCCAGTACTACTTAAACCCAATGGTTCTATTATGATTTGTTGTGATACTATTAAGTACTGTTTGATGTGAGAAGGTAGCATGAAATGGCTGAAAAATTCTGGAGTCAGAATGTGAGACTGACTTTCAGTCTCATTTGCGTTCAATGTAATGAGATGTGGCAAGTTTCTTGACCTCTTTATGCTACAGTTTTCTAATCTGTTAAATGGATAAAATAACATTTGCTGTGCTACTGGGAAGTAATTTGGTATAATAAAAAACTGCACAAAAAATTTCAATCCTTACCTGAAGTGTCTTTATTATTATTTTTTTTTTGGAGCATCGTGACTATTAAAAAAATTACAATTATGACTATTAAATGAGTATTGTGACTATTAAAAATTACTATTAAAAATGACAGAACATAAATGCCAAGTATCATGATCAAGACCTCTCTCTGGTATATTATCAATACAAGAGTGATTTAAGGACTGGAGAAAAATCAACTTTATTAGTATTGATTAAAATATTTCTCATGAAGACAAACTCCTAAAGTTCAAACTCAAATGAAAGTAAATTTGTTTTCTGCTAATGGCTTATAATTTTACAAAAACAGATATAATGTTCTATTCTTTTCATGATTAAAAGTTCTTTTTGTAGTTGAAATTATTCTTTTCATCTATCTTCTGTGGATGCAGATCATCTAGGTTTATAGCCACTTAATATCTGTGTAAGTTTAGGAGATTAATATTTCTGTGTCTTGGTTAACTCATCTGCAAATTGGGAGATAATATGTATTTCATTGGGTTGTTTAAATTATTAAATAGGTAGTTTTTTGAGCAATTTCTGGCATATAAAAAGAGCTCTGTAGTTGCAGACTGATATAGATGCATATCATATGTACACTAAATGCATATATAAATCACATATGCATATATGTACATATCTAGGTATATACAATAAAACATATGCTTTTTTTTTTTTTGCATACCAGGGGATTATAACTATTCAGGGCCATAGAAAAAGTTCAATAAATACACGTTAAGTGAGTGGCTGAATCCTATCCTACAATTTTTTTATTTCCAAAACTAAGGAGAATAACAAGAATTAAAAATAGTCTCTTTTCAAAGAGGAAAAAATGGCGTAGATGATAGAGGCTTTGTTTATCCCTCTTGCGACCAAATCAAAGTTGTGACAGAAACGTGAAGTAAACAGCAAGCAAATTCTAGATGAACAGAGCACAACAACTAGGGAGAGAAATAAGAAATCACCCTTCAACAGTAGAAGATAAGAGGAGGCGAAGACACAAGGCTGCCTGGTCCAAGTGGCTGAGTCGGGTAGAGGCTGTGGCAGTGGCAGCAGCAGATGCCCCTAAAAGAGGTTGTGTCCATGAGAGGACTTTCATGGGGCCGGACCTGCTCACTCTGAGCACCAGCACCGGGTTGGCTGCTAAGGAGGCACCAGGGATTTATGGGGGGTTCACTGAGTTGTCCAAGTGAGGACCAGAGGCAAGGCTCTCTCCTGGCAGATGTACTAGTGGTATCCATTGTTCCCTGTTGAGCCCTTCCCTATCTCAGTGTGCAGACTAAGTGCCGCCATAGCAGAGATGTCATCAACTGGATAATAGAGGTCACTCCATCCAGAGGATTCCCTGAAACTCCACCTCCCCCAACTTGCGGCCTCTCCCAAGCCACATCCAGTTGTGTCCTTGGTAAGTCTAGTGCCCCTTGATGAGCAGCACCTAGAATCACACTGGTGGCAGCTGACCACAGTTTCAAGCATGGTTTATTGAGGCATCTATAAGCACAGCTTCTGTGGATTGCTTGCTGAATCTTAACAAGTGGCCCTGGAGGGGTAGAGGCTGAGTCTAAAAGTGGTCCACAGCTGAACCCCTCCCAGAACTGTGCCACTGGACACCTACTATACAAAGCCATGGTAATAAGACTAGGAAACACAGGAGCTTTGCTTAGTAGGTAGAAACAGACACGGAAAGGGCAGCCAAAACGGGAAAACAAAGAGGCAGAAATCATATGAGAGAACAGAACAGAGATCCAGGAATAATGGAGTCAAGTAATCTAACAGATACAGAGTTCAAAACACTGATTATAAATATGCTCAATGAACTTGGGGGAAGAGTAGATGAATTCAGTAAAAACTTTAACAAAGAGATAAAAAACATAAAAATGGAAGTGGAAATTATAAAAGGGAACCAGTCAGAAATGAAGAACACATTATCTGAGATGAAGAGTGTATTAGAGGGAATGAACAGAGTGGATAAAGAAGAGGATTGAACCAGCGCTATAGAGGATGGAGAAGCCAAGGACATTCGATCAGAATGGCAAGAAGAAAGAAGCCAAGACTATAATAATAATTTAAGGAGCCCATGGGACACTATTAAATGTAAAAATATCTGTGTCATAGGGGCACCTGAAGGAAACAAGAAGTTGAAGAGATATTTGAGAAATAATGATGGAAAACTTCCCTAATCCAATAAAAGAAATAGACATACAACCCCAGGAAGCTCAGAGAGTCCCCAAAAAGATAAACTCAAAGAGGCCTACACCAAAACACATTATAATTAAGGTGCCAAAGTTTAAATACAAAATATTAAAAATAGCAAGAGGAAAGCAGTTAGTTACCTACGAGGGAGCACCCATAAGACTGGCAGTTGATGTCTCAAAAGAAACTATGCAGGGCTTGGCACCAAATATTTGACATGATGAAAACCCAGGATCTACAACCAAGAATACTTTATCCAGCAAAGCTATCATTTAGGTCAAAAGACAGATAAAGAGCTTCCCAGACAAAAATAAACTAAAAGAATCTATCAACACCAAGCCAGTATTATAGAAACTGTTGGGGGACTTCTTTAAGAAGAAAAATCATGTATCAAAAACATGAATAAAGAATGGTAATAACTGAAGTCCTCAATGTAGTTTTGAGGCACTAAAAGTGCCTCAAATGAAAAAGAATTAAGTGCTTCAACCATATGATAGAGTGGCTGAATGGATAAGAAAACAAGCCCCCTACATATGCTGCCTATGAGACTCACTTCAGATTAAAAAACACACACAGACTGAAAGGAAGGGGTGGAAAAAAATACTGCCTTGATAGACTTAGAAGATATTGTGCTGAATGAAAAAAGTCAGATAGAGAAAGACAAATATCACATGATTCACATACATATGGAATCTAAAGAACAAAATAATAACAACAATAAAAATAGAAACAAATTCATAGATACAGAGACTATTTCGAGGGCTACTAAGTGGGAGGGGGATGGGGGCGATGATGAAAAAGGGCAAAGGGATTAAATGCAAATGAGTAGTTACCAAATAGATGGAGATATAAAGTGTAGCATATGGAAAATAGTTAACAATGTTATAATAAATATGTAAGGGGTAGAGGAGTACTACATTTAGTGGAGTAATCACTTTGTGAGTTATATAGATCTGTAATGACTATGCTGTGCAACTGAAACTATTATATTATTGTATGCCATCTATATTTGAAAAAAACTCATTGATTTGTGCAATGTAAATACAGGTAACTAATTGTCTTATATTTCAATAAATCTGAAAAAAAATTTTTTTTTGAAGGCTTAAAAGAAAATTCTCTCTTCTATTCTGTTCCCAGTAATGCCCACTATATACTGAGATACTGAGTCTGGGGAAATTTACTTGTTTTTGTGATCACAAATATCTCCAGGTGATTATACTATATTAAAGTTTATTTTTTTAAAGGAGTTTTCAGTATTTGGCTATTTTCTTATATGTCATATATAGGGTGAAATTGTTAAAAAGCTATTTGTAAAGTAGCTTTTTTTTTTACACATAAGATGGTGTTGGGCCAATGGCCAACATATTGTAGTTAACAAGATTGCTGAGAGAATAAACAAATTAGAAAATTCTTATTGTTTTATAAGATTAAAAATTTTACGTAAACACTATCAAAAAGAAGACTTTTAAAAATGCTTCACTAAGTAAACAATTTATAAAATATTTTATTTTGAAATGCCATAATGTTGTCTGTGGCATTGGTAGAATCTGAAGTTTTGCTCAGCATTTCATGGTTAACCATTCTGTTACAGTGACAAAACACACAGCAGAACTGGTGGTCCAGTCCATACACTGAAGTAATTAGTTATCTGTGTCTCTAAAACTATCCAAGTTCTGTACTTTTTTTTTTTAGATCTGTTACATTCTGCCACCTATAATTAATTTACAAAATCTACTAAAGACTTTAGAGAATGATTTAAGTGTACAATGGAACAGAGCACCCAAAGGCAGGATTAAATACTAAGAAAATGCTTGCAAATAGAAGGCTCAGTGGCGAGGAAGGCAGCTGGGCCGCATCACTTTCTGCTCATCCAGCTTGACCACGGGTGACCGGAGATTTCAAAGCCACACTTTCTTATTAATGCCTTATTCCCCTACATTACCCAGCTTGTCGTTTAGTCTAATACGCTTTCTGCTTAGCCAGTTCCATTCAGGATTTTCTAGTTTCCTCCTATTTGGCTTTGGCAATGCATTCTTATGAATGGGTGACATTCAGAAAAGTTTCTATTTTTTTCCTTGGGAAAAAATGTTGAACATAGACCTATTCTAAGTTTTATTCAACAGAATTCTATTTAGCAAGACTTTCCTGAGAAAGTAATTATAATGCTTATAATAATAATATTAGCTAAAATTTACTGAGTACTTAATATATGCCAAGCACTGAGCTAAACATTGTACATTTATTATTTTTTAACATTTCAAACAATCATAATAGGTAAATATGAGTATTATCACCATTTTATAAATGAAGAAACTAAACACTGTACATTCATTATTTTTTAACACTTAAAACAACCATAAAAGGAAATATGAGTATTATCATCACGTATAGATGAAGAAAATAAAGCATAGAGATGGTAAGTAGCTTACCTACATGTCATGGCAATTGAGTGGCAGAGCCAGGATTTAAGCCTTCTAAAGCTGACTCTTAAAACTGGGCACTTATGATAAGTATTCTGAAAGATGTAGATAATTATCTCATGAACTTCTAGAGTCTTATGAGAAATCTATACATTGAGTAAGTAATTTCAAAAAGTATGCAATTAAATACTGTATTTTTAGTAGGTGCTATGGGCAACTGGAGGAAATCAAAAGATAAATGTGAATCTGGGAATCTTCAGGGAAGATGGTCAAGCCTTTGCGTTTTTAGAAAAAAAAGATCAAGAATTAAAAGTAGGAGCATTGGAGTGGAAAAACAAGTTAGAGGGGGAAAAGGAAGAAGCATTTCCAAGACATCAAGGAAACAGGCTGGCTCTTTCTGAAGGGCCAAAGCAGCAACAACTGATAGAGATGTCTGAACACTTTCTTCTAGTCCAGTGGCTTTCAAATGCTTTCCTGGAGCTCTAAAATTCTTGGAGTCAAGTGACCCCATGCCTGTTTCAACTGAAATTGCCTTGTGTCTGTTTGCACATATGTGTAATAGATATACATTCTGGCAGACAGACAGCAAGCTTAATCTGGTATCATAGCTTGCCATTTTGCCCTGATTACTTTTTTTAAATAGTTACTTAATATCCACAATGACAGCTTATGTCTTTTTATAGGTTTACAGTTCACATGAAGGGCTTTCATGACATCATATCCTTTGATCTTCCTCACAGCGTGGAGCATAGTAGGTGTCTGTTAAACGAATAAAAGAAAAAAAGAGGAAATTTTGTTGTAAGTATAGTAGGGACTCCTGCTTTCTTGTTCCCGAAGAAACTTTATTTTCTACTATTGTCTTTCTTCTCCCAGATTAGATCTGACAGTAAAGAAATGTAGAGTACTGGGTCTCTTTTTCCCTGCTTGTAATTATTTCCTCCAATCAGGATGTAGTTTCAAGGGTGGCCAACACTGTCAATCACCGTCTGCTCTCCTTTGAAACTCCTTGATTATGTGAAAGTGCTTTGCATGTAATCACTTCAATTACTCAGTAAAACTTCCTGTATCCCTTCTGTTGTGTTTTGAATCTGGGTTTTTAAAGAGTCTTTGCTACTTTTTCCTTACATTTAAAATATATAGCTATTTGGAAAGAATAGAACAAAACGGCTTTTAAGTATGACCACATGTCTAGTTGTCCAAATTAGCTTTCCCACCCTGGAGGGTCCATAGGATTAGAGCAGACAATAGGAATTTCATAGGCATGAGAATAAGTTTTTTTTTTTGTTTTTTTTTTTTTTTTTACTTTGAAATCTTCTTAGTTTGGGTTTACATTCTAAAACATACGCTGCCTCTTCAATTGATGGCTGTTACATTCAAAACCATTCATTTTGTCAGAAATTCCTCTGGCATGAAGTCTTGGGGTTACTTTATGGGTGAAACACTTCTCTGGACTTGAACTTAGTTTTTTAAAAGAAGCAAAAACAAAACAAAACCAAAAACAAATAAAGCAACCACAGCAGAAGACCCTCTTTGCTGGACCTCCCAGTGCAGGGAATGATAGCTTCAAAAAGAAAACCTCTCTTGATCTTTGAAGGCTCTATAATATTATGACCTGCTCTATAATATTATAGTTACTTTGTTGGCAAAAATCTACAGAGGAAGCTGCCCAACTCCTGATGATGGTGGTGTGGGGTTTATAGGACTAAGTGAAGACTCCCTTCTCAATTGGCTCAGTGATGGCAGTCCTTTCAGAATAACTAGTCACTCAAACCACATGGTGCCAGGGATCACAGCTTTCTCCATATAATCCTCTGCATTCTTAGAAACTCAATCACGGGCAGTGTAACGAAGTTTTAGTGGTTTCATATTCAGTGATATACTCCATTCTCATTTTCTTCTTCGTCTCCTCCTCCTCCTCCTCCCCCTTCTTCTTCTTCTCCTTCTTTTTCCTTCTTCTTTTTAGGTGAGGCGACTCTTGGTTGACCTCACAGATTGCAAGGAGCTTGTCAGCTTACAATCCCTTATTTTTTATTTTTTACACCTATAGCACCTGGTCTTCCTAGGTTGTCTCCTATCCAAGTACTAACCAGGCTCAATCCTGCTTAGCTTCCAAGATCAGATGAGATTGGGCTTGTTAAGGGTGGCATGGCCGTAGACTACACCATTCTTCTTATTTGAAAATTCACCTAAGACTGTATCAACATCATGTGAAAATAAATATACACATTTATTAAACACCTACCATGTTCTAGGAACTGTGCTAGGCACTGGTGATATTGAAATGAATGAGACCTGGCTTTGACTTCCAAAAGATCACAGGTGAATGGAAAAGTTTCTCTTTCTAATAGAATGATTGGAATCTTCCTTCTACCTTACCACAGGGCTTAAGCATTCATTCCCAAGGAACTAGTTCCAGTGGAGCAAGAATCAAATAGTACTTGAATTGCCAAAATTCTGTTCTCAATGACAATTTCTATCTCCTATAAGCTATTCTAGACAAAATTTCTACTATCTATTTTCCAAAGTCCCAGTTTCAATTTGCTTGATGTGAGAGAGCTAAAGGCAGGAAATTTGGAATTTTTTATTTTAGCATCCAGAGATGACAAAAATTCAAGTGGAAAGCTATGAAGATTTGAATCAGATGGTGACATATAAGGGGAGGGGGTGCATCAAAATATCGTATATCGTCAGCAAAGTACTTTCATATATATATATGTATATATATATATATAATGTATGTATTTTTTTTTAGTTTCATAATCAAAAGAGACAAGGAAGACTACTTGATACTCATTAAACATTTGTTAGATTCTTTTTTTGTGTGGTATTTTCCCTTTATTTTTTACCAAAGTCTTGTGAAGCAAGTACATCATTTTTATTTTATAAGATGAGGGAACCAAGACAAAAAATAGGTTGTCACATTCCTGAGGCCATAGTTTATACATGGTGGGCCACATTTTGAATTTGTTTGCCTCTTTCCAAAACTCATGTTATCTCCACTAGAAGTGTGTATAATTATAACCTCTGTTTTACAGATGAGAAACTGTGTTTTAAGAAAGTCATGTTGATACATCCAGGGAGGTAAGAAGGAAGAGATATAGAGAAAATCTTAAAAGAATAATGACTGATGCTTCCAGAAAAGAAAAGATGTGGGTCCCAGCTAATTCAAGACTCTGAACCTGGTGATTTAAAAAGTGGTAATGTCACCAAAGCCATTTTAAAGTTAAAAAAGTTAGCAAGTTTAAAGAGGAAGTTAATATGGTCATCTGTTAAATTGACTTTTGAGTTGATAACCAGATATTTATTGAGATGACTAGAGAAGTAACTGAAGATAACTGAGAGTAGGTCAGTGACAGACTCATTCTGGAAATGCAGCTCTAAAATTATACTGTTCCCTCCGACTGAAATTATCTGTTCCAGATTTCCCCAAATGATTCCCTTTAGATAGTTTGGTCTTACCTCTCTTGTCACCTCTCATACTTAATCTTCTCTAGTCCAGTCTAAATTTTCCATCCCTACCTTCCCCATTACTCTAGCATATCAATAAATTTTATGTTCTTCATAACACATTATTAGCTGAAATAATCTTAGTTATTATATATTTACTTCCTTGCTATCTATTCCCACTAATATATCATCTTCAGGTTACCAGAGACTTGCTTATCTTGTTTACCAGTACTGGTAATTTGTTTACCAGTGTATCTTCAGAGATTAGAAATATTATTGGCATAAAGTAGGCACACAATACATTTTTATAGAAAAAAAGTAAAAGAAGGAATGAATGTAGATCATTCAACTAAAATATATGTGGATCTCCAAGTTAAATACTGAAGATTACTATTTTACGAAGCATATTACTTGTTATTAAGGAGCTAAGCCATGACAATAAAGCGGTTTTCTGAGGGGAGATGTTTAGACATAAGAACAAAATGAAGGACTAAACTCTGGAGAGCAGCCAAAGATATGATATGTGGGGACAAAACTGACGTAATTAAAAAGAAAAATAGTAGCAAATAGTAAAAGTATGATAATACAGTATCGTGAAAGCCAAGTGAGAAAATGCTTTGTGGTGAATATTTAT
>NW_011888888.1:5547072-5558435 GCF_000151845.1 Pteropus vampyrus | reverse complement strand
TGAAATAGCCACAGTCTAATGTTCTATGCCTAAAGTCAGCTAAATCAACATAATACAGGGGTGATATACTAAGCATTATATAAATTCAACATACAGATGGAAAGGAATTTAAGACAATAGTGAATGTGACAGCATCATCTAGTTAATACGCTTATCTTCATCTTTCTCCCTCATTTTCATGACACAGGTTTACTTCAGTAAAATTTTGATTACATATTCCAGAATAAACAGAACTCAGGCTGCAGTAAATCTGTTCTAGGACTTTGTTTTCAAAAAAGAAAAAAAAATAGCAAATATATGATAGATAAATACTAAAGGAACTCATTATTTCACCGTTTAGCGGCAACCTGCTTTGCTCTGCTGCTTGACTTTCAAGAGGTTATTTTTCTTATTCATTTTAAACGTTATTCTGAAATATAATTTTTTCCCTACGGGCATTCTGCCAAACCTTAATATATTTAGAAAGGTCTGACAAGTCTGTTTATATTTTTGTGAACTATGAAGATCAGGGGTTCCTGGAGTAGATGTGAAAAGAGTGTTAGGTGTCATTTAGTTAATTTAAAACATATTATTGGACAGTTATTCTTGATCCTAATGGTACAATAATTAAATTTTATTTCAGTTAGAAAACAAGTCTCTGGTTCTAAGTGTGGGTAAATATTTCAAAGGCATTTCTTTGTTATTTATGGATACTTTTTGAAGTGTTTTTATTTTTATGTTCCAAACAGCTTTTACTTAATGATATGCATTTTTTCTAATTATTGTGGATTTCAATTATGAAAAAAAAAGATAAAAATTCCATGATCAAATGTTTATCTGTAAATATTACATAATCAAATTATATTTAAATATATGAGCTGACATAACCTTATAAGCATGAGTTAAAGTATGGAATACATGGGAAAATAACACTTTAAAATTACTGCGTTTATGAGGATTTATTATGTGGGAATAGTTTTACTACAGTGTTTTAATACTGCTATAAAATACATTTATGTACATTTTATATTTTATTGTTCTTAAATATCTACAAAGTATGTAAGAGGAGTTTCACAAGACTGCTTGAAGAAGTGATACTGAGTGGGCACTGAGAGACCACAGTGAACAAAATGTGAAGAAAGAAAATTTGCATCTGGGTAGAAATAGTATCCTTTGCTCCTCAACATTACTCACTTAGGGGGTTTGTTATGAGAATTAAATGGTATGATGTATAAAGTTCTTTCCCAGTTTTGCATTATAATAGCCTGTCAATAGATGGCAGATTCTGCATAATAATAATTGAATTCAATTGACATATCTTTAATTTTTAATTCACTAATAACAATAATATGAGTTCTGCTGTGCGTGGATTGGATCGTGTTAATGGTGTTCCATTCTTCCCTGCACTTGGTGATTTAAGAAGGCATTTGAACATAACAGCTAAAAATAAATAGTTAAAAGGATTGAAATGAGATGCATCAGTTGAAGAAGCAGTATACATCTTTATGTATTTAAAAGGGAGTAATCTTCTTTTCTTTGACTCTGGGAGGCAAAATCAGGACCAAATACATAAAAATTGAAAGGTGGCAGATTTCTTATCAATATGAAGAAGACATTTCTAACAGTACAAATGTTCAACATCAGAAAGAACTACCTAAAATAATGGCAGATTTCTTGTCTTTGAAGAGATAAGAAGATGAAGAGCTACTAGTTAAAAGTGTCGTTTGTAGCAATGAGGAAGTAGGGTTTTAGAATCAAGATTTTATTTCAATATCTATGAAAGTTGTAACCACTAATAAGGTTCAGAAAAAAATGAAAAGTCATATAGCTGTATATAGGAGATGAGGTAGTCCTGAATAATGATTAAGAGAAGTGACTAATCCACAATGCCAACCTCCAGTTAGAGAAATCAGTTTTATTATTAATGGACAGATTTCTCCCAATTTTCCACCTTTAATTCAAGTTCCAGTTAGAGGAAGACCTCTACCCTCTGTCTATCCTCTATAATGCCGTGAAGTATTTCAATCTTCTTTTTGGTCTTTCTTCTTTTTTTCTTTTCTTATTTTTTATTTTTATTTTTTTTTTTTTGGCTCTAAGGTCCAGAAGGAAGCAAAATGCTTGGGCTCCAGTCTCAGATTTGCCATATAATATCTGTGTGTAGTAAAAGTCAGTATCTATGAAATGGAGATAATAATCGTTCTTATTTGTATGTTTGTTGTGAAGAATTAAGTATAAAATGTGGAATGTGTTTAGAATAGTGCTCCAATTAAGGTCTATTATTATTTCTAATCTGGAGTTAATCTATTTAATTTAGTTACAGCAAGTCAATAAGAGAGATAACCTGGTGAATCCCCATGAATGTTTCTTAAATTAATGAAAATAGTATTTTTAGTTATTTTTAAATTAGAAAATATAGTGAAAATAATAAGATTGCAGGAGCTGGAAATGGATGACTATTACTGACTAGCCATCATGACGACCAAAAGCTCGGATAACTGAGGATGAAAGGAAGAGAATAAATTCAGTTCTACTTAATTATTTAACAGTTCAAAAATCACAAGAAAAGTAACACAAAGAATGGAAATGCAAAATTAAATGTAAAAATACACGAAATAACTTTGTATATCTCTAGTGGCTCTCTTAGGTTATCATTGTTAGGCATATTGGAAGAAGATAAGTCCTCCTTTGGATGGGAATCATGTCTCCTCTTTCTTTGTATAATCTCATATTTATTAATACACTGGGCAGTCAAAGATTATTAATGTCATTTTCCGGCAGGTGCAAGAATTGGAGTAGGTTTTAACATATGATTTATGTTTCTAATAAGATGTGCAAATACAACAGTCATCCAAGAAATAGTAAATGAGCCAATAAGGTGGGGTGGGGGTTAAAAATACTTTCAATACCCACTTTACACCCACAGGTCCTAGAGAATGTGGCCAGAATTTTTAGCAAAATCCATCTGTGTTTCACAGACTTTGTGTAATTCCTATAACTATTTTTTCTGCTCCTTCTAAATAAATTATTTGGCATTTTTTTTTCACTGCTACATCAATTTTTCAGTTACATTTTGCACAAGAACTTTGAATTTATGTCCCAGAGGAGGCTCCAGGAAGCCTTAGGGTATCAGATAAACTTGGGCTGGAGGAGTGCCAGACGTAGAAAAGAGCCTCCAACAAAGATAATACAAGTTGTAAAATCCTCCTTCTTAGGAATCTGAATAGATAAAGGAAAAGACAGTTTTGCAACTTCCCCTTTCAAAGATACAGATCTCTGTCTTTCAAAACAGCACTATTGTTTGCTAATCTTCCTGCAATGTCAAGTGTAATTTTTGTGCTTTCTCCTGATTACTTGAATAAACAACACATTGCAAAATGTTTCTCTCAGAGAGCAGTTAATGCATCATTGCACAAAGCAAGACAGAAACCACTAGGAGGTTAAGATTGCCATCACAACCTAATTGGTACAAATAGTTGTTTGTTTGTTGTTTTTGTCAACTTTCTTATTATAATAGTTAATTAAGATCTTTTGAACACTTAATAAGTGAAAAGCGTAAAAATAGGTAATTTGGAAAGATCTGAGGAAACATAAGGCTTAACTCCTACCTTTAAGGAGTTTGCAAACTACTCAGGGAAGTAAGACATATACATATGTATCGATTTTTATTGCAATTAATTACTATAGATTTGGTGGCTTAAAAAAGTATATATTATCTTTATTCGCATAGGTCAGATATCTGACATTGCTCTCACTAGGATAAAATCAAAATGATGGTAGGGCAGTGTTCCTTCTGGGGACTCTAGGGAAGCATCTGTTTCCTTGTCTTTTTTAACTTCAAGATGCAGTCCCCATTCCTAGTTTGTGGTCTCCTTCCTTCGTCAGCAATTTGCATTTTTCTGACACTTCTTTAGTGGTCATGGCTCTTTCTTTGAACACATCTCAGAAAGGTTCTCTGATTTAAAGGACTCTTGTGATGAGATAGGATCCACCTTGATAACCCAGGATAATCTCCCATCTCAAGGTCCTTAACCTTAATAACATATGCAAAGTGCTTTTTGCCTTGGAAGGTTACATATTCATTAGGTAGAAGGATTAGGACATGTCCATTTTGGGGAACCATTCTTTTCCCACCATGACGTACCTTTAGCACCAAGCAGAGTGTTCCATAAATGTTTTGAATCAATGAATAAATAGAAAAATGTATAAAACAATATAATAAAGCTGTAAGGAAAGTATATTTAGGTTTTTGTAAATAGACATTGCTTGTACAAAAATTTATAGGACTTGGTTATGGCTACAGAAATATCTAATTGTTTGAATTAAAGATTTCAAGTTAAAAGACTTTAAAATATCAATTAAGAAATTATTTTAAGTATATGTTTATAAATATATTATTCACTGTCTTTATAATTATTGAAAATAAATTCTAATGCCAATGCATAGTAATAATGTCTAAGTTTTGCTAGTACATATTATATCCTATTAAGGAGGTACTTATTAGAGCTGAAATGAATCTCAGTAGAGTGTCAGTAAATGTGGGTCTTGGATTTTGTTTTAATCAATGTTTAAAAATATGTATCTGAAAATAAGTGATCTTTGAAAGTTCTAGAAAAGTAGAACTTTGTTTTCAGTCTCAATTTCTTCTCTTGTAAATTGACAGACTTTGGGTCATTTAAAAATCTAAGTCTACTAAATGGTAAACTGGCTTTCTCTAGAGTAGTCTGTGATGGACTGACAAACAAATTTTATTTATGCATTTATATGTGTGTATGTGTATATGTGCATCTATGTCTATGTGCATAAAATTAAATGGTGAATTTATTACTGTCTTGTCATGCTGTTTGAAGACAAACATTAAACATTTGGATACATTAAGTGAAAATTAATAAACCTATTCAGAGTCTATAGTTTTCGATAGTCGCCAAGATGCCAGATGCTGCTATAGGCTCTAATGAACAATATCTAGTCAATCATACACTTTATATACTTGAATGTAAAATGAGTGTCTAATTTGAATTATTTGGAGATACGATAAAAACAGTTAACATTTTAGCATTGAGAATTCAATAAGAATCTTTTGAATAAAGAATATTGGTATTTAATCTCTCTCTCTCTCTTTTTTTTTTTTACTGATTTAAGAACAAAACACAAATATTGTTAGTTATTGGATACTATAATTCCCTTAGATAACATTAAGAAAATTATTTTAATGACATTTATCCAGGCAAGATGCCAATGTAAAGTTGAGCATGCCCAAAACTTTTTACAAGTTAAAATATCAAATTATTTTACTTACATATAACTTTTACTAGCAATATTTTATAACATGGAATTTTGTAGCTTTTTCTGCTTTTCTAGATTAGTTAATATATGGATGCATGTGGAAAACTTAAATTCATATCTAATATCACATAAATTTATTGTAAAATATTAACAGACATTTCAGATTAACTAGTAAACCCAGGGGTTTCCTAATGTCATCATGCCAAGAGTATGTCTTCACTCAGCATTTTAATTTAGATATTTTCTGTTTGAGATATTAAATGATCAAAAGAGTATGTTAAATGTTTCAGTTTCAACAAAAATAACTAAAATTGTATTGAGTTCCTAAATATTTCCCATGTGCTTTGAATGACTATTCTCCAATCATTACTATAACTAATAATGATCAAATATATATATAAACTGTTGCAACATTTATTATAGAACCATTATTATCATTTTGCAGATTAGTAAAATGAGTTAATTTGTCCAGGTATTTCTCAGTTAGTAAGAGATACTGTTAAGACTTGTACCAGTTGGTCTTGACTTTGCACTATCTCTTTGCTTATATTAAGAAAGAATTAAATAAATCCATAACAAAAAAATATTAAATCATAGGGCATTAAAGCTATATATTGTACAGAGATTCCAAATTAAATATTAAGCAAGACACACTGTTTTTTTCTGAGTAACTCTTAGGATTATGTGAATAAACATAATGTGTAATAATAGCACTTTGGAGAATTAGAAAGTTGTTTTTTGAAGAAAGAGACAGAAAAAAGAAAAAAAATTGGAAAAAATAGTCGTACACCTTTAAGCATAAGAAACACTACAATAAATATATTATTTTGAGGAAAGACAAAGAGACAGCTAAAGAAAACATTTTAATTATTTTTAAGAGAAAACTGTAACCTCTATTATTCATAAAAGAAAAAAGAAAAAATAACCCAACCATGGGAAAGAGATTCAGAAAACTCTATGAAAATTTTTCTTTTATCATAAGAAAAAAAAAGTTTAAGATAGCTATAATCTGGTATTCTCCATGTGGGTGTTCTGCTAAATGTCATCACTTATTCAATATATGAGGTATAACTCTGTTTTAGAGTTTCAGGGTGAGAACATTTGGTTCATTCTAGAGTTATTTTTCTCCATTCAGGATTAGATTAAAACATTGCGCAATATATTTCATCTTCTTTAAGCTCAGAAATTTCCATAATTTTGCTATTTTCCCCTAATATTATCATGAATTACAAAAGCATATAAATATATCACAATTAAATAATTAAGTAATATAGACAGTTTCAGGAACCATGAATTTGCTCCTCATATTTAGCACTATATGGCTAGAGAAAAGCAATGTTTCTGATGGATTTGATAGTCTCTTAGTTGTAAAAGGACTCCAGGCGTCCAACGAGTGCAAATA
Organism: Pteropus vampyrus; assembly: GCF_000151845.1. NCBI lineage: Eukaryota > Metazoa > Chordata > Mammalia > Chiroptera > Pteropodidae > Pteropus > Pteropus vampyrus. The sequence goes on along the minus strand of NW_011888888.1, from coordinate 5,551,771 downwards.
CTCCTAAACATACGAAGTCTTTCAAGGACCCGACCATTTAGAATGAGGAGTCTCAGCTCATACATTAAGAATTTATGTACAAGCATCTTTAAAATTCTCAACTATACCACCTTATTATGAATAAACTAGATATAAATTTAGTCATTAAAAAAATTACCAAGGTTATTATGTTATATGGGACCATGGTATCATAAATTAGTTAAATAACTCTTTAAATAATTTGTAAGTAGGGTATATAGAACAGATGAACTGTGTGCAGTATAGTATATTATAAAAAAAAAAACCTCCCCCCAACACACATACACATTCACACAAAAGCAGTGCTCTACCAGATGAAGCCTTTTCTCTCAAGTTTGAAATGTAATTCCTGGTATTGAGTGCCATCTGGTAAACGAAGTTGCCCTCAGATATCCCCAAGACCATAATAAACATGCAACATGTACATATAATAAAAGGGAAACCTCAATTTTATTATGTGGCTTTTAAGATGCAAAATAAATGGATTAAACAGTTGCTTTGGAAAGTAGCTTATTGTGATATTTCAGTTTTCTTACACTAATGATTTTATCATCGTTGGATTCTAAACTCAGAAAAAAGAACTTGATTTCCCAAATTTATACATTTTACTAATAACTCCGTGTCTAACATACCAGGTGTGGAATGCTTAGGCTTTATAAGTTTGGGGGCACTCCAGATTTAACAAAGCAGCCAACACCTGGAAAGACATAAAAGCTGGCCTCTAAACGCAAGGTGATGAGTGTTAGTTAACTAGGCCCCCTGGATTCAGAGAATGGCCCCTCGTGGCTCAGAAAAGAAAACTGAAAATGCAGCATCACAGAGTTTAGTTTTAGCTCAGATTTCCTGGTATTCTCAACACCTATCTTCTCTTTGCTCCCAAAAGGCAAGAACGGTTCCAGTCATGACTGTCCTTTTGGTTTTAGAAATTCTTTTAATATACACCATGCTATTACTTTATTGACATTAGTGAACTACATAAAAAATGATTTCTGCTTAAGTATATGTGATGTTTCTAAAGGAAAAATAACCCTACTCTTTTGCACACTTGACAATTCCTACCTTGTGATGATGTATTTCAACTGTTACTGTCATTTTCCTGGATGTTGCCTTGTGGTCTCACCACAAGTTCTGCAAACAGATTTCCTGGGAGTGTAGCAAAAGTCATGGGTGAGTGGTTGAGTCTATGATTTGATTGAGTAAAAATTAGGGTCTTTTTAGTGGTTAAGCAATATTAAATTAATTTTTAAAACCTTTATATTACATCTATAATGTGTCCTAAAGTCCTGTCAGTTGTTTTCAATTCGGTCATTTTTTAATGTAATAGACAGATTTGCCACATTCCCAGAGACTCTATATGTATTTGAATGTATGGATTGCATCACATTCCTTATTAGACAGGTGTTTGTTAAAAATATCTATTTTAAAAAGTTTTTCTCAAGACCAGCTTCTCTGTGCTTGTGTCTGTAGTGAATTCCTGACATATCCTCCAAACAATGAGCTATCTCCTGTCATAGTTACTTTATGTTCAAAAGACAAAGTAATCAAAGTCCTGTTATTCTTGTTCAAACTATGTAAAATACTAATAAAAATTGGAGAGATTTCAAACTAAATGTCACCAATATACAGATTATTTTTTAGTATCCTCTTTTTATTACATCTTTAACAGTCATTGTCTTGCTCTACCCTTCTGGTTGAGCCCATAATCACATTTAAATAGTATTCATACCAGTAATCTTAGACTAGATCAACATTATCTAATAAAACATTTGGCAATGATGGAAAAATTCTGTATCTGCGTTGCTCACTATGGGATCCTCTAGTCATACACATATGGCTAGTGCAATTTTGAAAGTTTAGTTTTAATTTTACTTAACTAAGTTTGAATTACATAGCTGCACATTTTTGTGGCTACCATACTGACAACACAGAAGTCTAGGATTTTTGTGGTCATTGTACCTGCACTTGAAAAAATTTTCAAATAAATGTCATCATGCCTGCTTATCTCATATTGTTTCCTAAGTCTATTTCACATATTTAAAAATGTAATCTATCAGATCCAAAGTTTTAGTTGAACCACTACTCACTGTTAGGCATTAGACACTTTAAAATTTTGTTTTCTAGAAAGCAATTACCCAAAAACCATTTTCCGTCTGTAGAACCTATACTCCTTCTTCATTAGAAGTTTCTGTTAAAGATACTTTTGTCTCAGTCCATTTTGGCTGCTACGGAAAAATCCCACAGAGTTTGTGGTTTATAAACAACAGAAATTTATTCCTCATGGTTCTGGATGCTGGACGTTCAAGATCAGGGTGCCAGCAAATTTGACGTCTAGTGAGAGCCCACTTTTTTGTTCAAAGATGGTGCTTTCTAGCTGTGTCATCACATGGTGGAAGGGACCAGGGGCCCTCTGGAACTGCTATTATAAAGGCACTAATTCTGAATTAATTCATGAGAGCTCCACCCTCATGACCTAAGCACTCCCCAAAATCCCACTTCCAAACACTTTCATCACTGGGGATTAAGATTTCAATATTTGAATTTTAGGGGGACACAAACATTCAGATGATAGCACCTTCAATATAAGTCAAAGCAAATTCAGGTGTCGACCAATATTTTCTGCACATGTTCTAAAATGATCTGTATTATCTAAGGGAAATTAATCTAAATGTAATTAATTTTGTAATTTTCCCTACATTAAAGGTAGTCAACAAAAAGTACTCAGTGTTGAGGCCTATAGATGGAAAAATTACCATTTAGAAAGTATAATCAATAAGGAAGGAAGGAAAGAAGAAGATTCGGTTTCATGGGAAAGATAAGGAATATCAAAGACTACACAGGTGCTTCTTTCTTAGATGCAGAACATAAGAATTATATACAAGTATGGTGGCCACTAAAGAATTCAGACAAGTAGAATCATCAAATTTTAAAGCTGAGAAGAATGTTGGAAATCTCTCAATCTGGATCTCTGCTAAGGTGGCATAGTATTTGATAACAGCGACTTGATACCTGAACAGCAGTGGCTTAGAATTACATTTTATTAGCAGTTTAACCTAAAGAGAGGTACTTATCATTTCTAAATCTCAGTTTCCTTATCTACAAATCAGTAACAATAATAATAAGTCTTAGCTAGACATATTTCTTCTATTGGAGGTGTGTGGGTAACTGAGACAATACATTTGAAATGTCTAGCACAGTACTTGGCCCATAGAGTTCTATTTTAGTGATAGGGTAACTGAGGTATAGGAAGATTAATGAACTTTCTCCATTAGTAACACATTTAGTAAGTGGGATGCTGGGAATTAAAACCAGGTATAGTAGCAGCAAACAGAATGGAACCACACTTAATAAATGAAATGACTACTCCAAGAGCACAGAATTCATTAGTGGTCTGCAGAGCACAGTCACATCAGCTTCTTCCCGATGTGCATAGATGCAAACATTACTTATGATTGAGAAAAATGGGTCTTTTGAAGACAAAGTTGTGTGTGTGTGTGTGTGTGTGTGTGTGTGTGTGTTGAACCAAGTGCAGTCTTTTAAAAAAGTACAGTAATGTACATTTCTCCAGTCAGTCCATCTAGTTTACATGGGATAAGAGAAACCTCGATGTTATGACAGATTTAAAACATTATATAGGTAATTAGTACCCATCTCGTATTTAAGTAATTACACAAATTCTAACATTTAAAGTATTCTCCTTATAAGATTTTCTGTTTTACCAAAGAATTTTCAGATACATTTTTAGAGATTTATACAAACAGTTTAACTAACACCTAAGGAGTGTAAAGGTAATAGCTGGAGATGAAGAAACATCATGATTATAATTTAGAAAGAACAAAGGGAAAGTGTTATCAAGACAAAGTAAACAAATAGCATAATTAACAATTTATTTCATTTGTAAATTTCATTATAGTTTTGAGAGATTTTAAAATATTTATATATTGGTTTATTTTGTAAGTTATTACTTGGCTTCTCCTATATGTTCAGTTTTAGGTTAATTTTGGTGATTATAATTTTGAACAAAAGACACATGGTGCTTCTCATGATATTTACCCCATTGTATAGGGTGTGACCAACTGTTCGAATCTCACACCTATATCTTTATTCCTTTGAGATCCTGGGCAAGTCAGTTAAGAATAGAAATAACTTACTTAAACTTCCTCAACAATAAAATGGGAAGTCATAGGATTAAATAAGACAATCTTTACTTGGCACAATGTTTAGCATACACTAAAAGCTCAATGCATGTTAGCTATCGTTTCAACATAGAGAAACCAAGTACTAGCAGTCCCCAACCTTTTTGACACCAGGGCCCAGTGCTCCTATGAGAATCTAATACCTGATGATCTGAGGTGGAGCTAAAGTGGTGATGCTAGGCTGCAAATGCAAATGAAATTTTGCTCCCTTGCCAGGCTGCTCAACTCCTGCTGTGCAGCCTGATTCCTAACAGGCCACTGACTGAGTATGGTTTGTGGCCCGGGGTTGGGGACCCTTGAAGTAACCTGTCAAAAGAGACACTTAAATATACAATTCTAAATAGTTTTAAGCAGTTATTGTATATAATGTGACAATACAAATTGTGAAAATGTTATTAAATAATCTCTTATCCAGAATAGATTTTGCCCCCAAACTATGATAATTGCAATTATGCTTAGAGCCCTGATTCTGTTTGAGAGAGAGAGAG
>NW_011888888.1:5501949-5546962 GCF_000151845.1 Pteropus vampyrus | reverse complement strand
AATAGAAAAACTGGTCTTTATTCTTTACCTACCAGAATTTACTTACAGAAAGATATAGCTTCTTTAAAAAGAGTTTGAATCCTTAATAAAGCACACGAGACATCATGGGGACAATTCAGGATCATGGTCAGGCAATACGCTGAAATTGAGATTTTCCAAAAAGTGTAATAAAAAATAAAAAGGGAAATAAAATTTATCTTCCAACACCAGGGAGAGGCTGACAAATAGTTTTTAAGTTTTCTCAGTTTTGTTTATTTAAGGAGAAAATAATCAAAGAGAAAGATAAACAATAAGAAAAAATATAAAGTGGTTTCCTCAAAAGTATTTCTCTTAATCCTCAGCTTTTCTAGCTAGCCCACAACCTTAGGTTTTGTTCTGCAGGTGAGGGTAGGCAGAGCTGGAGGAAGAGGAATGAGAGTGGTACAAGGAGGAAAGCCTGCTCTGTGGATGGCTTTCATCTTGCCCACTCCCACTTCTGTACAGCAGTACACTGCTCCAGAGTCATTTTCACATTATGCTCACTTTCCCTTCCTCATTTACATAGATACTGGTTCCTACTTGTACTCATCTCAGAGACAACTATCCCTCACAAATCCATTAAAAATGAAGCAAGCACTTGCCTAAAGTAATCAAAGCATCACCTGGAGAGGTGCATAGACAAATCCTTTCAATAAAATGAGAGTTCTGGGCAATGATCTCACAAAGATTCTACAAACACGAGTCTTGTCCAGGTGACCCCCACCTCTTCCCGCCCCAGCAAGCTCTTTGTTCCTCCACTTAGATTTTGGGAGGCTGGTGGGCAAATGCAGGAGGATGGAGCTGGAGAAGAAAAGTCCATACGTTATTCATGAATTGAAACAGCTTGAGAGATTTCCAGTGAAAATTTGTCTTAGAAGGTATGCACATCATAGATGTACGTTATATAGACATGTATGTGTGAGTATGTGTAAAAGGACAGATCGTCCATATTACATTTAACTGTCAGGAACAAGCAGTGAACAATCCCGATCTCTTAGACATTTTGAGAGCATGACCAGATTTTATCCCAGACCCCAGATCGGACAAGTTTCTTTTATGCATTTCGGGTACATTTGTGATTTCTGGGGGAGCTTAGCATAGCTTTTGAAAAAAGAGCCCATTGGGCAGGGGCAATTTTCCCAGATGACATTGTGGGTGCTTTTGTTTTGCTCGTTTATTTATTTTTACCACACAATACCACACCCTTTTCTTTCCTAACCTCTTTCTACCTGGCTGGATCTGCCTGCGCTGGGCCTCCCACCTGCCTCCCCCTCCCACCCTGTCTCCTACAGTCTAGGAAACTTGAGTGAGTGTTTTGAATCCCTAGATTGCTCCAGCAGTGAAACTAGACAGATCAGGAGCTAAGGCACATTTGACCAAAAGGCAGCTCTTTGCTTTCTTCTTATGCTGCTTCCCCTTCCTCTTTTCCCAAATAGATATGTAAACACATGTATTTTTCTGTTTAAATTTAGCGAATTGGTCCTCTGCTTGTGCCTTGATTTAGCTATTGGGCTGAGGCTTGCTCCTCCCTTCCCTACTCGGATAGGAGCCACTGGGATCTGGAGCTCGAGCTTCCAAATTGAAGCTGGCCTCAGGCCAGGTGACCTTTTCTTTGTAAGTTTCTTTCCTAAGCAGAGTTGGGGGGGTGGAGGGGGGGCGGGGAGCTGGGATCTGTTTGGTGTTGTTGGAGGGGTAGTGAGGAAAGGAGGGGGGTAGGAGAGAGTAAAGGGCTGTTGTTAAACAGTTTCTTACCGTAAGAGGGAGTTCAGACCTAGATCTTTCCAGTTAATCACACAACAAACTTAGCTCATCGCAATAAAAAGCAGCTCAGAGCCGACTGGCTCTTCTAGGCACTGAGTCGGAACAGGATTCTTTCACCCAGGCATCTCCTCCAGTGGGATCCGCCAGCGCGTCCAGCACCATGTGGGTGACCAAACTTCTGCCAGTCCTGCTGCTGCAGCAGGTCCTCCTACATCTCCTGCTGCTTCCCATCGCCATCCCCTATGCAGGTTAGTTGTCTCTTCTTTATCATTATCATTATTTTAATTCTCTTGCTAACCTTTCCTTTTTCTAACACTCTCTCTTTACCCTATTTCCAGCATCCTTTTTTAGCTCAGTATGTGGTATGGGTTTTTTTAAATGTCTCATTGTCTTTCCTTTGATATTCTATTTATATTTGCAAAGCATTTAAAATGATAATTAGCATCCTCTCAGTGAGTCTCCCCCACCCCACCCCACCCCCTACTGAGCCAGCCCCTTCTCAATTAGCCTAATAGCTGTGGACTGTGGGATAGGAGTGAAGTGCTAACACTAGCTGGAACTTGGCTGGTTTGGACAAGTTTAAAGCTGAATAGAAGGTCTGGTCTGAACAGGGGAGAGTGATGGTCAGTAGAGTAGGGACTCATTTCTCCCCCCTCCAGAGGATAATTTTCATGATAATCCACTACCCACCATCACTCAGTCAACATTCAGAGCCAAATTATGACTTTATACAGGTTTTTATTTGGAGAAAGCAGATAGAACTCTGAGTATATGCACGTTATAAAAATGAAAGAGAAAGCCTCTCAGAATTCTAAGATCTCATTCTTCCTGGACATGAATGCCTGTCCTTTTGAAACTGCAGTGTTAGGAAGGCAAAAATTGTGTGACTTTGATTAACACTACAGAACTTCTCCTTTCTATTTCTCATTTTCTCTCCTGAATTTACAGGTAGGGAAGGAAAGAGTTGCTTGAGAGTTACTATTGCCTGAAACTTTAGAGATTTCATTTGCTGCTTTGAGAAGGTTTCTTCTGTGTTATCAGGGCAAGAGGAAACATCTGCATTTGGTTGTATTATCATTGTAGTGGCTGGGATGCCAACGGGAAAAGGTACTGAGCATCATGGGTGGGCGCAGGGAGAGACAAGAATGGAAGAAATGCCCAGATGGTAGACATGGCCATTTTATAATCTAAAACAGAGAACTGGCTATACCTTCTGAGATACGTTAAATATGAAATTCATCAGACTTCTGATCTAGTTTCTGATGTAATAAAAGTGCTGAAAACATCAAGAATTTGCTAAATGACAAGAAATCATTCAATCCATCTGGCTTTCCTTTATTTTTGTGAAGTAGCCCTTTCGGAAAACAACACTGTGTGGGAAGAAGGGTCAGTTTGGAAACATTTAGGTAAGATTTCTGAAGAGGTAAAAAAGAAGTCAGTTCAATCAAGCAGTCTATCATGTTTGAGATGTGTCATGTTTAAATAGATTCTTATAAGATATTGCTGGTTTAAGGGAGTTTGAGCATAAATTGAAATAATATTTTGAGGGCTTTCATTGTTCAGGATTAAAATGTTGATGGTCAGAAGTAAAATATGGTTACCTGAAATCATCTGTGTTAATGCAAGGGGAACACAGTGTGGAAAACCCAAACAGTAGATCAACCATAGACAATGTCTATTTGCTTTTGGCATGCATTCCTAAGTTTTGGCAGGAGATATACATTCGTAATTATATTTCACTTTGGCTAATGTTGGAATGACTGTGTTTCCTGAGCATAGGGAAAATGTAGCCCAAGAGCGTGCTGGCAGGCGAGGGAGGCCAATTGGGAATTACAGATATGCTGTGAATAATTCCTGAAGTGGATAATGCTAAAATTGTCATCAAAAGAAGGTCTGCCTTTGTTTGGGTGGCAAGTATATTTTGGTAGTTTTTTTTTTTTTTTTAATAACATTATTCAAAATGGAAAACATGGTTAGCCCTCTTAAAACATACCAAAAAAAACTTTGCTCTTTTTTTTATCATTTAACATTTAGATTTTTCGTTGTGGTTATTACTTGCTTCAGTTATACTTTTTGATTTATCTTATGAGTCTATATTTGCACATATTGTAAAATAACACAATGTTGGAAAAGAAGTGGATAGTATAATGAGGTGACAACCAGTTTTGAGCAGCATGTATATGGAGATAATTTATAGAAAAGTTTCCTAAGAAATATTCAATATAATGGACCCAAGCCATTCTTATAGAAGTGGTCTACATAGAATTACCCTCTAGCAATTCCCCACCTACAGTGGAAACAGATATCCAACCCCTGTAACAAAAGAAGCATTTAAATAAGCACCTAGTATCCAGGAGTCTGTGGCAGGTATAAAGATGAGCAAATGAGAAAGAAACCTACATTACAGAGCAACTGTTATGGACCAAGCTCTAAAAAGAAATCTTATTTAATTCTAATAAGATTGGCATTTGGGGGCTCATCTAACATGAGGAAACTGAGGTTAAAGACCTTAATTATCTTATTATCTTAATCAAGGGATAGAGCTGAGATTCCTATCCAAAACTATGTAAATGAAATATGTGGGTTTTCTTTTTTCAAACAATTTATTTATACTGAGACCAACAGCGGTGAAGTCAACTGAAATGGCCTTTTAAAAAAATCTATTTTGCTAAGAAATATAAGAAAAACTTGGTTTTAGAAATACTATTTACTGTGGAATTTATTTTTAGATTAAAGGGTCAAACTAAGTTTAGAGAGTATATGGTACTCAAGTTGAGCATGGAAAGGTGTAGTCACACAGTCAGTAACAAAGTTAGGGGAACACAAAGTGTAGGTATAGAAGTGAGGAAGGACAGGTAACCACGTGGGGCTGGTATGCTGAGTACCTGAGAGGTGAGTAGTATGAACTGTGATTAGAGAAGATAGGATGGCATGCATGCATAAGCAGTGAAAATCATGCTAAACTACTCTACCCTGAACATCACAGGCAGCTGCTGAAAGTTTTTAAGTTGACAGGTAGATAGTTGACAGAAGTTGTACTTCAGTGTGGTTGATTTGGTTGCTGTGTGGAGGGAGAGTGGTAGACAGAAACAGGAGGAGGCTTCTGTACCAGTGAAATATTGAACAAGGAAGTGGAATAAAAGAGGAGGGAACTACCTAGGGAGACCCCTAATCTTGTATTGAACATCAGTTCTTTTTGTAAATCTCTTTGGAGGAGATTATTATGCTGCTTCTCAAATACCAGCATTTGATTTAAATCCAACATGACTCTTCTCGACATTTTATTTGCGATATTGTCACCTTCTTTAAAGAAGGAGAGATGATTGTGAAATCCAAGTCCTAGATATTAGCAGTGAAAATCTAGACTAGAATTTATGATTCATGTCTCTGAGAAGTTTACAATCTCCAGTCACAATCATTCCCTTCCATTAATTATTTGTGTACTTTCATCTTAACATTTTGCCACTTCGAGCTGTTAATCACTAATCATGTGGCTAAATTACTTGGAATATGTGGAGTCAGATTCCTGCTTCTTTCCACACCCTGCAAATCCTTTCCTTGCATGATTTCCCTTTGAAGTCAATGGTTAGTCCATTCAGAGAAGAAAATATATGAGGTATTGAGAGAAATGAGTGTGAGGCCCAGGGACCAGAGGGAGAAATGTGTCTTTTTTCAAGCACCTTGATACATTTGACCCTACTCTCTGTTTGTAGGTTTTCACTAAGATCCTAATGATTTTAGTTCTAAAATAGGGACTTCAGGTTCTTCAGGAAATATAGCTTCCATAATGTTTTCCCATACTGGGAGAAGAGGAAAAAAGAGTTGCAATTTAAAGCACGGGAAAACATGACAAAGTTGGAGTGATCTCTCACCCTTTGATTTCATTTCAATATTTTGTTTATAAACTTCAGATAACAGTCATGCATAAAAAATAGTAGGGAAAAATCTGATCCAAAGATATTTTTGATTTTCTTCCCAAATTAAGCTAGTCTTTTAACTGTTTTCAGTAAAACAAGCATCAGTTGTTAATACATATGGAAGAGAAAGTTTAAACTATTTTCAGCAAAGGAATTTTATTTTCAGATGCTGTTTTTGAATGGCTTCTGTTTTGAATTTTTCTTTTATTGAAGAAGGAATTAATTTTATAGATGTGTGGATTCCATGATGTACAACTAGCTTGAACTTCACATTTTTGAGTAATTAGTTACTGACCTAGTAGAAATGACTGCATTATAAGGCAAAGCTTCTAAGTCATGAGAAATACATAGTGAAAAGGGAATCCTGGTATCTGGTTCCGAGTGCCTCTGATTAGCTTTGTAGCCGCAGACAAGCTTTTCACTCCTATTTATTATCTAGTAAAGGGAAATTATAGATTTATCTGCTTTTCAGAATGCTTTTTGATCTTTAGATGAAAGGTAGTGATGGAAAAATTTATCAGCAAACAAGAGTAGACTATTTTTATGAGGTACAGCCACACATTAACACATTTCAATAGGACAGCTGAGGAGCTGTAGAATTAAAAACTCCACCAACAATCCCACAGAGACCTTTTGTCTCCACAGTAGTCCTCAATACTTGCTTTCATAGTGCATGTTATTGAGAAGAGAAACCAGAATATCGACCAGGGGTTCTATTTTAGTTCACAATTAGTAAAATACATATCTGAATTTAATGTTTGTCTTAGACTTTTTAGATCTTGTTTTATGCTCTTCTCTCTCACTTAGACATGTATAATAAATACATTATAAATGAGGCCAATTTTAATTCTATATTTTTAATTAACAGAATTTATTTGAGAAATATATGTACAATTATTCCATTTTGGTGGACAGTTTTTTTTTTTTAATAGATGATATGCATCTTTAACTACTATTTATTTCTAAGAAATCAGATTATTATGCTGTTTTCACAGAACCTTAGAAATAGTGCTCTAAGGTCAAAAGAAGACCCTCCTAATGGAGAAACATCTCTCATTAACATAGTTCTGTGGTGGAAACCAAAATTTGAAAAAAATTATACCATATTTTTGCTTGGGAGAATGAATATCACACATTATGTCAGAAATTAAGAATTAAATTTGAAAAACAAAACTAAAACATTGCATATTCATAATATTTATCCAAATTGATTTTCAAATATTTATTTAATGATTATAGTTTAAATATCTTATTTTTGTTCAACTATAACTTTCATGTTAAGATTGAGTTATTGGGATATTAGCATTTCAAGTAATTAAACAGTCATTTGGCAAGTCAATAGGAATGCCAGAATTATCATCTGTCTGCCAACGTTATGCAAAGCATTTGTTCCACACTCAATAAAAAACATGTTGATAGATTATTTGGTTGATTAAATTTCAATGTTAAAATGTCTTTTGAATTATATCTGTTATATCATAGCCATCCCATCTTATAGGGCAAGGAAAAGTTAAAAAAATGAAAACATAATTACAGATATTAGTACCAGTCTTTTGAGGCTTGTGTTCTGAAGTTTTATAAAGAACCAGAAATTTAGAGGACTTCATGTTTTCTCTTATTTATTGTGGGCTTCAGGTTAGGATAGACATTAATGAGTAGCATCCGTCTGTTAATACACAAACCGGAGACAGTGGTTGCTGGCAAACTTAAGAGTATAATGCCAGTCTTGGTACCTCACTCTGCTAGCCGTATTTCCAAATTTTCTATACAAAAGTTTTAACTTCTTTTCTTGACACATTTTACCATACATATAAGACTAGGAGTGCATTTCCTGTTCTACTGTCCAAGTTTCTTCTTTACTGATAGCTCTAAACCAAATCTTCAGAAAATATTTACAAGCCATATTTCCACATACTTTCCTAGCAATTCTTAGATTAATATGTCATCATGAGTGTTTAAGAGTGGGAGTTCTGAAGCGAGGCAGCTGAGTTTTGAATGAGATCTTCTAAGGGATGAGTTTTTCCCTGTGTCTTGGTTTCTGCATCTTAAAAATGAATATATTATTACTACCTTTGTTATAAGAGAGTTAAAAGAATTGAGAGGCAGAGGAGGACCACAATCACATCTACCCTGATTGTGCAATAGCTGCAATCTCTTAGACATTTGATCTTGACGGAGAAGATGGTGATCATCATTAGAAACCAGGTAACTATGCAGATTGAGAATAAAGAAGCGAGTTCTTGATATTTTAAAGTTATTCATTAGATTAAGCCTTTTAGGATGTTTTCGTTCTGTTTTCAGATCTTTTATAGAAAGCTTTATGCTTATCTAGGGGCCTTGTAGAATACTTTCATGAAGAAAAATGATATTAAAGGATGAATTTTTACATACATTTGATTTGCAGCATTTGGCTTGATTTCAAGACAAACAGTTCAGTGATACTAAGAAATAGTGTCCCAAAGCACAGAAAACAATTATGTAGAAAATGAGAAAGGCTAAAATATGAATAGTATGAAATACTTTAAAGAGCAAGTTAGAAGAATTTATTCACTGTACCATTTTTAGTGAGAAATTTCTCACCTGCCATTGAATTGGCTTATCTAATTAATACTATAACTTACATAGGAACCAATTATAGAAGGCAATGGCAAATTTAATTATAGAGCCTGATGTGATATGTCCTGGTACTTGCTTTCATACTATTTGGAGAATATCATGTTATTTATTTCTTTAGAGTGAACTCTGTCCTAATTTTTAAAAACATCTCTCATATGAAAGAATATAGATAGATGAGTGACTCTACATGATAAGTTATTTATTCTTCAGTGATTACAATATTCCTCTCTTGCTCTTAACTATCTGAGAAAGTCATTCCCTACCTCCTCCATCCCTGACCCCTGGAGCTCTAGTATGTTGTCAGATAAAATCATTATCTTATAGATGATCTGTAAAGACATTTTTTTTTAAACATAAGCCTTAAAAGCTTATTCCCTGTGTTTTTTTTAAAATTGTTTTATTAATAGAAGGACAGAAGAAAAGAAGAAACACACTTCATGAATTTAAAAAGTCAGCAAAGACTACTCTACATAAAGAAGACCCGTTACTGAAGATAAAAACAAAAAAAATGAACACAGCAGACCAATGTGCCAATAGATGTATTAGGAATAAAGGACTTCCATTCACTTGCAAGTAAGTTGCTTCATTTTGTTCTTAGGATAATTTTCAAAATATAACATGTATTCATTATCACCATTTTTTTTTTTATTCAATGTATTTGTCCTTTAAATGATAAGCTTGACTTTAGTTTTAAACTCATTACAACAGAAGACTTAGCTCTCAGTAGATAGAAGTATGAGTAAGAGAGTGCATATAAACTGATATCTTTTAGAATCTATAGTGGCTTTGGTTATAGAAATTATGTTTTCTCATCTTATGAACAATTGAACTTTAGGAACTAAAATTCAACTAGTGTGACTTTTATCTCTCTAACATTTAAAATATTCTATCAGAGTAAACATTTTCTTTCTTTTTCTTGCAAGAGGAGTGAAAGAATTTTCAGAATCTAAATTGGGCAACAGCCAAAATTTACTGCAACTTATGTCATTGTCTTTAGGGATTTAAATAAAAAGTGTTGAGAGGATTAGATTAAAAACTAGAAGGATTGGTGTCAGCAGCAGAGTTTGTTTAAAAGAGGTTAGAGGTAGTGATGATGAAGTTTAGGTGAAAAGTGATGGGGTTATTGAAAGAGGCATGAGAGGACTGAAAGAGTGAGTTTTCTTATCTTTTGAAAGTCCCTCTGCGATTACACAGGGAAGCATTCCTTACTACTTTGCCAGTGATCCCAGAGGATGAAAGTTGGAGTTTGGGCCCATTAAGGTGACAACTTCATCTGAATAGTTTCCTGAACTGCCAGAAGAAAATGCGTTTCCTAGCTCTTCATAAACGGTTCCTCTCCTCTACTCACTTTCCACCCTTTCATTCCCTATTTCATCCCATTTTTTACAGGATTGGGCATGACATCCTGTGAATTTTAAATTCTACTGTATTACATTTGGGTCATGACACATAGCATAAACATAGATTTAGTAATGTCATGGAAAACAGTCCTAATTTCATCTTGCCTTTCTCAGAGAAATGAGTGTTATGGGCCTGAGGGGAAAGGGCAGTGTCAGAGAAGGTCTTCAGCAGATGTAGTGGGAGGAGAGATTATCTCCTTTCTTTTCATTTACAGCTCCTCTGGAAGTATTTTTATAGACAAACTGCCACTTTCAGGGAAATATTTCTTGGCAAGGGTATTCCTATAATAATTCTGTTTCTTTACCTGATTTCCTGTAAAAGCCTTGAGATTGTTAAAAATAAATTAGAGAAAACTACTCTCAATCAGCATCTCAGCTGTGTGGACTTGTGGAGGTGTTTTTCTGGCACCTGAGGAGGGTGGACTTATTGTATTTTCCCCTCTTGGGGTTGGAAGGGGCAAAAAGAATGGGAGAACCACACCTCATTTTGGTTTTTAACTTTGAATCTGAATATACACTCTCCTGACTATATCCACAAATAACGAAAGTGCCACATTTCTATTTTCACACTAGTCAGCCTTATGCCTATTAAAAACAAGACAAACAAAACAAGCAAAGCAAAATGAAACAAAACAAAACATCTTTTCCTTTAGGAGAAACTAATATGAATTTGTTGCATTGGAGAACACATGTGACTTGATTAATAAATCTTTACATATCCCATGTAAATGAGGTTTCATATTTTTCTACCATAGTCTTGTTGAGTTAAATTTAGTCTCCAAATTATGGAAACCTATACTGAAAACCACATGTAATAATACCTGTGTACTGCCACAGTTCTTCTGCCCAGAAATTGTGTCATCTTTCTCAGTCATCTAT
Source organism: Pteropus vampyrus (assembly GCF_000151845.1). Taxonomy (NCBI): domain Eukaryota; kingdom Metazoa; phylum Chordata; class Mammalia; order Chiroptera; family Pteropodidae; genus Pteropus; species Pteropus vampyrus. The sequence continues at coordinate 5,536,371 of NW_011888888.1, read as the reverse complement.
GCCAATATATATATTTTATACATATGTGTTTGGAATCATCGAACATATTAGTTATTCAGAATTAAGTGGACATAATATGATACTTTGACATTAGATTATTAATGAATTAAAGGATCTACTTTCAGACTTGTCATATGGACTAGACTCACTGGAAAACAATGGCAAATATAGAAAAATGTTTGGAAAATACAACAAAGCTGTGTGAAAGCATCTGTGATTGCGTGGGCATGGGGTGGAATATTTTCAAACACTATTTTCTCTTGAGAAGGGATCAACAATATTGATTTTATAGAGAATGAAATTCTTCTTTGCTGGATAGGAAGGATGACCAGAATGCCTAATTCTAAGCTCTTCTAGAAGTTACTACTCATTAATTGGCTCAAGAAAAGAAAATAGGAGGCTTTCCTCTTGCAGTCATGGCTAACTGGCGGTACTGGAACTGCCTACCTGACATGAACAACTAGAAAACTAGAAAATTCTTGAAATGAAGATAATAAAATAAGGCTAAGATAAAGACTTCTAAAATCAAACTTAAAAGAAGATACCACTCATGGAATTTAACACCTTGGATCCAGTCCTTATGGAAGTGTAAAATGATATTTTCTGAGAGAATATGGCATTGTAATGGAAGGAGAGAAAAGAGTGAATGAAATCAGCATGCTGAAAACCCTCTCCCCGACTTTCCAGATGAAATCACATTTGTATTCATAGAAGTAAATCTTGCATGTTTCTGATGGGGCTCATGAGTTACCTGAAAGGTGATCTCCTATCAAAGCCATGTAGAAAAGGAGTTTATGTATGTGTGGTACATTTCTATTTGAACATGAAGTTAAATAGCAGACTATTGATTCTGTAACTTTAAAACTTCTCTTTAGATGTTTGTTTAGTTTTATTTTTATATGTGTTCTTTATCTAATAACTATGCTTTCAAAGTCATTTAACGCCCTCTCCCCGAAATTCTCCTACAGGGAAATAAGGAATTTAACATGTATTCCATAAGCTTTCAGTCTACCAGATCAAAATTCAAATCTATTAGCCAATTCTCTCTTATCAAGTTATTGAGCCACAGCTGTAAAAATATACTTTTATTATTTGCTCTTAATTACTATTTCAGCTGTAAAATGTTCTTATAGTTAGATATTTCAAACTATCTATATTTAAATCAAAGCACAAACTTTGTGAAGATAATTTTTTGAAGTTTTGGATATAGAATAAGATGGAATAAATAAAACATATAAGATAGTAGGGAAAACATTTTTTAATGTATGTCTTTTTTGTATTTGTTTTATAAAAGTTATTTCCCTTTATTTAAAATTATTAAAAAGTTGTCAAAATACTTAGAAATAAATGACTAATTTGAAATATCTGTAATTACAAGATTATTTGTTCTCAAAAATATATGGACTGGAAGTGAAAAATCCTTATTTTTAGAAAATCTGTTCATTTTTTTTTAATTAGGTACTCTTACATAGTGGTTTTGTAATTAGCATGAACATAGCGAGAAGTTTTAATACCATTTCTTAATAGAAGAAAAACAGTTCAGAATTCCAACATTATTTCTTGTATTGTAAGAAATGGTAACATTTAATGTTGAAAATTTTATTGAGTACTTTACTATTCTTGCTTAAGAGATTTTTGCATTTAACCTTTGGTTTAAAAAGATGTTTATATAGCCCTCCTTGGTTAAGCCATGTCCCCATTCTTTAAAAACTGTATAAATAGTAATATTCCTTTTTTTCATTGGGATTGTTTTTTCAGGGCCTTTGTTTTTGATAAAGCAAGAAAACGATGCCTCTGGTTCCCTTTCAATAGCATGTCAAGTGGGGTGAAAAAAGAATTTGGCCATGAATTCGACCTCTATGAAAACAAAGGTAACTGGCTTCTCCCTAAATATTTCATAATGAAATAAATGTAAAATATGTGTAATTTCCTGCCACAGTGCTCTTTCTCACTGATTTTTTTTTTTTTTTTTTTTATATATATGCTGGCTCTGTTATGCAATCAATTCATCCATTAAGACAGATAACACAAGCACCTTGATGATATTCAGCATGGTACTTTTGATAAAAGAGAAGTTTTCACAAACTTCCCATAATTAGATTATCCCTTTCCTCTTTGTTTATTTTTATGGGATGCTCCTAGAACTGGTATTCTCCAAGTCATTTTAGAAAGTGCCACCTTAAGTTATTATTTTAAGACATAGAAAATTACTATAGTAATTCAAATTTTAACAACTTTTGATAACTAATCTAAATTATAGTGATGATTGCTGATAATTAAAAAATGTGGAGATTTTGAAAAAATAGTTGGATCTTGTTTTAGTTATATTTTTATAACCTTTAAAAAATTGAGACCATATTATTTATTAATTTGTCTATTTTGATAGTTTAATATTATAGCCACAGGTATTTACTTTGTTCAAAAGTATCTCAATAAAATAATTGAAGAATGTTAAATAAATATGAATTGAAAAAAAATCTCTCATCACAAAAATAATAATCATGGGCTGTATTTGTAGTAATAGTATTTATTTCAATTTTAATGTTTTCTTAAATTATATTGTGTCATATTAAATTTGGGTATTTGGTAATATGCACAGATATTTTCTTTTAATGGTGTAGATGTTTAAATTAAATTAAAATTAATTTGTGGTAGAAAATAAGATGATCTTTATGTACACTAATAATTCTACAAATCCTCAACATAATTTATAACCTAGTATAAGACCATTTTCAATTTTCTAGGTTGCTAACAACTATATTGTATTTGATAGGAACTGTATCAAATACTGTTATTTGGTAGAAATGCATGTCTGTTTCAGTTTGATTGCTCTATAATTCAGCAGCTGAAATGTTAGCAAAAAATATGAAAAAAATAATAATGTAATTCTCTCTTACATACATATGCATATACAAAAACACACAATTTTATAAAAGACAAATTAGTTATTTTTATTATCTTAAAGTAACTTTCTGGATTCAACATAGGTTTTACAAATCACTTAATTTTGTTTTTAATATTTTCTTAAAATGGTCTGCATATTTGAGCAAATGATTCTGCTAAATTAAATTTGCCTGGCCAGTTGAATATAGAGACTAATCTACCTTAAGTACATAGACTAATCTCTGCAGTTATCCAAGTATATGCTTACAAAATTAAAACTTCTCAGTAGTCTTTTTTTGTTTGTTTTAGATTATTCTGAAATGTGTTATTTTGAATATGTTAGTAGAAGCTTTAGGCAAGACATTTCAATATAATTTGAGATAGTTTACAAGCATTAATTATTAAAGATTTGAACAGAATTTTATTTTTCTTTTTCATATTTATAGCCATATGTTACACATAGTTATAACGTTTTTCTCTGCTTCTTCTGATAGACTACATTAGAAACTGCATCATTGGTAAAGGAGGTAGCTACAAGGGAACGGTATCTATCACTAAGAGTGGCATCAAATGCCAGCCCTGGAATTCCATGATCCCACATGAACACAGGTAAGAATGCATGAAGAAGAGAGTATAGAGACTTTCTTTTTCTATATGTGTGTTACCAACCTCACATTAGTCCTTCATAATAATCCTACAGTTCTGTAATAAAAGCCAACGGTCCTGAATTGTATTAGGCCAAAGTATATGTGAAGTCATGACTGATATTTAGCAAATGATTAATAAATTTTTCATTAAGATGTGGCTAACATTATCTTACCTCAAAACCTCAATTTATAGATCTTTATGTTTGTGAAGCAATAATGAAAAAGCAATTTTTTAAAAAAGATATGTTTTCCCTCTCTCTTTGCCTTTGAGAAGATTCAGCACTGTGCAGCTGGAGTGGAGAGGTTGACTGTGATAAATTAGAGGTAGATCACATTCTGACCTTACTTAGGGGCCGGATGTTCTTTAACCATGGTAGTTCTCAACATTGGCTGCACATTAGAATCACCTGCTACGAGCCCTTAACAAATCCTACCACCCAGGTGGTAACACAGACTAATTAAATCAGAAACTCTTGAGGGGAAAAACCCGGGCATCGGTGTTTTTTTTTTTTTTAAAGCTCCCCATATGATTCCAAAGTACAGTCAAAATTGAGAACCTTTGCTAAAAACTCTTGCCCCAGATTGACCAGCTTTTCCATTTCACCTGCTGTTTAATGACTAGAGAAACTTCTCATTCCTTGGGAATTAAATGTCTACACTTAAGAATTGTGTTCTTTATGACAGATGAATGCTATTTAAAGACGAGTAAACATAACATCCATAGGCTCATAACTCTGAAAGTGTTTAGTCATCATAGAGGAGAAAAATAGATATCTACTACCCACTAGAGAACTAAATATAGCCACAATTCTCAAGACTTATTTCACAAATAATTTTAACAGAAACTAAAGTAGTTGAAAACAGCTTTTCCTGGTCATCAGATGCATTAGAAGATTTAATTTTACCATGTGCCAGATACCTTGATGTGCAGTATACCTGATTTATCTCATTTAATTCTCCCAAGAACCACATAGTGGGTGGTTTTATTAACTCTATTTTATATATGGTGAAACTGAAGCACAAAGAGCCTTAGTAACTTTTCAAAGTCATGTACAACTAGTAAGTGGTATGGCCAGATTCTGAGTTCAGCTAGTGTCACTATAACCTTTGCTTTTAATAACCCCAAAGCGTGAAACACTTAGCGTATCAGTAAGACACATGCTTTGACTTTTTTTTCCAATAGTGGAGATGACTTTGCTTTGATTAATCCACTTTTTATTCCATTGCATACATTTTTTGGAGGCATAATTATGCAAGATGATTTTACTATGGTAAACAGAAATGAGTTAATTGGCCCATATATAAAGAAAAAGAGTTATTTGTTCCCCACTGGGATCAAACCTGTGATCTCAGCCTAATTAACACCAGCTAGTATGTGTCCAAACTGATCAACTTTACAGTATTTCAGTAACAGAAAACAACTAACTTTTTCCAAATTATTTACTTACACACGAATATCTCTGAAACACAGTATTGTCCTTATATTACAAAAACAAACAATATAATTGATTTTGTTATCTCATAAGCATTTGTATGGTGCCATTCCCTGAATAGTGAGGAAAACATTTTATTTAAATAGATAGATCTGTTTTTCATGAACAAAGGAATAACATGTGAAATCAGTCCTTCCCTAGTAGAGGAGTGTGCATTGGACTGACCCGATAGAGGTCTTATTTCAACCGAAATTCTCTAAGATTGTGATTCTCTACTAGAGGAATAAATGCGAAATAGATCTCCCTGAGAACAGGCTTCTCAGTTCAACCAGCTATTTTACCAGCAACATTTCCTTGTGATATAGAGGTTTAGGGCTGAGAGGATCTTATACATCAATCAAAAAATTATCTAATTCAAAGAAAGCAGCACTTAATTATCATCAATTAACAGCTTATTGTTATATCTTCATGATAACACTTTAAGTATTAACTAAAGATTCATTTTATGGGAAATGGAAAAAGAAATACATATATGTCTTTGTCTAGAGGAGTGATTTATTGTTGATTCCCTAAATTAAAATATTTTACAAGTGGCTTAATAGGAAGATGATGATAGATGATTAAATTAGTACAGAAGCTTAACTAGAAAATCAGGTGACTTGATATCTACATTTCTATCCTTCATTGGCCACCCAGCATTCATTAATGAAGTAGATGATGGAATAGATCAAGTTTTCTATGAACACAGTTTATATTAAAAGAAAAAGAAATGTGGCTAGCACCCAAAAGACCTAATTTATATCTCAAGGTACATTTCGATGTAACTCAATTTTAAATATTTCTTCACTTATCTCTCTTAAAGTCTTGCTAACAAGGACAAACCAAAACTAGTATGTATATGAATACAATTTTATTACAGAGCCTATGGCTTGGGTGTAACAGGTTCTCATAAGCACTTGTTGAATGAACATAAATGAAAAGCATAGGGCTAGACTTCATTGCTTAGTCAAGTATAAGATACTAAAAAAAAAAAAAAGCAGGCTAGACACCTCAGAACACAAAGGAAAACCAGTTAATCTGGGTAAAAAGTCATATATGTCAAAGAATAAAGAAAAAAAGTGACCCAAAATGTTCTTTACCTTGAATGCCCTAAAGAGAAATTTGATGTGCATTAATACAGAATTGTGAAAAGAAGCACATCCATTCTCTTCATTTTTCATTTTATTAACTCCAATGAGAAAACTTTATTCATCTTTCAGTCATATCTTAGTTTAATTTCTACTTTATCTCTCTTTCTTCCGACTTGTGTTTTTCCTACTAAACCATTGACTGATTCATTCACTACTTCTTCACAGATCTTTTTGGCTTTACAAATTCACTGGAAAGGTGTGTGTGTGTGTGTGTGTGTGTGTGTGTGTGTGTGTGCGCGCGCGCGTGCTTAGAATAAAAATCTCTAAAACAGTAGATATATATATGTGCATTTAATATGTACTAAATCCATTTAGTTTCTTAAGTGATTAAGTGATTAGTTTCATTTGTGATTAATAATAAATTATTCTTACTACTCTACTATACTGTTTTTTTTCACAAAATAGAGTTATAGAAGAATTTTCTTAGGTAAATTTGATTAATATATTCTTTATGAAAAAATACAGCAAAATCGGTTTTGATTCTACCAGGAAAAATTAGTATTTCATTATAAATTTACTATGAAAAGTTGGAAAACTGACAGAAATGAAAGAAAATTAATTTAAAGCAAAGGCACAAACAAAAGATGTCCTAAATTATTCTGGAATAGTGGGGCTAAGATGAAGATGAAAGATGACTTCTTTTTCCTTTGAAAATTAAAACTGTTAGGAATTGTGAAATCATGATGAGCTTTAATTGTATTATAATTTTTGTCAATCAATTGGCCTAATGTCTAATTTTTATTTCTCCGTATTTAGAATGTTAGTGAAGTAAGGCTATAAACTTTTTATCTAAAGATAGTTTGGAGTTTAATAACACTTATAGTACTTAATAGGTGCCTTGAAAATGATTAATAGTAAGTCTCTTAGAATAGATTCTTTTAACCAATAATTTATAATTTCTTAGGGCTTAACTCTAGTATAATTTCTTAGGCTTAACTTCATATCCAAATGAAGGAATTTCATTGCAAAATATTGCTTGGTACTTAATGCATGTCTATATTCATTTTGTGTCACAACATAACAAAAAAATTATTTCTTAATTACAAGCTTCAATGGATAGGGGACACATTTGCATGGTATTTACTGAGAGACTAAAATTCTTGGACTTTAAGTACCATTTGAAACTCAGAGATCAGTAAAAGTAAAAATAAAGTTTTATAACAAAAAGTGAACTTAATATTGAAAATGTAACCAGATTTTCAAAACAGTGTTTACTAGTGTAACTTATAGATGTATATTCTTTATTCATGACTTTTTTGTGTGCCATATAGCAGACAAATGCAGCATCATTGAGGCCAATGTCACAAGCAGTACAAAAGAATAAAAAAGGCTTTGGATTTCTCTTATACTGTGTTAAAACACTTTATGCTGGTAACAAAACTGACTAGGGCATTAGAAATTTTAAATGAAGATTATGTGTTGCAGTTTCTACACCTGCCAATTATTATGAACTAAACCTAAAAGCACCATGTCAGTCACAGTGAAAATTACAAAAATTTTTGAAGAGAATAGCAATTCTGTTTTACACTATGACAAAGTAAAGACTACTAGCGATGTGTGCTTAGTAATAGGAAGCATTGGTTAACTGTCTGTTACTCTGCCATCTCTTACAACTTCTCAAAACAATCGTACAAGATATAAGCTGTTATAAGTTATGGTTATACTCAGTGTACAGGTAAGCTAACAGGCTGAGAGAGGCTAAATTACCTGTTGGGTCTCCAGTTAGTAAGCCAGAGAGCTGAAATTTGAGTCCAGGTTTAATCTGATTCTAGACCCTTTGTTTGGATTACTTCATCAATTTGTTTCTCAGTTATGCAGAAAATAGAGGGGCTATTCTTCATAATAAAGGTAATAAACAAACATGTAATTATGTCAGATAAGTAGTGTAATAGTGAGATTTCAAGGTCAATTGCAGTGTTTCTTCAGTTCTCTCTTAAGAATAGCCCCTGCTAAATCACTTGCTGCCTTTGCGTGAAACTTTGAAATTGTGGTTCAAACAATGTCAATTAGGTTCTCACATGATTGGCTCTTAGAAAACCAGAGAAGAATCTTCTTAATGATGTTGAATATGGGAATAAATGTTTATACAATTTAAATGTTTTAAAAATGGATGGAAATGACAATTCAAGTTAATATATATGGAGATCCAAGTTAGAATAAAGGATTTCTTTACTTTTTCAGGAAAAATTTACCCCCTAATTAGTAAAATTGATAGGCCAAAAATAAAGTTGCATGTGCTTATACTGTAATGATTATCATTTTAAAACTAGCTTTTTGCCTTCGAGCTATCGGGGTAAAGACCTACAGGAAAACTACTGTCGAAATCCTCGAGGGGAAGAAGGGGGACCTTGGTGTTTCACAAGCAATCCAGAGGTACGCTACGAAGTCTGTGACATTCCTCAGTGTTCAGAAGGTAAATGAACCTGAATGCCGTGTGGGGCACTCTGCTCCTCCCTTGTGTAGAACTGCAACTCTCATTAAAGGTTAACAGAAATGAATCAAATCACAATAAATAAATATGTTGTCCATTCAAATGCAACTATAGATAATTAGCTGAGCATTTTACACAAAGTTTTAAAACCTGAATATCACTAGATTAATGCAAAATAATGGAGCGAGTTATCAGTCTGAGTTTCAACAGAGCCTGAGGCATCCTTCTGGGGAGAATAAAAGTTTGGGCTTCTTCATTTACTGTGTTGAGCTCACATACCTCAAAATCTGTTTTCATACATCACCTGAAAGGAGCCAAATGAAATTTGACCCTTTCTGAGTAAAGCTAATTCTCTATTCATCCAGCTCCTGCTTCCACAGAAATTTTGTCAAACCTACTCCGAAGTGGGGTGGCAAGGGTATATGGACCTGAAGACAATATGGAAGCAAGTCACTGGAATTTGATACCCATTTGTGCCTTTTGGCTAAATGTGACTAGAACCAAATCTGATACATAGACTGGAACACCATTCAGAATAGTATCTGAACAGATCAAAACAGGGAATCCTAAACTGTCTCGATGGCAGACACCCTAAATCCACGTCTATGTTGTTACTTCCTCTCACTGCATAAGAGGTCACCGTCCTTACTTTTGCAGTGGAAAACTAAATGACTGACAAGAAGGAGGAGTAACCATTTCAGCATTGTATGTGGTTTCATTTTTTCTTAGTTACCTGGCTACCAAACAGCTAGCTTTTTAGTTCTGTCAGAAACTAAAGTTCTGAAAATCCAAATGAAACATGATTTAAGCTCTGATAGAAATTTAGCAGGATTTTGAAGTACTTGGGGGTGGGGGTCTGCAGAAATGCTGTCCAGTTTTTATAGTAAGATATCTTACCTGTTTGTTATTAACCAAATTTTTTTGAAAAATTTTTTTATAAATATTCTTTAATATCAGGTTGATTATTTAACACATAAAAGACCATTGTTGGTTAATTGTCATGAAGAAGGTGAATTTGTTTTTTGTTGTTAGTTCATTTAAAATTTTTGACTTCATGTGCTAGAGCCAGTTCCATCTCTGTTTGTAAATTCTTACTTTCCATTCCATATCATATTCTGTTCACTATAACTTCTTCATTGTTTTCTTTTCTCTTAAAAATAATAAACTGATCTGTGATAACGTTATGAACAAGTCTGTTTTGTATGAATAAGTCTGTAATTAATGTTTGTCTTAAATTTACACATGGATGAAAATAAGCTACTTTTTGGGAACTCTCCATTACCACAGTTTTCTGAGGTTAAAAGTCATTACAAGGAGTTTTGTTACTGGTTTTGCTTTGACCTGGGAAAGCATTTTTAAGGGAAGGTGACTTGGTCAAACTTTAAACAGCTTAGAATTTATGTTACCTGCTTAGTCCATATAAGAATGTGATTTTTCATCCCCTGGTTTAAAAGAAGAACCTTCATTAAAATACACTAGCATAGATCTGAACTGGTAGGCAACATAGAATAAATGCTAGAAAAGAAGTAATTGTAAAAGTTCTGTTTCCAGTTATTTTTATCTCATTAGGTTATACATCTCTAATATCCTTTACTCATTTGAAGTCATTGCATTCTCCTTGGAAAAGGGCATTACTCATTGGTATTAATGGTACATGATGCTATTGGTCACTGTGGCACTAACAGTTGCAGATATGCTTTTTCTCGAAACAATTAGACATCTGACAGTAGTAGAATAACCCTCCTGTGAGAGAAGTAAACCAATTCCTGCCCTATAGGCTAAGCATATTTCAGAGAGTATGAGTTGAGCTGTGATATTTAAATTCACTCTATAGTAAACAATATTTTACCAAGATTTAAATGAAAAGGATCTAAAATAAGGAGCATTGTCAATGCATTAATAAAGAAAAACAGAGTTATTTATAAAATAATATAAAATATACAAAATAATCTACATATGATGTAAAGTCCTATTGAAATACAAATATGAATGAGAAACCTCAAATTTTGGAATGATTAAATAGTATAATGGGTGAGCTATTTCTATCTATGGATATTAATTTATTAAATGCCAATTTTCAAAGGTTATATCATTACTGATGACTCAGTAATGATCAAATCATTTTGTATACTTAAAATTAAGCAAGAAAAATACCTGTGGTGAAATTTTGAACTGTTCATGTGAAAAAGATGTGTAGAACAGTATATATTTTTGAAATATTTGTAACAGTTAAACTCCTGGCTAAATAATCATCTGAAATTTGTCTAAAAGTTTAGTTCATAAAAGGTAGATATCTAATGTCCAATGAATAACATTTTTCTTATAATTTAAACTTTTGAAATATATCAAGCATTCCAAAAATGAGTACTTTTATCTCATTTAAAATCTTGTATAATTATGTAAAGAAAAGAGGACCATTGATGTTTGAAAGATTGTAGAAAACTGAGGTATATAAAATCCAATTTCTTGTTTTAACATTTGCTTGAGATTTAAAGTAAAGCCATCGCTAATCATCGGAACAGATATCTTTTTAATGGTTGTCAAATATTCAAATAAATACATTTTATTAAACCATAATCATTTCTTAATACCTTACACTTAATATACCAAATTATACTGCCAAAGTTTATGTGTGTAATTCCAGTCTCTGTGTGGAGAATGATTTTTTAAAACAAAGATAAATAAAACCATTATGTATAAATGTGGATTTGTGGGACTATCCATATTTCAATTTTTCTGAAGTGATCACCAGAATGGATTTTTCTGAGATATTTGAATTAGTTGGTTAGTACAATGAGAAATATGTTAAATTAATTCTAATTTATGTGTAGTTTTTGTAGTTTTCTGCTATCATTTAGGTCAAAACTATAGAAAAAATTATTCTACTTATGAATTGAAACATGTTTTTAGTTTGTGTTTATATAATCTGAGACAGTATTTTACTCTTTTGTTTGTTTGTTTGTTTTTGTTTTTAAGGGAAGAACTAGCTAGAAGGGTTGAATAATACATTGGCTACAATAGAGAAAGCCAGAAGTAAATAGAGCAAGAGGGCCAATCTACCCTCTTATACTGTTTTATAGATCATTATTTCACCTGATTCCTTGAGTAGGTAGGCTTGCTTTCTACTTGTACTGCTTTAACTTTGAGTTGGGAAAACTAAGAAGATTTTTAGAATTCTGGAAGTTTGAAAAGTGATTGTGAGTTTAAAAGTTGGCTTTCTTGAGGTAATTTTTATGAACAACCTGGTGGTTTGATGCACTGGTAAAATAACAAACTTTTTAGCCTTGGATAAGATGGCCAATCTATTGGCTTTCTCATGGCCTCCTTTTTCACATCCTTCAATAGCTGAAAATCCAATAGTAGAGTCACCTATTGCTGTATACAAAAAGGCGAAGGGTAATTGGGAAAATGTAGAAAAAGTTAGGGAGATTGACTTTCTAAAATTATTGCTATTACTCTATCTTAAAGTATGAATGTATAGGGAGAACATTATGTAAGGCAAAAAGGCAATTAGGGAGAATGGAAAGAACACTGGACTGTGGGTCAGGAGACCTGTGTTCCAGGCACAGGTTTGACATTTTCTGTTTTAGGTAAGTCCCTTAAAACTTTTGTGAACTTTTTTCTTTCCTCACTGCAAAGATCAAATGATTTTTTATATGTTAAAAGTACTGAATAATCAAAGAATATGTAACTATAATATATTTAGCATCGCAGTTCTATCATAGAATACATTTAAATCTCAGCCCAACAACTTTCATTGCCTACAAAAAAACTGACATCATTCTTGCTAACTTTTATTATTTTCAAAAATCTTGTTAAATCTGTAATTATGCCTTTACTATAAACATAATATACTAATTTATGTTTCTGCACCATTTTATGTTATTTTGTCCTTTTATAGCTTATCCAACTTTCATCCACCTTTCAAAGACTATGTAAAATATCTTCTCTTCTAAAAAGCCATTACTGTCAAACACTTCGAACTTAGAATAAAACAAGTTATCTACAAACTTGCTATCAACGTGAGGTCCAAGGACCAGAAGCATCAGCATCCCCTGGGAGCTTGTTATTAATGCCCCAGCCCCAATCCCCTGGATCAGAACTTGCCCTTTAACAAGATTTCAAAATGACTTTTTATTCACATTAAAGTTCGGAGAAGCATTGGTCTACCACAATCATTTTGGGAAAGTGGTCAAAAGAAAATTTTAAATTCTAAAGTCCAGAAAAATGTTTCATAATAATCCCTTAGTATAGTTTTCTAGAAAATAATTTTATTCACTCCCATTAGAAAGGGATATACTCCTATAAACTGCATTTGCTGAAGGAGATAAAAATAGGTATATTCTGATTCCTGAGTACTATATGACATTAGAAATTGTATATGAGATTACTTATCTCTTATGTATGATCATAGTATTTTTTCATTCAATACAAAGGAGCATACAACAATGATAAATGTCACACTATTTTCTGCAAGGATATTAAACCTTGCAGTCTTTAAAAAAAGAGAACTAAATAAATCTATACTTCATTCAAATGGAAAGCTGAAATGTGATAATGCATAATCTATATTGAGCATTTCTATGTGGAAATGACCTTGGCCAAACAGAGAACCTTTATCAATGTACTCTTGAACCCTTCTCATTTATAATTCAGTGCTTACTGACTATAGTCTGGAGAATCTCAGTATCAAATGATAGGAAGCTGAATTGGTCCCTTGTCTTAGTTCCTACATGATCGTACATAAAAAAAGTAAATGGATCAAGCCAAATGGTCTCATGTTTCGGAAAGTTAATGGTTAATGTCCTATTAGATTATAAAAATCAAAGTTTCAAAAGTGATTATTCTAATATTATAACCCAAATTATTACAAATCCTCATTAGGCTAGATCCTGGTAGATAAAACTAAACATTGATATCTTTGTTCCCTTTCAGCTAAAGTTAGATGATCAGTAATCACAAGATACAAATGATGTGTTTGGGGAAGTTCACTTGATTTGTAGGAAAGCCAAGCAATGATTTATTCCACAGGATGTCTGCTGTGCTACAAATCAACCTGTCCATTTGAGAAGTCTTTTTATTCAGCTAGTTGATGTGATTCAGAGTTTTCAGTGGGACATGAGGCCAGCCAGAAGAGAACTATTAATTAACCACACAAAATCATCAGTAAGATCCCGCATAATTAGATCAGCTTATACATTTAAAAGCAGTGAATGAATACAAGGAGTTCAATAGTAGGTCAACTTCTATCCTAAACTAGATAAGAATGTAAGCCTGCCTAGTTATTCAACATAGATGTTCACTAAGAGAAAGGAGCTGTGATATGGTCTTTTAAAATATCTGTGTTCTTTGAATAGTACCAAATTTCTATCCAAAGCTGGTCTCTCCAATCTACCTGTCCTGATTTTGGCATTGATGTGTACTCATTTTAAATTGTGTATTTCCTGTGTATGTGATTGGAGGTTAAGTTGAGAGAGAAACATTGTACTGACAGTGTAGATACTGAGATCCCATGCATTTTAGACCAACAAAGGGAAAATTCTTGAGGGTCTATCTTATATATCTAGTTTCTGGGTACCTTTTGGACAGTTATTGAAATATTAGAAAGGTAGCACCCTGGCCCTATGGTAAATCTGTATGACATTAAGTACAAAAATCCATTACAAATATATGAAGAGTTCTGTAAGGAGTATTTTATGTCATCTTTATGCATAATAGGCCCAAATTTAAAGTTAAAATGATATATAAGATTTTCTAAAAATCTCTTTGCTAAACAGATGATTTACTGTTTTTTAAAAGAGCAATGGTGTTATTGATTTTTATGTCAGAAACAATTAACATGCCATACTTTAATTTTATCAGTTGAATGCATGACGTGCAATGGGGAAAGTTATCGAGGTCCCATGGATCATACAGAATCAGGCAAGATTTGTCAGCGCTGGGATCAGCAGATGCCACATCGGCACAAATTCTTGCCAGAAAGGTAAAATACCACCAAACTATGTTTCCAATGATTCTTTTTTATAAACTGTTATTTGCTCCATGAAAACCTGCCATCAAAATGATCTTTATATGGGAAAGTCTTGGGCAAAGGGATTTATGATAAGGTATATAAGAACGATGGCTACACTCTCACCTGGTCTTGGCTAACTAGATTAAGATTTCCAGAAATCAGGATGGTCTTGAACATAGGAGCATCAGTGGGGTGTGGAAGGGAAGCACTAACAGAAGCTTCCTCTTTGTCTTCCATAGCAGAAAAAATACAGAGGTCCATTTACTAATGACCACTTTGACATGAGCTGTGGGAGGAGGCATTATTACTAAATGCAAGCCAGTCTCCTTCTAGAGCCACATCTTCAGTGACTTGAGTAAAATAGGCTCACATACGTGACAACATGACAGAGGTCATGCACATAGAAAAAGAAGAAAAGGTAGAGCAAACAATTCTTTGGCCGCTTTATCCTGGTGTGTTTTGAGACTGCCAATCTGGAGAAGTCAGGTGACCAGATCTAATTTTTCCTCAGAAATAGGTTTTGAGCTTAAGCGGTTAAAAAAAATAAAGTCTACTTTGGCCCTTTCATTTCACATGAAATATTTTAGTTGAAAAAGAATTCTTATTTTTATTATAAGGAATAAAAATACAAATAATTCCAGAGGAAACTCTATCCCTACTTTTGTTTGGATATTGCTGAAAGATGTTTTTTCTTTCTCTTTTTGTTTATTGCTCTTCTAAATGAAATTATAACTGTGCTTTATTTTTAAGTACATCTCTAGTCTTTCAAGTGAGAGCAGAAGGAAAATGGTAATGATTAAAATCAAGTCACCGTTTCAGGCCCCTGTTAATTTAAAGGGATGAGGGTTTAGAGAAAGTGGTGTGGCGGAGTTTGTCTCTTGCTCTGGTGGAGGTGAGGGAATCACCTAGAAAGGCTCTGTTCCAGAATTGAGCTATCATTAGTAACAGAGCTATTGAAACCTGACTTTCAGTTTAAAATTTAAGCTTGCCAAAGAAGAGGACCTGTTTTCTTAATGAGCATTTTACATGAGGTCATGTTTAAGTACTGTCCTTAACTGAGCTTTGAGAAAAGGGGCTTAAGTTCGGGACCTCAATTGGTGGACAAGTACCAAATTGATCTAACTCATTAGCAAATGTGATATACTCTATATTTAGTAGAATATGTAAATTAATAGATTCAATAGTCAATGATTAGCGGTCTTTGTAAGACAAACCACAGAGAATCTATTTTTTCCTTAGCTAGTAGTTTCCAACCTACGTCAAACATTATTTTGTGAGCTGATGGCTGGTTGGTGTTTCCAGGCAGATTTACGTGACACTTTTCTTGGTGTGGTTTGCAGATATCCCGACAAGGGCTTTGATGATAATTATTGCCGCAATCCTGATGGCAAGCCGAGGCCATGGTGCTATACTCTTGACCCTGACACCCCGTGGGAGTACTGTGCAATTAAAATGTGTGGTAAGTTAGGGTCAAATTTATTGCTTCCTTTTCCTCTAACAGACTGGATCTAAGCAGGCGATTATTAGTGAGACAGGTTAACAACTATTTTTATTTAATGCTTTAATGTGTATAGGTTTTAATATTTTAAAAGTATGTTACATAATCCTATCCAAACTTTTGAATTTTTAGAGAGCCATTATTTTGAAAGAGATAAATACGCAAGTGCACACATACACACAAAACATTTATATCTATTGCAAAGGCCTACGCTTTCTCACGTTATCGAGTAAAAGAAAAGAAATCCACAGAAAGAGAAAAAGGTCAGGGGTTATATACAGTATCATAATAACAATAGTGCTGTAAAAGCTAGGACCTTAGATGCTTACTTTCCAATCCTATATCCTTTCCCTACCTTTCCTCCCCAGACATCATATGAGCTGTCAACTGTGAATCTCTTCTGGTGAATGACAGAGGCTGCAATGAAGAATAATAAGTCTAGTGGAAGATTCTTACAGACATCTTTAATTCCTAGTAGCTGATCCGCACCTCTGTGGGTGTCCTTGTCCACAGCCTGCATTCTGTTTCAACTTGTCTTTTAGCAGTCTTACAGTCCTTTTCTATATACTTTCCTGTACTCTACTCACCTGAATTTATGATAAAAAGCTACTTTTCTCACTTGCTTTGTTGTATTTCTTTAAATCTGTATACTTGGTCCTCTTCTCCATGGTTAACTCACACATTTTTACTCTTCTCTGAAATAATACTGTTGGATAATAATTAGATACAGACATGCTTTTTTTTTTCTGTGAGTACAGATCTTATTTTTTTAACTGAATCCTAAAATGCTTTAAGATCAGTAGAATTGCATAAATTTAGTAATAATGTTATAAATTGGCTTGATAATATAAAGATATTATATATATATATATATATATTATCATCTTTTGTCAGAGACAGGGAGAGAGAGAGAAAGATACATAATCTAGATACCAATCAGGTATCAGTACCCAGACTGATAACTATACAATTATGAGGATAGAGACATGTATTTGCATATTTCCCTACAATAGCAGGATGGGGATATTCCTTTGAACAAACTTAATTCAGTGTTATCCACTGTATAATACTGCCAAGGTAAATCTCTCTCCACTTAGACCTGCTAATAAAAGGAAGTGCTTTGGACGGCTCAAATAAAGCCCACAGAAAAGGGATATGTCTGGCATATGAGAAATAACGCAGAATCTGGAAGGCTCTCAGTGTGAACACAATATTCCAAGGAAATTGAATCATCCAATCGGTCTTTTAGATGACTCCTGTGACAGTGTTTCTCTCTATAGATTGAATTAGTTTCACTTGTTGACTTTTCAAACCTTGTTAATCTTTCCATTATTCTTGACCATTTAGGTACAATAAGCCAACTATTTTCCTCTGTGTGTGTGTCTGTGTCTGTATTAGGTGTTCTTATAAATTGTCTCTGGATAAGACCAGTATAAATACACACACATACAAATACTCACCTGCACATCCACTCTTCAACTGGCACACATACACTGAAAATATCCAAGTGTAGTCCTCCTCTTCATTTTCCAACCAGTCTTTGGTTATTTTTAAAAGACATTGGGAGAGGAAAGAAATAGAATGACTATAATACTTCCTAACTATTAAATTTTCTTCTTTTCTGTCCAAGAAAGAATTGGTTATTTATTCAAGTAACGTAATAATTCTTATGGCTTTGTTAAAAAGAGAGTGGTCTTTATAAGATATTAATTCTAAGCAAATGATGACAGAACTTTTGAGCCAAACCTTTATAGTTAAGACTAAAATTATCTTCTCAGCTTTGGGAACATTTTAGAAATAATTTATCATAGGGAAGCTTTTAGTTTGTAAAATTATTTATAGAGACTACACTGTTTTGAATAAAAGTTTACATTGGATTTGTGGAAAGTATGAAATAAGTATGGTTTTATGAATATTCTTCCAAATATTTTGGCTTTTATATATAATAAATACTATAATGTAAAATCAAGAAATTTAGTGATGGTTTCAATCGTATATTAGTTTTCTACTGCAGGATAACAAATTACCAAAAACTTAGTAGCTTAAAAAATACACATTTATTATCTCATAGTTTCTGTTGGTCAGTAGTCCAGGCATGACTAAGGTGGGTTATCTGCTTAGGATCTTGCAAGGCTATGATCCAGGTGCCTACCAGATCTAGTGTCTTATCTAAGACTCAGGGTCCAATTCCAAGTTCACTGTTGTTGCCAAAATTCTGTTTCTTGTGGTTGTATTGCTGAAGTCCTCAGCTCCAGAGAATTCCTGGTGTTTCCTACTATATGACCCTCTCCACAATATGCCAGTTTACTTCTTCGAGGCCAACAGGATAGCTTCCTATTACTTTGAGCCTCTGACCTCTACATCCTCTTTTAAAGAGCTCACTTGATTAGGTCAGGCTCACCTAGGGTAATCTTCCTTTAATTAACTCAAAGTCAACTGATTAGGGACTTAAATTACAAATGCAAAATCTCTTCACTTTTGTGAAGCTAATGTAAGCTAATAAGCTAATCACAGGAGTAGCTCTCCTATCATATTCACAAGGGGATGGGGTTATACAGAGTGTACATGAGTGAGTGGAAATCCTGGGGGCCATAATTGTATTCTACATACCACATATATGTTTACATGCACTGGTTGTACCAGAATATTGATTATCACTTTTTATTTGTATCATTTGATCCATGGGCAAGCTTTCTGGTTATCTATGACTCCTGACTGCTTGAATTCATTCTGAGTTTTCAATATGTTTAAGAAAAAAATTAAGTTGATTATGTCACATAGCCTCTCTAAAGTTGAAGTGGGATTTTTAAACTCTTGTTTCACTATATTATACCTTTATTAAAATAATTGCCATCATTTATTTCACATCTACAGAAAGGTGTTTTCCATCTGCTATCAATAATCCTTATTTTAGTTCTACAAAATGGCTGCGATTAAGCCAGTGAAGAATGATATATAAGTAAAGGGATGGATGGATGGAACAGCAATGCAGTATTCAAGACATGGTAATTAGGTTGATATGGGTAAGGATGGGCTGAAAACAGAGAAATAAAAGATGAGAAAGGTAAGAGTGATGTGAGGCAGATCAAGTAAGATCCCAAAGTGGCCCATCCAGTTTCTGTGGGAAACACTGAAAAATTAAGCATGGAGAGTGGTCTTATCTGATTTGTTGTCCATGAAACCTGGGGAAACAAAATGACTCTCCTAAAGGTCTGTAGGCATGGATAGCTTAAAAGGCTCAAATTCCACCTCTCCCACTTTCATGTGAATTCTTTCCCAAAGTCTTATGCTTGAGATGCACATTTTCCTAAGGAGTCGGTCAAGTTCAACATCCTACTTTTCCATTCACAACCACTCTTTCCCACTTTACTGAACAAAGGCAGACTGCCCATCTTTCCTGAATTTTAAGGTGTATTGTCCTGAGGTGTAAAAATCTTGGGGACACTATACAAACAGAACTTTGAAAATACTATACATGTTGTTTATCATTTATGTACTACCTATAATTATATAACTCTACTCAGAATGTATATATATGTATATATACACGTGTGTTTGTGTTTGTGTGTACATATGTGTATTTATCTCAGGTTTTTGTGGTCACCAGAAACTTAAAAAATTAATTTCAGTATACGAAAATCTTTCAGAAAAATATGATGAGGTCAGAAATAAAAGACTCTCCAATATAAAATAAAATACATTAGAGTAGCATAACATTTTGTGGGTAAAGAGGAATGGAAAAATGATTCAAAGAGAAAAAGGACTTGATAATGTACATTTTATCTAGAAACAGGTAGGTGCCAAATCATTATGGTATTTACAGTATATTAAGTCCACTTTAAAAAGTGATATAACATTTTTGTTTAAAAAATGTTAATAGTTAAAATATGCTAGAAATCACATCTCTTGCAACTATTTAAAATTGTCATAAAGAGTGTAGAGGTCAACTTAAAAACATGAGAGGGAATATAAATAATATTTCAGAATTCTTTTAGTAATAGGAGAAAAAAACAAAAACAAAAACAAAAAAGCCAACAACATTTCAAGACCACTGATCTGGAAGAATTATTATATACTCCGAGTAATTGGCATGGAGAGGGCTGAGGAAGGAGTCAGGTGGGTCTGATAAGATCTGATTTTACCAGGCCAGTAGGAAATAAAAAGACCGTGAACTAAGGCAGTAAGCTGTGAGAATAACAGAGTGAGGAAGGATGTGAACAATATTAAAAAGGTAGTGTCAGGATATAATGAGAAAATGGATGTAGTGGGAAATAAGAGGGCAAGAGAAAAGTCTAAAATATTTCTTATGTTGTTGAGTGGATGATGCATATTGAGAGAGTTATATTTGAGGAGAAAGATAATACGTTTTGGTCTGCTTATATTCATAGATGTGCTCATAGCTCATAGTTCAGCCTTCTCTGAAGGTCATGTAAAGTCATATGTAAATACTAATGGTAGTAAAAACCTTTGGCAGAGCAACAATCCCAGGGAGCACACAGAGAACACAAAGAGCGTTAGTCCCTTTTCTAAAGGATTAATTAAATAAATATTTGCTGAGTAGCTCTTATATGTCAAATGCTTTTTTTGATGCTGAGAACATAGAAGTGAAAAAAAAGAAAGAAAGAAAGAAAGAAAGAAAGAAAGAAAGAAAGAAAGAAAGAAAGAAAGAAAGAAAGAAAGGAAGGAAAGAAAGAAAGAGAGAAAGAGAGAAAGGAAGGAAAGAAAGAAAGAGAGAAAGAGAGAGAGAGAGAGAGAGAAGAAAGAAAGAAAGAAAGAAAGAAAGAAAGAAAGAAAGAAAGAAAGAAAGAAAGAAAGAAAGAAAGAAAGAAAGAAAGAAAGAAAGAAAACCAACAGACCAAGGCCTATAATAAAATTGAAATTTCAGAGCTTTAGCACGAACTAGCAAAGTGAAAGCTGACATTGCCCTGACATTAGGATATTCACACCTTTCTGAGCCAAAGTTTTGAAAACTACTCTATTTCTTTCATTTGTTAAAAAGCTGAATCAACCACAAATTTCTTCTTGTCAGTTTGCTTCTAACCTTCTAATCTTACGATCAGTGTATCACTGAAAGTGAAGGATGAATGTTACTTATCACCTGACGAATGTGTGCCAGGGTGTTCCAGGACAGGCTTTCTCAGTCTTTCTTCACACCACATTCCTCCAGAGGTGTCATGGACCCAAATGGCAGCACCCCATCTATATTCTTGCTATATAACTTTTAACAGACTCCTAGGTATATGGAATTTTAAGACATTGCAAACATAACAAGATTGGAAGTCCTATATAGTGCCTAAATGAAGTACTGACTTTCTTATGGTTTTCCCCTATAATAACTTCATATTCTGAAAAACAGTTTGTTCTAGAGATTAGTTCACTGCTTTTCAATAAGAAATATTAATATTTGTTGGGACTAATTTTATTTTTCTGAAGCGAACTTTAATAGCTATCTGGCAATTGAAAAATTATGTTTGTGGTTGCTGTCCCTTAGGAAATCTCATTAATTATTTAAATCAGTTGTTCACAAACTTATTGGGCTGAAGTTATTTTTACAATCTTTAAGATTATTGAGAGTTGAAAATTGTCATTGTGGGTTATATGACTCAATATTTATGGTATTGAAAATTAAAACATAAATTTTAGAAATGTATTAATTCACTAAAAATTTTATTAGATATTAATAAATATAACATGTTTTAAATGAAAAAATAACTTTTTTCAGAAAAATAGGGAAAATATTGGCAATGTTTTAAATTTTTTGCAAATTCAGATGTTTTTGCAAATTTAATGTTACCTTAATTAAAAGATAACTGAGTGCCTCATCTTTGCTTCTGCATTCAGTGTTTTGGGATATCATATATCAAGTACATCTGAAAGTTCCACTGTATAAAGGACAAATGATGACTTAGCATTGTTATGAAAATAGTTTTGATCTCCTAGATCCTTGAAATAATCTCCAGAACCCCAGATGTCCTTTCTAAAACAACTTTTTTGCTACATGTCAGACATGTACGGCTGATGTAGTCCCATTAGAATATACAACTAAGATATACCTATTGGCTGCTGCAATTGTACCCCATCTCTCACAACTAGCAATTCACCTGGTTGGAATTTCTTCTATCATTTATTATTTTTATTTCTGGTTTTCTTTATGGTGTCATATGGTCTAATTTGTTTTAAGCTTTCTTTTGCATAATGAGTATCATCATTTATAGTTTAAATTCCAAAAACCTAGAATAATTCTAGACATGCCCTTTCCTTTACTCGCAACATTTGAACCATCAAGACCTTTCAATTTTATCTTCTATGTACCTCTCAAGTCTGGCCATTGTACCCCATCACTGTTTCCTTTTTCCAAGAGAGTATTATTTTTCATCTTGAATATTTGAATGACCTTCCAATTGGAGTTATATCCATATTCACTAGTTTGGTCCTCCAATCTCTTCTCCACATTACAAATAGAATATTTTTAAAAATATGAGTATATCATTCCCCATCTCTAGCATATACCACACACACAAATACACACAGACACACACACATAACAGTTAAAAATCTTTCAATTATTTCCTTTGATCATAGGACAAAGATAAAACGAAACCATCTTTTACTCCACACTCGTATCTCTAACCTCATATACTAACTACCACATTTCTCTCCAGGCTCTCTGTTCCATCTAGGACAGTTTCCTTCCTATAACTCATTATTTTATATATTCTCATTATAGTTTCTTCACCCCTGCCATCTCCTCTGCCTTTAAAAACTTTCTCTTCCTTCTTCACCAAGTTGACAGTTACTCATTGTTCAAATTTCAACTCAGTTATCATTTCCCCAGTTACCATTTCTTTATTCAACTTCCTTGACTTGGTTAAATTCCTTATTATATCTTTATAGTACCATTAGCCTCTCCTTCCATGTACTTCTGAGAGTTTAGGTTTTTTTACATTTATTTTTGAAATTATTTGGTTAATAGCTCTATGAAAATTTGTAAGCTCCAATAGAGCAGAACTATGACTCTTTTGTATTCCATAGTGCTTAGCACATTGTCTTGCACATGACAAAAGGTCCACAAATATTTGTTAAATGAGTGAATGTTACATTCCCACATAGTGGTAGTTTCCATAAGCTTCTAGATTTTCATATGAAAACCTGGCTTTTATCAAACATTGCCTACTAGGAATACTTGCTTCATACCTTTTCCCATTACCGTACTCAGGGGTCCCCAACCCCCCAGGCCACAGACCAGTACCAGTCTCTGGCCTGTTAGGAACTGGGCCACACAGCAGGAGGTGAGCAACAAGTGGAGCCAGCAAAGTTTCATTTGTATTTGCAGCTGCTCCCCAGTGCTAGCATCAATGCCTCAGCTCCACCTTAGATCGTCAGGCATTAGATTCTCATAGGAGCACTGGTCTCTGGTGCCAAAAAGGTTGGGGACCGCTGCCTTAACTCAGGTTTCATGCTTCCCTGGCTGATTTTTATTCTATTGTTGGTGGTTGTCTTGATGGCTTTTCCTTTGCCAACAAAATAGGTGATACTTTTCATGTTTTATCTTATTTTTCTCCTCCTATTACTTTTCCTTATTATTTTTTTAAATTTATAGATATAAGTGTCCAGAGCCATTTTATTTTTAATGACTTTATTGAGGTATAAACAATGTGAAAAATCTTCAGGTATTTAGTGTATATGATTTGATGGATTTGAACATATCAATACACCCATGAAACCCTTTCCACCATCAAGGTGATAAACATATCCATCACTTTCAAAAGTTTCCTCCTGCCCCCCATCTTTTTTATTTTTTTTGTAGTAAGAACACTTAACTTGAGATCATTCTCTTAACAATTTTTAGTATACAATATGGTATTGTTAACCGTAGGTACTATGTTGCACACTAGATCTCTAGAACTTATTCATCTTGCATAACCGAAACTTTATACTTGTTGAACAACTCCCCATTTCAAAAGGCAGATCTTTGCTAGCTAAGATTTTTATTAAAAATATTGTTATGAAGTGAATTGTGTCCTTCCCCACAAAAATTCATAAAAATTCATACTTGAAATCTTAATGCCTATTGTGTCTGTATTTCAAGATAGGGCTTTTAGGAGGTAATTAAGGTTAAATGAGGTCATAAGGATGGAACCCTAATCTGATAGGATTAGTGGCCTTATAAGTAAAGGAAGAGAAAAATCTCTCTCTCTCTCTCTCTCTCTCTCTCTCTGTCTGTCTCGCTCTCTCTCTCTTTCTCTCTACCATATGAGGACATAGTGAGAAGCTGGCCATCTACGACCCAGGAACCAAATTGGCTGGCAACTTGATCTTGGACTGCTCAGCCTCCAGAATTCTGAGAAAATACATATCTGTTTTTTAAGCCACCCAGTCTGTGATATTTTGTTATGGCATCCTGAACAGACTAATATAGATATGTTGTCACTAGTATTAAATAAAAAGAATCTTTCCTCAAAGTAACCAGTGTATATTGGTGTCATTTTAAGAGATTATTTCACCTTTTAAAATTCAGCGTGTTTGTATGTTGGGAAAATAAAGAAAGCTTACTGTTTCTCTCAATTTTATTAATTCATCCACACCAGAACAGAAATTCATAGAAATAAAATCTTTTTGTATACTGAGTCAGGAAAAAACAATGCTATCACGGCCCTTTCTTAAAGGAATGATCTTGTACTTGGAGGTCTTTTCCAAATTATCTACTAAAGAATAAGAGTACGGAATTGAAGACCTTTCGCGGAAGTCTCTTGAGCATTTTATACTAGAAGAGACTTGGATAAAGTCCAGGGAAAAGTTTCAGATAGGAATTGCAGGTTCACATGGAAAGCAAACGTGCAAGCAATTTGAGGTTTGCACTTGGACATTTTTATACTACTTTCCCATGTCAATTTTGAAACAAGAAGCTCTTTAAATTTACATTGAACTTGATCCTGTCTTTTGCAGCCCCAAAGAGCACAAGTCTGTTGACAGGAGAGTAGCTGTTCTCAAACTCCAGGGTCCCTCATAAAGTAGATTCTACATTTCAGTTTCTCTTCAATAGCTGGGAATAAGAAATGGGTTGAGTTAAACTAAATAAGCAGGTATTTGTCTAACAACCTGTAAAGCAACTTGTTCTTATCAATAGGCAAAAGAATAGCAATAGCTTGTCACCACTGGGAAATCTAGATTTTTTTGTGAGGTAGGGGAAATGTAAATGTAAGAATTTACTCATCATCCATGTAAAGCTTATGAAACTCTGGGTGTGACTCTCTGTAACATACATGAGCATTTGCATTCTTCGGTTACCATTCATGGACCTCCTTCAGGGCAGTGATCTCTCTACAGGGATCTGGCTAGCCTTTCACAGAGAAAATGAATCAGATTTATTATTAGTCAGGTTATTCTACGGGTCTCTATTTTTGTGTGTGGTGCGGGGGGAAAGGGGGACAGATGCTTGTCCGAAGAATTGCATCACAGTAAATGTTCATTCTCTCAAAAAATCCACTTGAACCTTAAGGTTTCCTCCTAACAATCAGATCATAGCACTTCCACACCAGCAAAGTGAAATTAATGTTCCAAGAGGCACCTATGGTATTTGATCGTGTTCTAACAGGACAGTAAAAATTTTCAATGTTGTTTTTCTTAAAATATTTCCAAACAGAAAACTTTGTGTCAATCATCAAAGAAAAACATTCTTTTGCTAATAGGCCACTGAGGATCATATAAATATCTTTGCATTTGCTCCAAAGGGTGATCACTACCGACACTCCTGGCAAAGGTTTTATTTTGAGGAACTCTCAGAAGAGTTTCTGGTATTTTCAGTGTGAGCTTGGTAGACATAACTTGAAAAAATATTTGTGTATGTGAGAATGCAATATTTTAAAAAGATGTTGCTTTGTCTAGACTTTATCAGCTTCAGCTTATATTTGGGGATGTTTCTTGCTATTTAATACTTTGCTTGACCACCAGAAACTCCTCAAATCCCTCCCTTAAATCAGGTGCTGTGTTAAAGTATAAAATCCAAAAGAATAGCTTTTTCCAACATTTAATCACCCTTTTCAAATTAATTGGCATAAAACGTTTGTTTTGTTTTTGCACCATTTTGATATTTATACAAAAGGACAGCTGAAAAGTCTATTTTGTTGCAGTTCAAGAATATCTCATTTTGTTTGGATAGTAAGTATGTATGTAGGCAACAAAGATCAAACA
Organism: Pteropus vampyrus; assembly: GCF_000151845.1. Classification (NCBI taxonomy): domain Eukaryota; kingdom Metazoa; phylum Chordata; class Mammalia; order Chiroptera; family Pteropodidae; genus Pteropus; species Pteropus vampyrus. Next base: position 5,510,085 of record NW_011888888.1, on the reverse strand, counting down.
TTTATCTCATAGTTAAATGGTTTATGGACAAATTATTCATCATGATCTTCATCAGATAATATTTATTAAGTAGCTGCGTGAGTCTCATAATAACTCTTATTTATTGATGAAAACTATTTTTTTACCTATATTAATACATCTTTTTTGCCAGTAATATTTATTCTTATATGTTGTCACAAGAATTATGTAGTTCTGTTTATGGGGTTACTTCTGGCAGCTGAATGTCAAATGGAGGTAAATATAGATACACCACCTTCAGAGGGTACTTTTTAGGTAATAAAAATACTATCTGAATACTGCTAGTTTGTAGTTAGAATCATAAGTAATATTACCACTGAATTAAAACACAAGAATAAGTAAAACCAACAAGTTGTTTAAGGTTATATATTTGAATGCTTATTAAAATAAAAGACAAAAATAATATTATTATTTATATTCTTTATGTCATATTGAGACCTGTCTTAGTTCAGACTGCTATAACAGAGTGCCATAGACTAGGTGGCTGATAAACAATAGACATTTATTTCTCACAGTTATGGAGTCTGGGAAATCCAAAATCAAGGTGCCAGCAGATTCGGTGACTGGTGAGGGCCTGATTCCTGGTTCATAGATGACTGTCTTTTTGCTGTGTCCTCATGTGGTGGAAGGGGCTAGGGAACTCTGTGGTGTCACTTTCATGAGGCCATTAATCGCATTCATGAAGGTTCTGTCCTTATAAACTAATCAACTATCAAAGGCCCTAGCTCCTAATTCTATCACATTAGGGATTAATATTTCAACATATAAATTTGGGGGAGACACAAACATTCAATCTATAGCAAGCACTAATGGAAACATATTTATTCTATACCATATTGTATTTTTATTAATGTTCAGTAATTCTTTGTATTCTGTAATTTTTATAATTCAAAAGTTTTTAGTTTCTACCTTCAAATTAGAATCTGTTAAATCATCCAAGTTATTTAATCCAAATCTAAAATTTTGTTTTTTATTTAACCGTTTTAATTTACAATGTCTTTTAGTGAATATTCAGTGACTCCTTAAGGTAAGGTTATATCAAAGGTTTTAAAATATACTAATGAAAGTTAGAAAAAAACTGTTCAACATAATTGATCAAATGATGATTCTATAGTTTTTACTTAAAAGTGAAAGATTCTTTATTAAATTTTGTTGGGAACCTCTGCAGTCAAGGTGCAAAGTTAGAACCAACAATATACATCTCTATACTTGACACTGAAATTTTAGTGGATCAATCAGCAGTGAAATATTTTCCTCAATATTCTTATATAAGTGGTCTTTTCTTTGATTTAGGATTTTGTAGTATAAATATTCTTTGTCATAGAAGCTGCTAAAATTTGAAAACTTTGCCCTCAAGTTAGGAAAATATTTATTTTCTACTAACTTTTAATTTTAGCATCCCTGTTAATATTTTCTGATGATCATGTGGTTGCTTAGTCATTGAATTTTTCTAGTATTAATTTCTGAATGAACTATGATAATATGTGTTTACTTTAATTGTCTTTCTTTTTATAAAACAGTGTAATGAAATTATTTTTGAGTTTAAAACTCTGAATTATTTCAAATTTTAAATGTCATTTCTACAAAAGCATCACTTTAAAAAAGGTATTATGAAAAAATTACTTTGAAAATGCAATTACTCTTGTCTAATAACACACTCTAGAAGTGATACCTGATATTTAATCTTACATTGACACTATAGGCATAACATTTTGCTCTCTCATCCCAACACAGGCATAATTTTACAATGAGAAGCTACTTCACATAGTGGAGGAACCAGCCCACTGAACCTGCTTCTGCATTTAGAAATTTCATTCAAATAATAGCCAACCCCAAATCATCTCTGAATATCACATTCTTTTTCATTGTTTAGGTTGGTTTCTGGCAAATCGTGCTATTGTCCAAGGAGAAGGGCCTGTTAATCTCTGGTGGGCTCAGCCTCGAACTAGGTTCTTAGTGGCATGTGTTGGGCCCATATCTAGCCACAGGTGGTACTGACCGACATCAGGACTCATCTATACTGGGTTGTTCGGTTACATGTGCCAGAGTCATACTTGAGCCTGGGAAACTATCCTTCCAAATTAGCTTTAAAACTTTTTGGTTCCCAAACATCTTTAGAAACTAATTGTTTTCTAAAGAACTCTGCACTGTATTTCTCTTCTAAAAATATTAATCTTTCAACCAGGTTTCTAGTGACAGATGGGTTTCCTAGTAAGCCCAAGGTTTTTCTTTTCTTTTTTTTTTTTTGGTCTGTGTGGGTTTTTTTTTATATTAAACGAAAACTGATGATAACTTTCTTTGAACTATCCACATGAAAAAAAAGAACAATAGTTTCAGCCTTGAAAGTAAAAATATGTTAGCAGTAAACAAATAAACCAACACAAATAAATAGAAAACTAAAATAGTAGAACTACCCCAGATGGATGAGAATGTCAAAGATTGATCCATAAAGTGGTCATTGAAAGTTTATAGCCTAGATAATTAATACGTATATTGATACTGGTGATACACTTTGATTCAAGAAGAACAGACAGTGAGGTTTGTGAGATTAATGGAAGTGATTTTGCTGTGGCTGCCCTAACTCTTATATTTCTCCTATTGTCAGAATTCTGAATCCTGACCTAGGTCACAAATTTTTGGCCTGGAACTTGTGCCCAAGAAGTGAGGGAATCAAAATGTTTTTTCTTGGAATGTTAAGCTGATGAATTGATGGATTCCTGGGGGCGTTTGTTTTTGTCTTCTTTCACATAATAGTTTTATAACTAGATATAAAGAGTATCAGTACAAGCTTGACCTTTTACCTCTTTTAGCATCATTACTCTTTAAAGACCTGCCCTCTCCGCTATCCTCAAATCATTTAACAGCAAATTCAAATCACGGAAATATAGTAACTTGGTGGCATATAGTTTCTCAAGACCTACAAAATCCATCTTATTTTCTGTTTCATCAAAGAGTTTTAGGTAATATTAAAATCATAAAGGGCTTGGTTAACCAGCACCTACTTTTTCTATATGAGTCATTTCTCTCAGTCCAATAATTTTTTGTTCTTCCTGAATCAATGTGTATTACCAATATCTATCTATCTATCTATCTATCTATCTATCTATCTATCTATCTATCTATCATCTTTCTAAATTCTCTAGGCTATCACCTCTCGATGACCATTTTATGGAGCAATCTTTGACATGTTCTCATCTCCATTTGAATTTCCTTTTAATTTAGGATAATTCTGAAGCACATTTTCCCCTTAAAGTAGCTACATAAGAAAAAAAAAAAACAAAACACATTTTAAAATGAGCTAAAGAAAAGTTATTAAAAGGGCGATTTGTGGAAATCTGCATATACAACATATTCCAGTGGTTAAGATGGTCATTAATTAATCTTCCTTTTTTCAAAAACTTCATAGTATAACTCCAAATCAGGCTTTATATAGTTTGCATGGAATTAAATAAAATAAAGCATTCAGCCACACAAGGTAGTAATTATTTGTAAGAAAGATATGTTTGAATAAAATTGAAGAGCCACTTTAAAAGCATTTACACTATTAAATATGGAACACTTTGTAGACATTCCTAGTCTTTGAAGTTATATCTAATTTTGACTCTCTTTTGGAGAAATGATACATCTAATTTTAGAATGGGTGCATCAAAGACATTTATTGAAATCTTAAGCTATTCTAGAGGGTGTCAACCTGAGTTTTATTCAGAGACATCTTGAATGACCATTTTAGATAGTAAACTGGGGAGTTTACACTGATATGACTCTGCTGAACCATAAATATTTCATGTATATTGATAAGGTATATGGATTCTAGTTGCTCCAGAATGTTTTGAATTATATTTTGCTTAGGAGAGTAAATATTATAGACAAAAAGAGTCCAAGTTGTGATAAAAATTTAACTTTTTACCCTTTTCACTTTGTTACTGAGATTTTCACAATCTTCATAAAATGTGATAAGTATTACAGTTGGAATAAGAAAAAAAGAAAAGAATAAGTCTACCAGGAAAAATTTATTATTATTTTTTAATGCCAACAAGTTGATTAAAAAGAAAATATTAACATATCAGCTCAGAATATGTTTATTATATTGGAGAAAAATCATAGTTACTACCTTATCAACTTTATATGTATTTAAGCAAACTAATTTTAGAAACAATTGCATAATTATTTTAGAAATACTATATATTCAACCTATATAAGTTATAGTGACATGTGGTAGTAAATACCTTTAAGAACTTCTCAAGAACAAATGAATTTAGTATTTGAAAGGAAAATTGGAATAGAGATAGTAATGATAAATTGATTTTCCTTTTCTTACATTTTTTAATGACCAAATTTTAAAGCAGAGCACTTTTAATTTTCTTCTTGGTCACTATATTACTCATAGATGTTTTTCAATGTGAGAAATGATATTTTTTAACAAAACATATATGCAATACTTAGACATTAATAAATAGGGAGATTTTACATCTAATGTTAAGTATTAGTAGATAATGCTTTTTCAAACTAGTCTGCATAAAGCTGAGCTAAAGTATTTTGTTTTATAAGCAGAGGAATTTTGCAGTTGAGTCCACCAGGTGAACTCATAATTAATGATTAATTATGAAACAATAATGTACTGTACTATATGAAACTCAAGATTTACCACTTAATTATACATCACAAGATGTATTCTCACTCCCTTAGATTGAGTGTGATAGCAAAAATAATAGGATAAATTTTTTATGCCACTCAATCATCATAAAAACTTACGTGACACAAAACCTTGCTAATACAGATGTAAATGAACTCTCAGAAGTAGATGATAGGTTTTATTTAAAAGATTTTATTTAGCTTGTATTTCTTTTTACCAATAGCTCACAGTTCTATGAATGACTCAAATGTCCCTATGGAAACAACTGAATGCATACAAGCTCAAGGAGGAGGTTATCGAGGCACCATCAATACTATTTGGAATGGAATTCCATGTCAGCGATGGGATTCCCAATACCCTCACCAACATGACATAACACCTGAAAATTTCAAGTGCAAGTGAGTAAACTAGACAAATATAAATTTCAGTAAGCCCTGGGGGAAATGAAGCTGGGTGGTTACTTTTTACTAATTTCTGTGTTAGTGATCCTTAAACTTTATTGTTCCTGGGCATACTGATCCACCCAGAGATTTTAATTCTTTGACATTGATATTTGGACCTCAAATATGCATTTTAACAAGCATTCTATGTAATTCTGAGTCACATGTTTGATGTACCATGCTTTGGGAAACACATCCCTAGGTTTCTGATCACAGCATTGTCCTTGCAGGTCTGTGTAATAAACTAATAAATGGTAATGATAACCAGGCAAATTTCAAATTAGTGCCTTTTTAAATCTTCATGTTAACTTTAGAAGAGATTACATAGTTTTTTCTCCTGCAAGATGAGTCATACCTTGATTTCGGTCAACTCTATAAACATGAGTTTTCAGCTTTGAAACAAAATTATTTTTAAAAAATTAAATGGTTTTCTATTGTTTCTAGATTTGCTTTAAAAAATGAGGAAGTAAAACAGTCATTTAAATGAATCAAGCCAGAGAAACTACCCTTGAATATCAATCATATAGTTGTATGTGCCTTCTCTGTGGCTGCATTTTTTCACCACTTGACTTTTGTTGGAAAGACACAGCTACAATGCCATGTGTTTTTAAATTGTCCACCTTGTTATGGGGAACATAAAATGATTGCTTTTGAAATTTATAACACACATGCCATTCATAGTGGCTTTGCTGAAATAGCACCTATAAATAACGTATATTGGCTTTATGTAATTGGCTTTTAATAAGAGAGCTTAACATTTCAAGATGGAGAACTATGAGCTCTAGTTGGCCCATCCACTGGAAAGAGGAGATACTTTATGTTTTGTGGGATTTTTAGTTAATTTAGTGTATTTACTTATATAATAAATATTCATTTGTTTTTTGTTTTTTTTTATTTTGTAATAGCACATTTATAGTTGTCATTCTGGATTTATTTCCCACTATTTTATTCACAGCAATTCTTGACATACTCTCTATTCTTGACATAGATATGTCACACCTCAGAAATAAATATCAAAGTAGAGAAAGCAAAGAAAATGAGAAAAGATTAGTTAAAAGAGACAAAGGAAGCAGTGTCAGCACCATTCACACTTTAACTTCTAATGACTTGTAATACTCAAGTAAGAAATTGTGTATGTGCAAATATCCAGTGAACTTCATTTGTAAGAAAAAGAGAATAATTATAGAAATTTAATTCACACATTTCACTATGAAAAATTATCGAAAGTTTAGCTGTTGTTTTCAGAATTTAAACCATCTTTTCTAAATTTAATTATTTTGTCAAGATAACCAAACATAAATATCAAAAAGCAAAAAGTGAGCGATGTTATAAAACAGATAAAATCTGACTCAACATTTTGCTCAGAATATTGATTCATTTACTGTTTGTCATCTAGCAAAGAATAGTATGCAGGTCAGGTAGGTGTCTCTGGTTGTATTAAACCTCAGCCTCATACTGAGACTCCTTACAAAATGACAATTTTTAAAATTGTAACTCAACTATACTGCCTCAGATGAATCTACATGAATCACTTAATCATTAATTTGTTTTAAGAATTGTAAACAATTATGTCTTCAAGTGAGAGGAAAGATCTCAGAAAAAAATATTTAGACAAACCTTGACTCTCATTCTTGCTTAATTTAGATTAATGAGGTGCTTCTAGATATAGATTTTTAAAGACTTTCATTAGCCTTAGATCTCTGTTTTATTATCTTGCCTTAAATTAACATCTCAAAATAATTTAACTAAGCAATTATTCATCTAAAATAGCAAATTTGTGTAAACTTTATGTAAAATTAAATGCACATATTTTGTACCGACAGAAACATAAGTATAAATTGGTTAAAATAAAGAGTTTTTTTTTTATCTTTCTGGGTAATAATTTCATCATTTTATAAGAAGGCTAGAGCCTTAAATATGGGTTATAACTATGAAAACTTATAAGATGACACTATGACTTAAACTATTGGCAGTCTCTGTCTTATAACCTTAAATAATGCAGTTTGTGTCAGAACCTGTTTTGACTAGATAAACTATTACTTATTGATTTTATAACCAAACCCGACTTCTTCCTTAAAAACTTCTCATTTTCTAAAATCAATTTGGATATTAATAAAATTATAGTATTTCTAATTGGACCTATTTGCATAGAATATTTGTATAGACTATTTTCTTATTGAGAACTCCAAATGTTTAATAAATCATTGGTCAGATAAAGCATATACAGTTGTCATCTTCTATAGTTAGGTTTTCTATATTATAGCTAGGCTATCATATTAGAAAAATATTGATAAAGATTCAGTTAACTTCTCCAAATCAAGAAAGAACTACTTTGTAATTAAAATAAATCTATGTAGCAAATTAAATAAAGCAAGGAAATAGAGAATTTAAAGAAGAAATAACTATCATGTTTCTTATGGTAAATATTTGAATAGGTGGAACTTTTATTTTAAATAAAAGTAGTTAATGACGAATAACCTTTCTTCTGCAGGAGATACATATTGTTTTCATATTATATATGGGCCATAAAAACATAATAAATAACAGGTCAGTTTTTAAAAATTGTAACAGTTGAGAGTCCAAGTCTTGGGAAGAGTGAGAAGAATGAAGTGTTACAATTTCTCTTTCATGAAGCATTTGTGTGAAACTCCAGGCCAATTGAAGAAAAAGAACACTGGTATTGACAGCATTTATTTCAGTAATAGGGGCACTGCCAATTGTGTATATTGAATTCTAAATTGTTATAACTATCCTAAATCTAAAACTTAGCACTCTATATATAGACATGCATGCATTCTGGAGTTCTAGAAATGTAATCGTGCTAACCACCAATATAAGAACATGTGCAACTTACATTAACAAACTTATTCTCAATAGGGACCTAAGAGAAAATTATTGCCGGAATCCAGATGGGGCTGAGTCACCCTGGTGTTTTACCACTGATCCAAACATCCGAGTTGGCTACTGCTCCCAAATTCCAAAATGTGACGTGTCAAGTGGACAAGGTAATAGTTGACATTTTGCAGTGTGGGCATGATTAAATTC
>NW_011888888.1:5457384-5501578 GCF_000151845.1 Pteropus vampyrus | reverse complement strand
ATGATGTACAGTGGTACATATGTTTCCATTGTACTTGGAAACATAGACACCATTGAAGATAATTGTTTCAGGGAGCAGTAGTAAAGTCAGACTGAAATAAATTTTAAAAAGAAATAATTTGCCAAAGATTATTATTAATAATAATAATAAAACATAACAATAAAATGAGTTACGTTTTTTTAAAAATCATATTTTTTCACATAAATATAATTATGATAGTCATGATCATGGTCAGTCCTAAATCATCCAAAAAAGTCCAAACTAAATTTCAAGCTTCATTTCACATATTTATTGCCCTATCCATTCTCTTCCATCTTTTTTTTCTCAGTGACAGTTTTTCATGAACAACTCTGAAAATGGTTGTAGAGGAATCCTTTTTCAGTTAGTTTCATTGTTCTTTGGCAGATTTTAAAAGTCATTTGGAAACAAAGTTAAAACCAGTGATTAGTAGAGGTTTGGTTCCAGCTGGATCCTCATTGTTCCTGTCTTGTTCACTTAAATAATTAGCAATAGTTTGTGAGTGATAGAGGCAAATGAGAACAATTGTATTATAAGCTCCTGGTGTGTATTAAGATACTTTTATGTACAGTAAATATATATCATTTACTGAAGAATCAGATAATAGGATATGACAGTTTTGGATTTGGGAAGTTAAGCAGATATTATCGCTTATCTATTAAGTATACACATTAATAAATAAATTAATTTTGTGAAATTTAAACAACGCGTAAATTCTCAAGTTAGCACAGCTGAGATTGAATCTAACTCTCTTTAAAATTACCTTTCTGTTAATACACACTTCCTCCCTTTCATTAATACTTTAACAATATATTATATATTTTTAAAAATAATATATGTACCTGATATATGCAACTATGTGTAGGCTCTGTGGGGCAATTTAAAAATGAAGAAGTCCTACTTGAGAGATACTGTTAGCCAATTCAACATACAGCTGTGACTTTAACATACAGTTATGCTATTGCATGATTTTCCAAGCTAATAGTGTGCATTGTTACACATGTGTATAAATGCACAAGTACACACACATACACACACACATACACACGAAAGAATGTTGCTCTTATCCTTCTCCACATAACAGAAAGTATAAATTTCACATACAGATTGATAAGCTAGAAACTTTTTCTCAAATCTTGCAACATCTGAATTAGCACGTATATAATTGCTCTTCTAATTGAATATTAAAATAACACTTAAAAAATTGAAATTGAACAATTTCTTTAAAATGTTGATAAAACATAACTTATTAGATTATATAAGATATACTTAAGACACTAAACAGAAGATAGTTCACAGCCTTAAATATTTACATCAATATCATAAATAATGAAGATAAGTCAATGAAATTTTCAGCTAAAAATTAGAGAGAAAAGTAAACCAAAAAGCAATATAAGAAAGAAAAAACACAAAGACAAAAGCAGACATTACAAGGTAGAGAGAGGAAAAGAGAAGAACTAATGAATAAAAGAAAATGATAGTTCATTGAAAAAATTAATAAAATAGACAACACTTGCTGTCTCAAGAAAGGAACAAATTATAAAATACATTTAATTATTTTTAAATTATAAAATATAACTATTTTAAACCTATAATATGTAATTATAAAAATACAATTATTAAGGGAGATAAATATTGAACAGGAAAATCAGAAAATATGAGGTTGTTGAATATAACTTCATGTAAAAAACTTTGAAAATGAAAGTAAAATTAGTAATTTACTAGAAAAAAATCAAGTTATTTGAATTCCCCCGGGGAGAGAATGAAAGCTTAAATAGACTAATTCTTATAGATGAACTATGGACATTTATTCATGAACTATTCCAGCAAAAATACACCATGCCTAGATAAATTCACAGACCCGACAATAATGCTACATGAACTGCCTTGTAGCTTAACAAATATGATAATGTTTCTAAATTATTTTTGTGAGGAAATTATAATATTGATACCTAAACATGATAAAGATATGCAGAAAAAAACTATAATCTTATCTCACTTGTGAATATTAATATACAGATCCTAATGAAATTTGAGTGACCAGTTCAATAAAGAAACCATCACTTACTTGATGGAGAAACACTAAAGTATTCTTAATAAGGTAAAAGAAAAATAAAACTATAATGTCTGCTGTCTCTCTTCCTTCATTGTAAATATAAGTTATTGTATTTCCCTTTAACACCATATTGGAGATATTATTGTAAACAGTTAGATAAGAAAGTGTATTGATTGGATAAAAAAGCAAAAGATCTCTGTTTACACAAATGATATAATAGTAATACACATGGAAAATTGAATTCAAGTAATAAAAAAAATTCACTATGGTAGCAGGATATGCAATTAATATACAGATATCAATAACATTATATATGAGTTTCAAGATCCAATTAAATAGAAAACTACATCTATAATAGTAACAAAACTGATGGAAACAGGAATAAATTTTAAAATGTGCATAATACATGTAATAAAATTTTTAAATCACTCCCAAAAGCTACAAGAGTAAACTTTAACATGGAGAAAAACATTCTTTGTCCTTAATATGAGAACCCATTATAAATACATAAATTATTTCTAAACTAATTAATAAATTTAATGGAATATTAAGAAATTAATCAATGAATCTTTTTCTGATGCCTACCACATTGATTCTAAAGTTTTCTTGGAAGAATAAATATGTAAATACACTAAAGAAAACTTTGAAAAAGGGTAATTAGAAGTAATTAATCATATCATATATTACAATATTTTATAAGGAATTTATAATTAAAAAGATAATTCTAGTACATGATTAAATTGACAAAGCACAGAGTCCAGAAACAGCTACTTACTGAGGTTTAGAATAATAAAAAATGTGCACTATATATCACTGAATGAAAAGTGAATTTTTAAAATGTGATAATGGATCAACAATGTAACCATTTGGAAAAATGATAAAATTAAATCTTTGCCTTATACGATAGCCTAAAATAAACTCCAAATGGATAAGAGATCTGAATTTAAAAGGAGAAACCATATAAATATTAGAAGTAAACTTGGAAGAATGCTTTTATTACTTAGATGTGGTGAAATGCTTTCTAATTAATGCTCAAAATCAAGAGACAAAAAAGAATATATATATACATATAAACTACATCAAAAAACTTCCGTGGCAAAATAAGAACAAAAACAATAAAAACCCACCATATTCAAATTCAAAAGACAATGACAAATTTGAAATAAATTTTGAATATCATAACTAAGGAGAAAATATTTTTAATATATAAAAATCCTGAAATTAAAATTAAATAATGGAAAAATATGTAAACAAAAAGATTTATGAAAAAAGATGTCAACAGTTTCTTAAACACATGAAATTATATTTAAATTCACATATAACAAGAGAAAAATAAAATATGAGTATTGAGATTTTGCACATATGAGACCATTTATCACATGTACATTTGCAAAAATTCAAAAAGTAAACCACATCATCTTTTGGCAGAGCTGTATGGGAAAAGGAACTCTCACACATTTCTCTTAGGAGTGCAAAGTGGTAAAATCATTATAAAATGAAATTTTACAATAATAAAATTACACATGCATTCACCTTTAGCCCAACAAAGCACTACCAACACCTGAAAATACAGCCCCAACAATACAGAAAAACATACATGTGAGTTTTTTATTACAGCATTTTCTCAGTAACAAAACAACCCAAATGCACTCAGGCAAAGCCACATGATGCGATACTATGAGATTGCAAAAAAAATGATAAAACTCTCCATGAACTAATATAGAGTGATTTTCAAGTATACTGTTAATTTTTTAAAAAGCAAGACACTAAATTATATATTTGGTATCTATTAATAATAAATAAAGGGACTTTTTACTAGTAAGAAACAATGGGATATTATAATACATATATAGACTACAAATAATTTGTATATTCATAGAATATATGTGTATATGTGTGTATGATTATACATATATTATACTTTATCACTATGTTAACTGATTCCTGAATAAATTATTAATTATCTCCATAAAAATTTTATTAGGATTTGTACTTATTTTTATTATGATCACAGAACATATTTAAAACCAATGAGGTCATGCAGATGGCCAATAGACATACAAAAAGGTGCTCAATGTCACTAATCATCAGAGAAATGCAAATTAAAATTACAATGAGATATTGCTTCATATCTGTCAGGATGGCTATTATCAATAAATCAAAAAACAATAAATATTGGTGAGAATGTGGAGAAAAGGGAACCCTCATGCACTGTTGGTGGGATTGCAAATTGGTACCGCCACTATGGAAAACAGTTTAGAGATTCCTCAAACATTAAAAGTAGAACAACCTATGACCCAGCAATTGCACTTCTGAGTATTTACCCAAAGAAAAACAAAATTCTAATTCAAAAAGATATATGCACCCCTATGTTTACTATAACATTATTTACAATTGCCAAGATATGGAAGCAACCTAAGTGTCCATCAACAGACAATTAGATAAAGAAGTTGTGGTACATGTATACAAAGGAATATTACTCAGCCTTAAAAAAATGGAATCTACCACTTTCAATAACATAGATGGACCTAAGGGTATTATACTAAGTGAAATAAGTCGGACAGAGAAAGATAAATATCATATGATTTCACTTAAATGTGGAATCTAAGGAACAAAATAAATGAACAAACCAACCAAAACAGATACATAGATACAGAGAAAAAACGGGAAGAGATGTTGGAGGACTGGGTGAAAAAAGTGAAGGGATTAAGAAGTACAAATTGGTAGTTACAAAATAGTCACAGGGATGTGAAGTACAGCATAGGGAATATAGTCAATAATATTGTAATAACTATGTATAGTGCAAAGCAGGTACTAGACTAATCACGATGATCACTTAACAAATTATATAAATGTCTAATCACCATGCTGTGCACTTGAAACTAATTGCAAAATTATAATTAAAATAATAAATAGATAAATAGATAAATAAATAAATAAACAAATTTTTAAATATATACTATGGTTTACAAAGTTTAAACCAGAGAATGATCTCAATGTTGATGTACACTTGTAGATAACATTTTATACTCAAATCTACAGTTTTTATTCATACAGAAATTAGGAATGTTTCACAGATCATCATTTTTAAAATACGAGGTATTATTTCAAAATATGAAATAATGTTTCTTTTCAAATGTAGAACTGCAACTTACATATATGGAAGAACTTGATTTCTTTTCACGATTTTTTAAATTAAGAATATGAACACTTAGATCAATGTTTAATAGAACATAAGTTGCTTAATTGAAAAAAAGTAAAAAATAAAACCATGTGGGACATGAAGAAAGGCACAGGAGCCAATTTAAAGTGGCTTCTAATGGCTAAATTTGAAATAATTTGAGAATCAAAATGAACATCAGGAATAGATTATATAGCACATTGAATAAAAAGAGAATTCATGAGTCTATATTTATATTGCTCTTTCTACTATTAGCACTAGTATTACTACTACTACCACTGCTACTACTACTGGCAGTAGTAATACCTACTACTGAAAAGAATAGAAGAGAAGGAAAAGCTCTCATTAACAAAAATGGGAACTAATAAATAAAGAAGTGTAGGAAATCAAAAAAATAACTACTTTAAAACTAGCATAGTACTACTTCATGCAAAATTAATCAAAGTATGCAGAAGCTATTTTATGAAATTTGTTTGGCAATAGGATGTTTACTCAGTCTCAAAGGCCCCAGTCATTTTTGTTGTTGTTATATACAAAGAGAGGTTTTTCTTTTACCCTACTTAACCACATCATTCTTTTCTGTGGAGTAAAATTTTTCAGAAGAAAATGTTGGAAAATATGTATGTCATTTTAAAAAGGTCTCACTTTATTGATGTCGTTAAGAGCCACTCATTTAATTTTTTCTTTTATTTTTTAAAATGCATAATTTGCTGAATAAAATCTCATTTTTATGAAAAATAAATTTGGGTGAAAATATATTTTAATTTGAGATATTTAAGTCTCTTAGGTTGGTACGGATTTCAGAGTATTTTAATTTTTATGTTGATTTTCATGAATTTGTATGCTTGTAAAAATTTTTTTTGTTCTATATCCCCTAGTAATCACTAGGTTTTTTTTTTTTTTCATATATTTATGTATAGACTGCTATCGTGGAAATGGCAAAAATTATATGGGCAATTTATCCAAAACACGATCTGGACTAACATGTTCAATGTGGGACAAGAACATGGAAGACTTACACCGGTGTGTAAATGTATTTCTTTCAATATATAGTATGTAATGATAATAGCAAATGGGTGTACTCAAATATGTACATTGTTATTCCTTTCCATTGATTATTTGTGCACTCAATTTAATATTTTCTCTCTAAGCAGCAAACTTTTAAATAAGCAATTCCATCTAGCACATATTTATTGAGTATTTACTGTACGTTTTGCTCTGTAATAGGTACCACGGGGAGCATTAACAAAAAGTGGATGTACATTTTGGCTTCATTTTTAAGGAGGATGTGGTCATATTAAGAAAACAATTACATAAGTTGATAAGACTGTATCAGTGTATAATTAAGTGGTAAATCTTGAGTTTCATATAGTACAGTATATTATTGCTTCATAATTAACCATTAATTGTTAATATTCATGAAAAATCAGTAAGTTATCATTTTTATGTCCATACAGACCTTAATATCCAATTAACAACTAAAATCTTAGACAGGTTTCCTTGCATAGCCTAATTTTTACATGTAAAATTTTTCTATATTTAAAAGAATGTATAGAAATTTGAAAAAATCTATATATTTCGAAGAATTACAGATTTTGACATTGGACATATTCGCAAAAAATAAGTTGTCTTCCACTTGACTCTAGTAATAGTGTTAGTGTGTTTGAAATTACAAAAGAAGTATCAGACATAGTTATGACATAAAAATGATTTTTAATAAATATACAAATATATGCACTAGAATAAAATATTACAAGGTTATTTGATCAAATACATAGTTGCTTTACGTGACTTGTCATCTCATTTGACCATCACAATCCTATATGAAAAAAATTTTTCTATATATGTGAATTAGAATTTTAGGGCTCAGAGAAGTTGAGTCATTTTGACTCCAGCCCAGCTTTAACTTTAAAGCCTTTTTTCCTTTCCAAAATATACTCACTAATGGGTGATAATTGTTTCAATTAATTTATTTCATGAGCAAATAGTGATAGTTCTAAAGCCATGCTAACATAAATATTCAATTCACATATGTAAACCGCACATGTACTTTTAAGTTTTCTAATAGCCACATTAAAAGAAGTAAAAATAAACAGGTAAAATTATTTTTAATAATATATTTTTATTAATCCAATAAATGTAAAGCTTTTTCTTTTTAATATGTATTTAATATAAAGTTATTAATGAGATTTTGTATATTTTTTCATATTAAAGCTTCAAAATTTGATACATATTTACAACTATAGCTTGTCCCAGTTTGGACTAGTAGTCATATGTAGTCAGTAGCTACTGTTTTGGACACTGTAGCTCTAAGACTTCTGCCCTCATAGATCTCACACTCCAGTATGGAATGCCATATTATAAATGGCATGAAAACATAGCATATTTTATGCCATAGAAATGCAAAGAAGTTCCACCCAAGCCTGATGGGTGGAAGGTCACAACCATGGATGGTCAGGAAGACTTGCTAGAGGAAAGGACATTAGCTGGGACATAAATGATAAGGAGGAGTTGGTAAAAGGAAGTGTAGGAGAAAGAGTACATTAGGCAGAAGTAATAACTTGTGCCAAAGCCCAAAGATTAAAGTATTTGAAAATCAGAAATAATTTTGGTAGGTTGAAGCATAGTGTAATTTGGTCCATGCCCACAGAGGAGAAATTCTCCACTGGCAAGACCATAAAGAGCCCTGTAAGCTGTGTTAAGTTTTGATTTTATTCTAAGCATTAAAGCGATTCATTAAGGAATTTTAAGCAAAAATGTACTGTATACTTGAAACTATAATACAATACAATTTTTTTTTAAATTGGCATGATTAAAATTAAATGCTGATTTCAATACTGCTATTTTTAAAATTGTTTTTAGAAATACAGCGGGGTGGATGTAGCTCTTATGGACTTGTCAGAGACAATTGTGCCAACTTTGCCTTCAGTGATTTCACATTGGAAGGCTGACATTTTTGTGGTGGAATTATTTACACCACAGAAATCATCAAAGGCAACAAGTAAACACCCTTCTGACACACCTCAGAGTACCAGTTGTTAAACACTGGAAATACGTGACATATTTATTCAGGTATTGCAATGATTATAACAATTTTCATTGAGTTTGGTTTGACTTTTGGAAGTAATTAAAAGTCATTTAGAAATAATTTGTACAAAATTGATGAATGATTAAGTTGCACAGTAACAACTGAGTAAGAAGGTAGTACAGCCTGGTTTTGAACATCAACTCTAGAAAAGGCCATGTGTTCAAACCCCTTCCCTACTGCTTATGAGCCATGTGACCCTAGACGAATTAATTGTCCTCTATGGATTTCAAAATCCTCCAAAAAAAAAAAAAATAGCATAATCTTAGAGCCTGTTTCATTAGGTTAGTCTAAATTTCTGTATGTAAATCACCAATGACAGAATTTGGTATGTAGTAAGTACCGAATGTGATTGCTGTTGTTACTGCTCCAGAAAATGAACCTGAGTTCAGAAAGATAGTCCAAGTGTCCATGTCCAAGCTCTTCCCAATTTTTTAAATGACATATTAATTACATTCAAACATTATAGTAATTAATAATCTAAGACAAATTCAGTTAGAGATATAGTTTTCATGACTTAGGATGGCCATGTGGAGTCTGACTTCATCAATGTTATTGAGGAAAATATAAATATTGATGTTATATGAGTAGGCATGTTTTTATAAAATAACATACATTTTTTTGCTTTTCTGTGTAATAAATTTAGTTAAGATGTAAAATAAGAAAGACTAAAATGTTACTCAGTTATTTCTCAAAAGATCACATTTTGTAACTCTATGACCAGTGATATTTCAAAATTTATTTCATTAGTACATTATTTTTTCAGTGTATCTTCTAGTACTTTGTCATATTAATTTTTCAAGTGATGCTTCAACTGTTTCTGAAATATGAAAAAATATTTTTGCAATGGCTTGTATTTTTTATTTATTTTATGACCTTAATCTTGTTTGTCATCTGCTCTCTTTTTTTCGGTAATATTTCTCCATTTCTATGCACAAGGGTATTGATGTCTTGCCACTGCAGTTATAAATAGAAGTAAAGTCACAAAATCTTTCATTTTATCTATGCTAATTATGTAGCCCTGTTCCACACTCCTGAGTTAGAGACCATGCTTCCAAACTATAAGAACAACAAAATAAATCTCAAACAAAATAATCGAAATTTATACCAGTCGAAGCTTGTGCTGTATCTATAATGAAAGTTATGTGCTAGGATTATATCTTCTCGGTGACATTTTGTTTTTCTTGGACAAAATGAGCATCTTGTGATGTTCAGTTTGTTGTTTATGTAGGCACATCTTCTGGGAACCAGATGCTAGTAAGTTGAATAAGAATTACTGCCGGAATCCTGATGATGATGCCCATGGTCCTTGGTGTTACACAGGGAACCCTCTTATTCCTTGGGATTACTGCCCCATTTCTCGTTGTAAGTACATTTAGTGATCTTTTTCAGGTAAAATATTTTAGATGTACTGCATATTCTCTAAACTGATACCTTAATCAGAGGTGAAAATAATATAGGAAGGATGCAATTGATCCCCAAGTTAGGATGCACTCCAGAGAGATTCACACACACACACACACACACACACACACACACACACACACACACACACACACCCCTTTCTTCATCTTTCATCTAAGCAAAGAGACACTTTTTAAAGATTTTCTTTCCTTAGGAGATTCCAATTTAGAATCCAGAGGCAGGAAATGGTCATGGTTCTAACATGACTGCTGTAGAAAGACATCCCTGTGCCCCACCATCAGGACTACCTGCTCAGCCTCTGAACGCAGCAGAGCTCTCAGCAAAGTTCCCAGCCCACTAACAAACCAATGAACAGACCTGAAATAGTGGTGCTTCTATCGTCTTCTCTGTTCTTTAGCCCAAGACTAAGAAGCCTGGAGCATTCCATTTACTTCTCTGAACCCAAGATTATTTTGTTAAAAGAGTATTAGTGCATAAAGTAAAAGATATATGTGAAATATATATGTCTAATATACTTCATGTAAAAGAGCTCCTACAGATCAATAAGAAAAAGATAACAGGAGAAAAATGATGAGTCTTCAAGAATAAAATAATTAATAAACAAATAAAAAACATTAAAACTTAATAGCAAGAAAAATGAAATTATAAAAGCATAAGAAGAATTTTCTACCTGTCAAGTTGGCAAATAAAATAAAAAGATTGTTAATGCCCAATATTAGTGAGGGCCTGGGTAATCAATACTGTTTTACTATATGAAGTAGAATCTGTGTCTGGAATTAGATTAGGGGAATATATCAGGATTTTCAATCTTAGCACTATAGACATTTAATGCTGGATAAATCTCGTTGTGGAAGATTGTCCTGCGCGTTATGTTTAATAGTATCCCTGGCTTCAATGAACTAGATGTCAATAGCACCACCAATTTCTCCAGTCATGACAATCAAAACTATCTCCAGACATTCCAAATGTCCTCTGGAGATTGGGGACAAAATGACCCCCAACTGTGATCCACTGATGTAGAGTAATATATATTGAGATGGGAATATATCCTTAATATAATATTGAGTGAAAAGCCTCAATATAAGGCTGTGTCAGTAGCACGGATCCATTTTACTACACTACATATCTCAAAGTTCTGTTTATACGAACACGTTTAAACACTATGTTAAACTACCTTCTTGTTTAAAGAACATACTTTTATAAGTTCAGAAAGAGTATGTTGTAAGAATGTTTTTCTTGTGAGATGAGCCATAGCAGGTACCTTGAAAACAGCAGCAAAAATACTTTAAAAAGAGATTAGATTGAAGAAATAATATCTGCTTTAAAACATAAAATACAAACACAAGTTTATATTTTTCTTTATTGTATGTCAAATTAAAGAAATAATTTCTTACCTTAAGTGGAAACAGTGGTCACGTTTTATGAAATTTTAGCATAAAAAGAAAAACTTCTTAAATATAATTTTATCATGTATATCAGTAATTAAGACTTGGAACTTCCCAATGTATTTTTAATAAAGAAATTCTCTAAAATAATAAATAAACATGTTACGTTTACAAAGAAATACTATTTTATATTATTCTATTTTATTTCATCAGCTATAATCATAGCCTTTCAAATTACTTACTGTTTCTCTGGTGTTCTACTTTTCCCATATTACGGTTTCATTGGTCCTGAAAATGTTCCACAGAAGCTGTCTTTCAAGTTTTAACACTAAAACAAACAAGCAAACAAGCCTACCTCTCTGGCACATACATTTTTTTTAATGCTTAAAGGATCTTTTTCTTTAATATTAGTTTTACTTTATGGGACTTTTTAGCTAAATTTCTATGATTAAGAATAATAATGGCTAATAGAATATACAGTGCTCTAGGAAAAAGGAGAAAAAGTCAATGATCTGGCTTTTAAAACACATTCTAATTCTCTCTCTACATAATTCTAGATTTGTAAAAATCAGAACAGTTTAATTTTAGCAGATAGAGTAAAACGCTCCCATAGAATCTCAGGAAACTGTGCTTTGAATTATAAACCTAACTGACACAGGACTCTAATAATTTAAAAGTTTTCAAAATATATTTTCAAACAACATTTTAAAACTAAAAATTGTAATGTGCTATTGAAAGACTTTTAGGTGTTCTAGCATTTGATTAAATACTATTGCAGATAACTCATTTGTATTTCAATGTATTCTGAACATTAATTTCAATAAATATTTTTACAGTGTCATTTCTTTAAATAATATGTATAGCCAGGATTTATTTACATTTTCTCTCTGGCGAAAGGCTAATAAAATTTATCTTTAGAAGGTTTGAGTTCTTATTTATTTAACTACAGAGGCTGTATAAATCATTTTTGCACTGTATATTTGTATTACAAAACATTTAAAGGTTTTTATTCCTTTTAAACAAATGATTACAAAATAATATTTAACATATATTCTTGGGATTATCAAAACAAATGATTACAAAATAATATTTAACATACATTCGTGGGATTATCAAATATGCAAAAATAAAACTGTGGAAATGACTATAATCTTTGTCTATAATTGTACATACTCTTAGAAAAATCTTAGAAAAATCCTGTTTTAACTACTGAGAGTATAGTGGTTAAGAGCTTCAACTTTGACTTACTGGCTAAGAATTCTAGCTCTATCACTATAGTGCCTTGGGCAAGTTACATCTGTCTCATTATTTATTCATTTATTAACAATTTTAAATTGAGCTGCTATTGTGTGCAAAGCCCTATGAACATGTTAGGTGTTCAACAATGTAAACAATGTTTCTTATCTTCAAATAGTTTTCAATATAGAGAGGAAAAATTTATGTAAATAATTGCAAATATAATCATTTAATAAATATATAATAATATTAAACTATGTAATGAGGATGAGAATATAGATGTCTGCCTGGAGAAATATGTGTTCATAGAGTTTTGAACTTGAGCCAAAAATTTAACAAGAATATGTTAAAAAATTTCTTTTGTTTTCAGCAAGAGTTCGTATTTGATTCTGAGGACATATAAACACACACGCACACATTTAACTACTCTCACATAGATATAACTTTTTACCATTGACATGTTTTCTTTCTTCGATTTTAAGTTGAATCAATACAAAACAAGATTGTATCATATATATACATATATATATATATATATATGTATATTTCAGATTTGAGTACTGTGGGGGAGTTAGTGGGGCAGAAGTAAAAGGAAAAATGAGAATAGTGGAAAATGGAAAAGACCTAGAGAGCAGTTTTTAAGAATGTACTCAAAGTGTACAGTAGAACTCGGAATGCTTATGAAAAATTAGTAATTTAGCTTTCAACCCAGAATCTCCAGAAATCTGATTTTAAGTGGTATTTCAGCTGATTATAAAGTGTGAGAAATATTAGGTTAGAAGAAGCTCTATATGTGTATATGTATGTATTCTCAAGTATATATCTATATGTATATATTCTCAAGTATTATTAATATTAATACCAATAACATATTCATCATTCATTAATTATTAAAGCCCACAATTTATAATATCTATATATTTTTTAAAGGTTAAATATTTTAGTAAGGTACAATAATGAACTAAATACTTTATTGGTAAATGAACTTAAGTAAAATCTCTATATCATATATGAGATTTTCCATAAATAACAATCAAAATTGCATCTATTACAAAGGAATTCATATGCCATTATTGTTTTGTTGCTGGTTTATTTGAGCTCAGGGCATTTCCAGGGATTAACAACCAGCTGGGTCTAAACAGTGCCTGACTAAACTCTGCTATCAATTCTGAGCAGTCAGACATTAAACTCCAGGAAATGCCTTTGTGCCTCATTTTTTACTGCTTAAGTATTTTCAAATCCTAGCATCTTCCAAGCCTTTCTCTGTGTAGCATTTAAACCCCAGTTGGGAGGTTATGAAAAAGGAATAAGTTATGAGGTTTTAGTTAGGATTAATTTTCAGTTTCTGGTGTTGTCTTTTTTCCATACCTTTTTTTAAACTACCATCTGGAAAAAAACAATCTTTGAAATATTCTAACAAAATTATATTGTTATTCCTCTTTTTCATTAATGATGATTTTTATCTTCTAGAATTTTTAAAGTTTCCTGAAGCATGTGAAGTTTCAGTTATTTTCAACCATATTTTTAAAAAAGTAGTTTTCAGAAAAATTGTAAATGGGCCAATTATAGTAAAATAACATAGTTTATCTGTGTGAATGGCCCAAGCAAGCAATAATAAACCACTGTTGCCATTCAATGAAATGATCCTTGTGTATGATGTTGAGTATCTTGGTAGAATGAGGCAACTCCTTGATGCCAATAGAGAGCCTCTACAGTCATAGAACAGGGCTTTCCTCACATCACCTGATACCAGTAGGCATGCACCTTCAATATTGAACAGTAAAAGTGATATATAATTTCTCAAAAGAGTACTATACATTTTATCTTTGAATAAAATGTCAAGAATTTAGTAAACTATCCGATTTATGGCTATTTGAATTTCAATATATAGTTTTAGTTCTGTATAACAGAAATATATATATATGAATTATGTATATACTTATTTTTACAGGTGAAGGTGATACCACACCTACAATAGTCAATTTAGACCGTAAGTAATATTTCAAAATATATAGTATATTTGAGTCTCTGTGTGCCAGAAATTATGTCATTATTTTCTTCATAGGAAAATATCACTATATTAACTTCCATCATATAAATAAATTAATCTATTTTATTAAAAATTTTTTCTATGTCCTATAAAGAGGTTACAAAGGGAACCGCATACTAAATTTATCAAAATTCAATTCTCTATCAGAAAATATAACATGTTATATATGAAAGGCATTTATATTGCTTCTAATTTGGGGCAAAATGTATATATGGACCTTCACTATCTTTTAAATTAAATAAAGATGCAAAAGTCAGAAGGAGTGAAACCAGAAGTTTGGAAAGTTATGCAGTGTCTATCTTGCTCTATCTTTAAAGCTCTTTGCACACCCTCCTAGGCAAAAGATGACACAATTTGAGAGGTTCAGTTGATACTCAATTTAAGAAAATCTGTTGAGAGCTGCTGCTTATTTTTAATTTTCACATATTTCTTGGGCTAGAGGAAGTTACTCAAGTAATCACCTGCTTTATCTCAAGCTGAAGAAGTTATTGGAAATCTATTGTAGATGACGGACAGGAGTAGAAAGGATAAGGCGAGGAACACAGAGGAGGGTCAGGAAAAGTTTACTTTATAAATTCTGTACTATGTCATTTGGATATCAGGATTGGGACTTAGTAATTATGTCATTTAGATACAATTTCAATAAATATAATACTGGTAACCTGTTTCAAAATGGCTCTGCATTCTCACTTAACAATTTTTTTTTCCAGTTAGGCTATTGATTTGCATTGACATTTAGAAATAACCATTACAAATAACATTGTTTCATTTTATATTGAGGTTGGTGAGGGAAATACAATTAGTATTAGATTTGAAGGACTTGTACTCAGTGCTGAGCGAGCAAAGCCCCTGTCACTACCATGGCAATACTGTAGACCTTGAGGTGATTAGTTTTTCTGTGTTACTCATCTGCTTACATGAGAATTGCAAACACGTTGGACTTAATTTGGCCTAGTAGTCCTAATACTTACTTTTTTCCCCAAAAAATATTCTTCTGACACAATTACAGTAGTTACATTTCTCTAGTTACGATTGCATTTAAGAAAGCCGCAAGGCATAGTATTTCAAAATGTTTTGTCAAAATGTTATGTTTGGTCCTCTTTTTAGATCCTGTAATATCTTGCGCCAAAACAAAACAATTGCGAGTTGTAAATGGAATTCCAACACGAACAAATGTAGGATGGATGGTTAGTTTGAAATACAGGTAATTATTAACAGACACAAATCATATGTATTTGGCTTATTTGCAAAAGGCACATTCCCAGCAGTATGGTCATGTGTGGTCATGAAGGTCGTACCCACCGCATAGGCACCCAATATGAGGGGACATAAGGGGGGCTGATGACTTTCTGCTTGCCAAACAGCCCTAGATTTTGCAATTGTGCCTCCAGAGATAGTGACTTTTTAAATGTTTACAAAGTTCCCATACGTGTAGGCATTGTCTTACAAGTGACACTTAGTTCTGATTAAGCAAAAGACAACGACAAAGAGAATTTACTTATACTGTGATATAACCATACAAGTTATAATGCGTATGTTATTAATTTCTCAAACTAGGATATTTTAACTTCATTTTCTAACATGCTTATGCATAATCATATCAGAAATTTTATATTCATTTATAATTTTTGACTTTTTTATTGTCATACTAATGAAAAATAGCAATGATTGAAATTATAGAATGTTATAATTAAAAATACTAACAAACAATATTGATAGTTACATTGTGTTGCTATTGGAATATTCAGTGTGGGTAAAAAAAAATCACGACATTTATATTTCTCAGTGCTCTTTAGAATCAGTGACATGTTCTATGTAAAATAACTGCAAAATATATTGTTATACAAAAACTTAGTTTAGTAATTATGTTATACAAATTTAATATTGAAAATGGGAGATAACAAAATCTGATCTTAAACATTTTCTGTATGCCACATATATTACACCCTTTGGTAATAAAATGTTAAAATATTTTTGTCAATATCTATCTCTATTGGAACTTCAAAATGTAACATACACAAAAACATGCCTGAATTCTAGCTGCATTTTTCCTTGTTTTCAAGACATCATATGTTTTTTCTTCCAAGCCTATGTGCTGTTGTTCCCACTGCATGTTGTAGTTGTCTTCCTCTATATTTTATGCCTGAAAGATCTTATACCTTCTCGTTCTTCAAATATCAATTCGAATGTCTCCTGTTTTGGAAAACCCTCCCTGTTCCTTTACCTCTAGCCTTCTAGAGTAGAAGAAAGTATATCTTTTATAACAATTAAATCACAATGATATTAAAGTAGAATAGAGATACTTGAAACTGAAGTTCTTTTATGAATAAGCCAATTCTGAGCAAACATAGAATTTATATCCTTTGATAAATATCAGGTAGAAGATGACCTAAATTTATTTTTTAGTGTGTCTTTCTTTCTAGGAGTAAATCATCAAATTTTAAAAATATGTATGTTGATAATTGTAGAGTAGCTGTCCTAGGTATGTAGTACTGAAATAGAATTCTGAAACTCACCAGAATATTAAAACTAATTGTGCAACATGAAGGTTTAATGAAGGCTGTAAAATTTGGGGGAATGTTTCATTTTCTTTATTATAGAAAATGTTTCAAGGATTCACAGCTCTGAATTAATTAGTGATTCTTTGCAAATCTCATAACTCCAGAAAAAAAAAAAAGAGGTATGCACTTCTGAATTTATTATTATCAACAAGAAAATATACAAGGACACTCTTTTGGAGGTCTCTATGGAGAAGCAGGTGAAACTGTTTTTCATCAGATCAGAGTACTATAAACTTTTACAAAAAAAAAGATAGTTTTCCTTTTAAATCCAAGTTCTTAGTAACAACAGCTGTTTAGTTATTCTTCCAAAACACATACTTGGAGGAACAGAAATTAAAACTCAATATATATACTCTTATCCTCCTGTGTGGTACAGGCCATAAATAACTGTGGTCTTAGTCTGGGAATCCTCTTCTATTACTCTCTCAAGCGCTGAACATCTGTACTAGTTGGAAATGTCAATTGTGGAAAGTTGTACTTTTTTCATTTCTCTGCCAAAAATAATGGGTTTACAGATTTTAAATATCATCAAATAAATGTACTAGAATTTATTATTCTCTACAAATATTTAACAATTTCCTAGATGGTATGTCTTGCAAAATCGTTTTAATTTTATAAATAAAATAATATATTGCTGGTCTTAAGCTGAACGAACAAATTTACTGAAACTCAGTCATGTTCTAAATTAACATATTAGAACTAAATAATTGTAATGGAAG
Organism: Pteropus vampyrus; assembly: GCF_000151845.1. Classification (NCBI taxonomy): domain Eukaryota; kingdom Metazoa; phylum Chordata; class Mammalia; order Chiroptera; family Pteropodidae; genus Pteropus; species Pteropus vampyrus. The sequence goes on along the minus strand of NW_011888888.1, from coordinate 5,483,862 downwards.
GGAAGGAGTGCTAATTTTATATATTGCTACCACCACATTTTTTTTAGAGTTTAAATAAAAAGTCAAATTTGCATTATTCATAATCAAACACTGAACTTAAAATAGGTCTACATTGTTTTTGTTGTTCATGTTTTTGTTCATTCTCGTTATCCCATACTTGTAGCACATACTTTCTCTCACAAGGCATGGATCTTAGTGTGTAATGACAGGGCTCCTTATACAAACACAAAGTTGATTTTATAAAGTTGTAATCACGTTATGAAAGAAAGTGCTAATGCTATAATAACTAAATATCTTTCTTATAAAAAGATTATTCATTTTATTTTGTTTGGGTTAATTTCTACATTTTTCTCTCAATTGTTCTTATTTTTAACAAATGTAGCCATAGGTTTTGCATTAATTGGCAGGCAATCTTCCTGCACAGATGTTACTTGTTTCTCTTTCCTCTTTCTCACAGAAATAAACATATCTGCGGAGGATCATTGATAAAAGAAAGTTGGATTCTTACTGCAAGACAGTGTTTCCCTTCTCGGTAAAGTGTTTCTGAAACTAATTATTTGTTTTGAGCATTTAAAACTGTGTGTAGCTTCCACTTAGCTTTGAGGCTTAGAATGTGTATTCATTTGCTATTCACCAGCTTAGGGTGAACAAACTAATTTCTTTTTTATGTTTAGCTAACAAAACTTTCTTTGATTTAATTGATATTTACTTACTGGGTACTACTTCTTCTATTCATCTCTTTCTACAATTGGCATTACTCTCATTTGGGGGGGAAATCTGCTAGGATTGTGTAAATAATTTTTACCCCAACCTCTTACTTGCACTCTATACTTCTAGAAAGAAATTATTTTTCTGAATTATCAAAAAGTTTCTTTCAATCTTCACTCATACTTTTTTTATGTAGAGCCAGCCTCAGAATCATCTTGGGAAATATTTATAATGAAAATTAGCCTAAAGAAAACATATGGAGGCAACATTTGTAAGCTTGCTACCTTATTCTCATTAAGATCACTCTGATTGGTAGTATAGATCTGTAACCTCATTTAAGAAACCAAATATATACACAGCTGAGATAAAAAGAAAAATTTACAGGAATATTGTAATTCATGTGACGTGCTTTACCTAATATTTTTCACATATAACTTACTCTCTGGCAGGCATAATCAAAAGTTTTTGAAATAGCTATTTAGATTTTTAGCAATTTCTAGTTCTTCCTGATTATATGTGCTTATAGCAGTCAGAATTTTGCATAATAAATGTGTAGCTCTTTATTATATTTTGAATAAAATTTTAAATTTAAATAATATATCTGTCCTTATAAACAACAATAACAATATATAAAAATAACATTATGCAATTTAAAATTACATTTTACATTTTAATTTTTTACTTAGAAACAAAGACTTGAAAGATTATGAAGCTTGGCTTGGAATCCATGATGTCCATGGAAGAGGAGATGAGAAACGCAGACAGGTTCTAAATGTTTCTCAGTTGGTGTATGGGCCTGAAGGATCAGATCTGGTATTACTGAAGCTTGCTAGGTTAGTTCCTGTAGAAGGTTTTGTATTTTTAACCTAGACTGGAATTGTTGAAGCTTTTTCTTCAGCTATGCAGCTATTCTTTCTCTCTCTTGTAGATTTATTATAAAAGCATATGCCACATTGTATATGTGTTTATATATGTATATATCTCCGTGTGCATATACACACATGGAAGCATTTTCAAAAATTTCAAAAATGAATAAATGAAGTTGGACCAACAGTCTGATCAGCCTGCTCTAAAACCAAAGCTTCCTGAACAGTTAATTATTTAATAACTTTAACAGGTAAAATAATGATTTTAAAAAATAGCAAGAACTTTATTTTTAAATATTAGCAAATAACTTATTTCTCTACCACCCACAGATTTCTACATTATATATTAGACATTTCCTTTTCTTCATTTTTAAGAAACATGACTGTTTATTCTCTCTAAATATCATATTAAATATTAACACTACATTTTAATATATTAATTTTGTGTTGAAGGCAATCAAGAGTACTACCATTATATTTTCTCTTTTCAGACCTGCTGTCCTGGATGATTTTGTTAGTACAATTGATTTACCTAATTATGGGTGCACAATTCCTGAAAAAACCACTTGCAGTGTTTATGGCTGGGGCTACACTGGATGTAAGCTATTTTTAAAAGGATGAGGCAATATCATATTTATTTTATAAAACAAATTTGCATCTGTTTCCTATTTTTCTCACCTTATGCTTTGCTTGTTGACTGCATTTTTTTTTACACTATTCTAGTGATCAACTCTGATGGTCTATTACGAGTAGCACATCTCTATATTATGGGGAATGAGAAATGCAGCCAATATCATCAAGGGAAGGTGACTCTGAATGAGTCTGAAATATGTGCTGGAGCTGAAAATATTGTAACAGGACCATGCGAGGTAAAAAGGGAGTTTTTGGTTTGGTTTTAGTTTTTAATAAGGAGGATATAATGAATAACATAGTTTCTCATGTTTATTTTTTGTCAATTTTTTCTCAAATAAAAATTATTGTACATCAACATGTTCTAAGAGAGAGGAATTGGGGAAGATAACCCTGTATTATCCTTGTACATTTCTTTTAACTAAACAGTGACACAGTTCATGTTTCATTAGTAACAAACTATGATAACATTTGTTTCTATAAATAAATAAATAAAAGTAAACAAATAAATAAATAATAAACAAATTAATACAACCAGAGCTCTAAAGGAAAGCTGTCCTAATTAAAAGTATCCGAGTTTGATATAATAGCTTGCATTGTTCTACTGTTTTTCTAAATTTATATGATCTTCCCAAATTCTCCCTAAATAAATCACATTAATAATTTTATTAAGAAATACATGCCTAGTTTTAAATATTTAAATGTATTTTTGTTTAAGCCAGTGTCTATATGTGTTAACAAATTCTATTTTAAAAAACCAAAGGTCAAAGTCTATGACTATAAGAGCTTGGACACTGTCATTTGTTAGGCAACTGTTCTTTCAACTTGGCAGTGTTCCTATCCCCGTTTTACATAGACAAGCTGTTAAACTGTTATTTTAGATGTATTTTGAATTTAAGAGACACGCTCTTCAAGCTGGTGAGCTGTAGAATTGTAGAATATTATGTGTAGCAAAGCATAGGACGAGTTCAATAATAGAGACATGTAAGAAATGCCCTAAGGATGGAGCATAAATATGCATTGAAATGCTTGTGTTATTTATATTGCTCAGAGATTTATTCTTGAAAAGAAAATGTTTACTAAGGTAAAGATTTTTTTTCAGAACTTCTCAAAAATGATATCGTTAGAAACAGATATGTGTTTATAATCACTTTTAAATTTGGTGTTTCTCCGGTAAGTCAGTATCACTATGTTCATTATAACAAGTGAAAATCTGTAAGGAGAAAGACTTCTTTTCCTCCCTCCCTTCCTTCCATCTTTGCTTCCTTCCTTACCCTAGGAGCCCTATAAACATGAAGTTTTGAGCTAGACCTAATCTTCAAGATGATTTAGGAAGCTTATGCACTTATCCAACCCTACTGCAATTACTAAAAATGCATTGACAACTGCTCTTCAGGAATAGCCTGTAATTTGGTTTATCATCTATACATTCTTAGATTCTTAACTTTAATATTGTAGTATTTATCACTTTATCACATATTTGTTTTTTTATTCATGTGCACAAGACTTGACTTCAAATTGATTTCGCCACTTCTCAAAAATACATGTATCCTCTAGAATGTTTTTTTAACATCACGGATATTTAAAACAGAGTAATAAAATCACTAAAACCATTGAAATCTAAACACGTAAAAAAGAAATCTTCCAAATGTTTGTATAATAGCAATAACATCACAGTTAGTGCAAGTTTCCCAAAGTGAATTGCTGTGAAGAGATCATATTAGTAATCACTGGTGCTTCTTTATAAAAATCAAATTTATTAATTCATGTGGCATAGTTTATATGAAGTCTCTTAGAATAGCTATTTTTCTTTACTGTTTTATCTTCTGCTTTACCCTTGCCTTAATTTTCCCCATCATAGAATGTTGGTAGCTCTCTTCTTCTCACTTGTATTACAGAACTATATTTTGCGGTAGTTTAGTTTTATCTCATCACATCACTGCTGTGGGAAAATTAAGAGAGTCTCAAATACCTTTCTTTATACAAGGATGTCAAAAGCCAGTCATCACTATCTGAGGAGACTATATGGTGCACGAAAGTGATGCAGCACAGTTGTAATGATTATATACAATATGTATAATTCTATATGTATGTAAAAATATACATAAATCAATCAATCTATTCATCTTTTATCTACCTATCACATTTCTATATCTGATGATACAACAGGGTTGCCATACAGAAATTGCCAAAGAATCATAGGCTGATTTCCACAATGGGGGGTATAAAATATAAATATAACTATATTAACTATTAATACCAACAGTAAATGCAGAAACATTCCTTCTTTATATCTAAAAAAGCAATTTATAGATTGTAAATAATATTATTTTATTAATTACAAGTTTATTTCACTTGTTAAAATCATTTTAAGGACAGGATTGGAGGAAGGAAAAAAAGCTTTAGGCTGTTTAATCATTAAAACTATATTATTACAAGTGGCTTTTGCACTTGCATTTTTCTACATTGTCTAAATTTTCTATACTGAAGATATTTTGAACATCAGAAGAAAATCAAAATAAATATAAAATCTACCTGCTATTTAAGCTATTAGTAGTTATATGTTAGTATGCATTCAACAAAGGCAAAACCTACTTTAAAAGATGAGTGAATATTTTGGAAAATATGTTATTCTAAAATGAATACTATACATCATAGAACACTTTGAATTTTTATACTTATCTCAGTCTTACTTGACTAATTCAATAGAAAGATAACAAATGGCCTAGTACATCAATTTTATGTCTTCATATTTCAGTTGCGGTTATTATCTCTCGTTTTTTTATATATGTACCTTTGAGATACAAATCTATATAGAAAGTTTTAATTGATTATTAATTTTTATTTCTAAAATAATACTTTCTTGTTGTTATTGTTACATGTCCTCTTCCTAGGGAGACTATGGTGGCCCACTTGTTTGTGAACAGCATAAAATGAGAATGGTTCTTGGTGTCATTGTTCCTGGTCGTGGATGTGCCATTCCAAACCGTCCTGGTATTTTTGTCCGAGTAGCATATTATGCAAAATGGATACACAAAATTATATTAACATATAAGGTACCACAGTCATAGCTGATGTAACTGTGTCTGAAGCTTCCATCAATACAACTCTCTTTTACATGAAGATTCAGAGAACGTGGAATTAAAGTGTCACTTAAAACAATCCTAAGACAACTACTTGAGTGTCATGTTTGTTAAGATACTCATTAATATTTATGGATGTTTTCTGTTGTTTTGTTTGTCAGTGTTATTTTGTAAATGTTTAAGTGAATTAAGGTACATGCAAGTGTAGTAACATATCTCCTGAAGATACTTGAATGGATTAAAAAAATGCAAAGGTATAATTGCTGGATGATAAAAGATTTAATAGAAAAAGATCAATTAATCTCTCTACGCTGCTTTCCAAAGTGAGTTTCTTAATAATGAATAAACCATATGTTCAACATTATTTTAACCTCACAAAAGAAATTTATACCTTGTTTCCTTAAAATATAACTCGATATTAAATTATATTACCTTTCATATGCCATACATTATATTTTATTTGGTTCTCATTACTGTGTATCCTGTAATACTGGTACACATACTTTTTACAAAAACATGTACCCATATACACATGCCTGAGTACATATGTGCCTACACTAGAGTTCAAATCATGGTGTATCCAATATAACCCTTAAATATTCTGAAATTGTGTACTTATAGTTTTTCCTTAAGAAAAAAAAAATTTTTTTTAAAGAGCAGTAGAAATATTAAGGAAAGGTGCAACATAGAATTGACTAGCTCATCCTTCTTATATAATCTTCAGATTACCTCTTTTGGTTGGTCTTTAAGGTGTGTTCATGATCCATTAAGTTAAATAACACCTAATCTAGGTGGTTACATATATTTACCATCCTAGTTGTATTATGCGGTTTCTAATTTTTAAAGAGAAGAGGGTAATATGTGTATTAGCATTATTTCTTTCCTCCAAATTTAGGGTCACTTTTTTTTTACGCAAGATATTTTTCTATCTATTTTCCTAAAGTATTTTTTTAAATTCTTAGATAACTGTGTAATTGAATATTAAAAATGTTTTGGTCTCTAAATATATTTAAGTAAGTTAACTCTAAGACTTGTTGCTGTGATTGGCTTCTAGATCACCATCTTTAATTTTTTAAAATTATTTCACGGAATATTTTCACATCTCCAAAGATCTGCAAATAACTTTATCAAATTATGCATTAAAGTACATATTGAAGAAAAAGGTCAAAATACTTTTCTGAACCTAGAAGTCTTTTAACCTAATAAAACTTTACTCAAGTAAAGAAAAAATAGAAAATGAAAGAAAATGGCTTGTCTAAAATCTATTCAATTATATTTTTTAAAGTAGAGTTGAATCAGCTGAATGAGATACTTAATCAAGATATCTTCATTTTATCTTACTTTATTTTACCTAAATCTTTTCTAATGCCATGGGAAATATTCATTCAAAGTTTGTATTCTATGTGATAATAGCAAATTATATTTATTACTGTATTTGTCATAATTAGCTAAAAAGCACGTATTTGTTAAGAAATAAGATAACAAAGAGTAATAGGATAGCTTCTGAGTTTTTACAAAATCTTCCTGTACAAAGATCTTTAAAAATAATTATTTGAGTGATTTAAAACCAATATTCCCGTTAACTTGTTTTTCTTGAATGATTTTTGCTAAGGCGAGGATTGTATTAAAAGGTAAAAACAACATCCCTAATAAATGACCAGACATGGTGTACAAAGCAGTTTTCCCTCTGGGAAGTTTGTTATAGGCGGAGATGTGTGGATTTGACAATGAAAGCAAGATGAACAAGATTCATGTTATTTTAGGTGGTAGGACAGGGTATAATCATGTCTTTTTCTCTGGCAAAAGATACTATTTCCTGGGCATTCTTTTCTTAATAAACTACAAAAAATAAAAAATCTGGTTTATCCAAAAATCTATTTCATTTTGAATCATGGACAAAAGTATTTTTTCTAATTATAAGTTTTCATTGCTATTTTTGTTTTGGCTGTTTGAATATGGTTATATGTTGTTATGATTGTGGACATTTTCTTATGTCTACCAGGAATAGTGATGTAAAATTAAAATACTTGTCATAATGCCTCTGCAGTGCAGAAGAGATGATAATCCTTTTGTATACTTCTTTAATTTTATTGTAAAATATGTAATGACTTTTACCTATTTGCTGTGGGCAGGTCCTCGGTAAAATGGTCTATGTTGAATCAATCTCTATGTTAACAGGCTCTTGCTTGCTAAGTGTTTCACTATGGGAAATGAGAGACACTGGAAGGCAAGAAAAATAACAATAATGATACGTGATAGCAAAATTGTATTTCACTTATTCCTGTGAATATTTCTTGTTGGTACCAATGGTACTATACAAAGTGAATGTTATAGCCACAACATTCTCTTGAAAAAAAAAATAATGTCAAGAAGTGAGAAATTGCTGTCAGGCATTTTCTTGTTGTTTTGAAATATTTTTTTTAAAGAAATACTGGTTTTGCAATATAGAGATTATGAGGTAAAGAATTTTAATAAGCTCTCATTCTAAAAAATTTGATTTACTGAGGTCAAAAAATTGATTACTTTCAAACAGTTATATCCCATATTTATAGATGAACTCATTTGAAAAATAAAATTAATTTGAATAAAAAGACATAGTCTTTGTGTGAATAAATTAATTTTCACAATGAAGTTCAAAAATAAGTTATCTTTCAATGTTCAACTGACTTTTGAACTAAGAATTTACTACTAATAAAAATATTAAAATTCTTTAGGCCTTATAAATCTTGACAGTGTAATTTTAAGTAGGTTCATTTCCATTTGCACAGAAAATTTCTGTCTTCAGGAAATTAAAAATGGAATACTGTGGATATTATGACTATATGTGTTGTGCATAAATAGGAAATTGATAAGCTGCCTATTGAGTGGTACAGCGGGATGCTTACCCAAAAAGGGAACACTGTGGTTATGACTTGTATATAAAGTGTCTGTAGTTTATAAAGTTGTTATTTTTATAACCATGATTATATTATTATTATTAATAATAATAAAATATTTTACCAAAATGTCCCCCCTCTCTTATTATAATTTTATAAATGTATGCATTTGAATCGGCTATAGGGGTTAATACTGAAAACAACTATGATCTTATTGACAGAAATAACATGTGCTTTGTTGCAAAAAATGTCATATTACCTGTTTATAGAACTAAGAGAAAAATTATTATTTTATTCTAACATCTGTCCATGGCAATATCAATAGTCTTCAGTAAACCATCAAGCTCTATACACAATTTATCTCACTGTGAAATATAATTAATCATTCTTCATATTTGCTAGAATGGTACTATGATGTAATTTGCTAACATATACAAAATATTGTCATGAATGATCACCTAAATTTCTTTACCATATCACTATATATTGCAAAAGTAATTATGAATGAATTAATTAATCAATTTGGAGTATATCTTCAAAATATGCATTAAATTCAGAATAAAATATAAAAGAAATGGACTCATTTAATTCAAATTAGAAGCAAGATTGGAAGAACTAATTATCAATTGATCAAACCAAAAAGAGCTCGGTAATACCATTGATTATTTCAAGTTATGTTATACTACCTCTTCCCCCAAAGGGTTGCTCTTCTACTTTTTCTGCCATAGATACTTACCTCAAGAGATGATTAATGTATCTAATTCTAGAGCCTATGATAAAATATCTGATCTTCTTAATGATTATAGTCCAAGCAGAATATATGTACTTTTTAATTTCTGGTGTCAGTAAGAATATTTCAAAGATATATACTTTTGATTTCTCTAAATTTTGACTTTTTTCCTCTCTTCTAGAACTCCATTTTATTCTAAACCTATATTTTGCTATTTTAAGATGAATAGTCCAAGGAAATTTCTTTAAGAAATGGCCTCTGAGCAGAGTTCTCAATGAAGTGAGAGAGCAAGCAATGTAAACATCTGGGATCTGATAAGTAAAACTTGGACAATATTTTTGTTAGTTTCTGAATATAGTTTATTTATTTAGTCTTACAAATTGTAATGCTTTAATTAGTCACCATCTCTCAGTGTCCTGAATAGAATCATCTTAGTTTTCATTTCCTCAATATTTTAGTCCAGGAATTTTATTGTTGTTCTATTTTGTCGTTTTCCTACACAGGCACCATTCTTAATCTATACAATCCTGAGAGTGCTTTCTGTACCACTTCACAAAATTACAATCCTTCCATGTATCAAATTGAAAGTCTTACTCTATTCTTTTTGGAAGTCTTATTCTAGACAATGTATATTTTTCCTGTTCCCCTTACATTTACAAACAGCTCAATTGCATGTGTTGTTTATAGGAAAGCTGAAATTTAAAAGTAACTTTAAGGTAAAAATAATATTTATAGTAATTTGGACAAAGTTTATAGTACTACGAAGAATATGTTATTACCTAAAGCACATTTAAGCAAGACAGAAAATACAGGACAAAGAAAAATACTTTTACTTTTATTTTATATAATTCAAAAGAAGTGTGAGATTATAGATTATTTATAGGTAGATTTATGCTTTAAAAAAATAAACAACAACATCAAACAAACTAAACCTATCAATCTAACATGTTAACTAACTCCAGGATAACTTTAGACCCTCATCTCTCCCAACTAAATACTCCTGAACATTTATTGATTTAGTTTCATCATTTTGAACGTGACTTCACATTTGAACTTCATGCCTGCATTCAAACAGTCTCTGTGAACATTAGGTTTTTCTTTAACTCCTCAGAACCTTCAAATGTCATGTAATTTCCGTTGTGAATCCTTACTCAGCATCCTTATCTAGAAATCATCATTTCTTCGGCCTCCTGCTGTCTTTGCTGAAGCTTTCTTTTTACTTGTTATAATAGTCTGCCTTTGACTGCATGAGATGTGTTTTGTTTTATTCTGTTTTGCTTTGTATTTAATACACAATCTACCTCCACCCAGTTTGAGCTCCTTGGAGACATCAGCAACATCTTGTTATCAATATTTATATATCCTTTATTTTTCACAGTGCTTAACACTATACTTTATAATTTTATATATTTTATAATTATGAATTTTATAATTTACTTTATCTTTTATAATTTTTATATATTTTATATATTATATGTTATAATTTTTATATTTTATGTATCATAATTACTAATATTTTATAGTCCATCATCTTTTTTTTTTTTTAATGCCTACAGCATCTGGAATTTTTAGGTGGTCTCCCATCCAAGTACTAACCACACTCGATCCTGCTTAGCTTCCAAGATCAGACAAGATCGGGCACATTCAGGGTAGCATGGCCGTAGATCCATCATCTTTTTGAAGGTGTACCAGTATAACCTAGATTTGTAATTTTTGTAAAAATTGCACAACTCTCATTAATAGTTAAGAATTTAAGGGTTTTATATTTGAATATATTTTTCAAACACGCACAAATAGTATTTTGTATTTTCAAATAAAAATAGAAGGACTATTTTTAAGTGGTTTATTGTATTTCATACACTAGAGTATGCAGCTGGAAAAAAGAGAAATTAACTTTAAAGAGTTTATACATTTATATTTGTAAATGTGATTATTTAAAATAAAAATGGAAAACTAGATTTTAGTTTTCTGGTGGATACAAATATTTACTTTATACAAGCTAATACATTTTCGATTACGTTAGTGAACATTTTTCATCTGAGTTTCTTGCATGAAGTGTTGATGTCATAACATCGAGGGGGAAAATACCATATCAATTATTGCAAAAAATATTACGAGTCAACAATAGTACACTCATTACTAATGTGCAGATATGCCATCTGCTGTGCATTTAGAAGTTTCACAATATTGTTACTCAATTAGCAAAAAGTTTTCACTTGATGAGTTTTCTTAAGTCAAAGAAATCAACTTGGGTAACGTAAAGAAATGGAGAAAGGGCAGATAAATTTTTTTAAAAACATTTTTTAAAAGGTTACAAAGATATCATCTAGTTTTCAGACCTCTGATTTTTAGATGGTTAAAATCCAAATGCAATGATAGTTTAAAATATATTACTATACTCTAAAATAAAAACTTTATATCCTATAAAATAAAAATAATAATTTAGTAAGTGGAAAGTTGACACTATGGAATGATAAAAGCGATTAAGGATCTTAGAGAAGAGAAGGAGCAAGTATAATTTAATATCTTTCTTTGGTTGTTCTGAGTCATCATGAGAGGAAATTCTCAGATCCTTCTGATTAAGAATAAGAATTTGGGGGAAAATTTAAGTCAGGTAGTTTAGGTACCTGGTAGAACGTCATAATTCTGAAGCTACAGAATACATACATAAATAAGAAAACTCATAAAACTCTCTTACTATGGACACTTCTTAAAATAGGAAATAGTTCTTTAATGACTTAGGTAAGCTTTACCAAACTGGTCTCTTGTGGAACACCATTCTGTAGGATACTTAAAGCTGTGCTGAGAAAAGCAAAATGTTCAGGGCTTGAATACATTTTAAAGATGCTGAGATGCTTTATATAGGTCACTTTGCTACAGAATTGTCAAGGACCTTCTTGGATGTTCATGTGTATTTTGAAGCTCCATGAGGGAGCATGGTATGGCAAATTCTTCAAACTATACTACAGAACCCTCTTAAAATTATGGAGACAATATTTACGCCTTTAGCTTTAGAGTTCTAAATGCAGTCTAAGAAAATATAATTTACATATTTTCTGAATGTGAGGGAGTGTTAACTACATAGTTTGAGATTTGTATTGTCTTTTATAACCTACAATAATTTTTTTGTCTCTACGAAAACATCTCCCAGCAATCTTTTCTTTTGCCAAATTTTCCCAGGTTTTCTTTTTTACTTGGTTTTCTTTATACTTAATTTGAGTAACACTTAGACACTTAGGAGTTGAAGCATACTTTTCCTGACATATGTGTACCATCTGCTTGACCTCTCATATCATATCGTTAATATAAGAGCAAAATTATAACACCAAAATATGAAAGTGATACTATTTTGCCACCTAAAGCTGAAGAAAAGGGACAAAATAGCCTTATTTTTTTCCAATCTACTAGCTTCCACAATAGCCCCTTAACTGCTGAAATTTCCAGCTTTAGAAAGTTCGTGGGGAAACTAAGGGGGAAAAAGTAAAGCTTGTAAAAGAAAAAAAATATAAAGAAGAGGGAAAGGAAAAAAAACTCTGGAGGAAAGCTGTAAAAAGTTTTCAGGAGGTATTTACTTATCCCCAGAAGCAAAGTCAACAAAAAGATCTAAAACATTATTTTTTATTAGCCTCTTTCCTTCTTAGTCACAACCATTTGTATTTCTCTAATCCATTTATAAACACTAAATATAATAAGTCATCCTAAAATTAACAATCACAGAGTATGAATATAGATCATCTACATTCACAATGTCCCATTTTTATTTTTTCAACTTTGCCATTCCTTTTTTACTTGCTTCCTTCCTCAATTAAATCTTACCTGTGACCCAAAGTGAGAGGAAGAAATAAAGTTTCCTCAGTATTAATGCTGCTCTCTAAATATAATAATGCCCTTGTTTTGGCATCTTTCCACAGCCAAACTCACAGGTGAACTTGGCTGGAACTTCAGCAAGGAAACTCAGTGAGAAAGAACTGAAACACCAAGTGGAGGTACAAAGGCAAAAAAGGTCAACTGTCCATTTGACATCGCTGTTTGGATGTACTCTCAGCATTCAAACTGAATGTATTCAAAACTAAATACTAATCCCCCATTCCCTCAGTCTTCTCAATAAAAGACATATCAATCTGGTTTGCTTGAACCACAATTCAAAAAATCACTTTTTACCTATTTTGTGTCTCCCTTTCCACATCCATAGAAACACCACATAATGTTTATCTTCTGAATATATGTTGTATCATTCACGTCTCCATCTCCAGTGGCTCCACATTCATTACTACAATAAAATAAAAATAATTTCTCCATATATATTCCAAACAATTTCTGTTTAATTTGTAGAGACACATTTAAAAATATAACTGTGTCATTTTCCTGCTTAAAACTCTTTGGTGATTTCCCATTGGCCTATCTATACCTGTATGAACTGTCCATGTCTGTTCAACTCATCTATCACCTCTTATCATTTTGCCCACTATATTCGAGCTACGTCAGACTCTTTCCATTCTGGGAATAAGCTAAATACTTTCCTTCCTCAAATCCTTTGCATCTGAAGTCATCCCCCACTCTCACCAGTTTTTGCCTGACTAATGACTATTTCATCATCCAGCTTAAATGTCACCAGTTATTTCCCCACCCACTCTCTTAACTCAGTCACACAACTCAAAGTATGATGTACCAGTTAATAAAATTATTTACATATATGTATACACACACACACACACACATATATACTTCCTCCTATTAGATTGTAGGCTCCATGAGAACGTGGGCTAGGTCTAAACTGTTCACAAATGTGAACAGTTAATCTTTATTATTGACAATAATCTTTATTATTGTAGTACTTAATCTTTATTATTGATTAAGTACTACATGATAAATATTTGTTAAAAAATATATCAGTAATTATCTTTTTGCAGGTGTTTTTCCCCTTCAATTCTAAAATACAATCAAGTTATAATCTCTAAATTTTGTTTACTATTAAAATAGTAACATGTCCTAATTCTTTTGGTGATGATGTTGAGGAGGTAGTTTCTACTGGCTTCTGTCATACCCTTTTGTTTTATATCAGTACATATTTATTGATCAATTACCATGATAGTGCTAGGTCTTGGAAATACAATAGTGAATAAATAAAACTTGGGCCCTACCCTCATTATAAATATAGACAAGTCTGGGAGACAAGCAGGAAACAAGGCTCCTGAAAGTGTTAACTGAGAAGTTCAAACAGCTTCTGGAACATATTGCAAGATTTTACTGAGCTTTTTTGGCTTTTTTCCTTAATCTTTCGATGTTCTTATAGTCTGAAATCCTGCCAATTTGAATATTATTTTTTCTATTTTATGAACGGTTCCATCATTGCATTACTAATTATTTAACTAAATTTAGAGTTACTTTTCTTTTATCTTCTGCTTTCTTTGTTCAATTTTTCCAAGTTCCTAATCTTTTAAATCCTTCCCCTTCTTCCTTATATTCCCAAGAATGTTACGACACTTTCAGTATATTCAGAAAGGTTTATGCATTTATTATCAAGGGAATAATGTAACTTCTCAAATTGTGAGAACACTAGCAATTTATAGAGATGAAATTATAAAGATTTCTTTTGCTAACTCAAGACTAATAAATGTTTTATCATCATAAGTTTCTAATTATATTTGAAAATGATTTAATAAAAAGTAGATAATGCTATTCAGTGCTATTTGCCATGCTCTGTTTTATCTCATTTAATCATCATTACAATGTTACGTAGGCAGATTCTATAACTACATCCATTTTAGAGAAAAGAAGTGTTCAAATAAGTTGTAATAAGAACACGTTTAGGAGCAGATTTTCAATATTAATTGTGTTTGACCCTTTAATTGTATCTTGTCTAATGAACATTTAATTTAATTATTTCCAGAAAAATAAGAAAAGAGGGGAAACTCATTAAAACAAGAGAATGTTGCCATAATCTGGGCAGGATATGAGCAAGAAGCTATTCAGAGGTCAAACTGCATTTCAAACAGGCCTTGCCCAAAGTTCTGAGGCATCAACTAAAGGAGCATGTTCTCCTTACGTTCAAATAGAAATGGTTAAAATATGAGTTGCTTGTAATGTTAATTATTATGGAGTTGAAGGTTAGTAGGTAAAGAACTAGTTTAAAGTTTTCTTTATCTTTGTTTGGGGAAGAAGATATAGCTATTGGCAAAGAAAAACAGCAGGCTTGTGAGATAGAAATAGTAAGAAGTGTAGGCAAACACAAGCAGTAAGAATTCAAAGGGGCTTCCAAGGGAAAATAAAAGCTCAGAATGTATTCTACAACAAAGAAAAGCAGTGGTAGTGCTTGTCCTTTATTGCAGATACCAGAGGATGTTTTATGAAAGAGGAAAATACCTTCAAAAGAAATTATAATCTCTTACATAAGGCCATTGCAGTCCTGGAAAATGAAAACTTGATTTATATATTTATTTTTTGCATTATATTACATGGAATCATAGACTTTGTCATCTGCAAAGATATGCTAACAATCTTCTCTTCAATTTACAGAGAAAAGAGAGAAAGAAAAAATGTAATGACTTGCTCAGAGTCACATAGCTAGAGGCAGAATCAGTCCTGGGAACAAAATCTACTTCTTTTTTAATTAAAAACCTTGGTTTTATTTTTTACTTATCTTTAAACTGAGATCATAAAGTACATAAAATTGAAATTTAGTCAAAACCTCAAAGGAACTGCAATATTTTAAAAGAATTTTAAAAGAATGATTAACAAAAACTTAAAATTCTGCCCAAGCAAAAGTGATGCCCAACCTACTTTACAGTTTAAAGGGCTATGGAGAAAGGCCCAGTAGAGAGGTCCAGTCACAGGTAGAGATCTAGCAAACTTCTCCATAAGATGCAATTTGGCTTCCTTCCCTTGCTCAGTTTGTGATCTGACCCCATCCTGGACTGGAAAGCAGTCTTCCCAGTCAGAAGGACAAGATGGGGTATTAATTTTGTTGGCAGAAATGTAACTGAAAAGCAGTATAAGCAAGGATACTTGCTAACCAGCAATAGCATAAAATGGAATAAGTGCAGGACTGTCCGTTCCAACTCTAGGGAAATAAGCCTGCAGGGCTAACCAGTTCAAAAATCTACAAGAGTTGCTGACCTAGAGAGGTGTTTTTATTTTTTAAAGCAGCTTTAAATGGTTGGCTTTGTTGGCAGATTGGCAGATTAGAATTGCTTTCATTTCCTCAGATGGGGCCTGGGGTGTTCTGTGGTTGAGCAACCTGTGAACAGATGAGTTATAAAGTCTAGCTCTATGTTTCCCGAATACGAAGTCACACGTTGAGATTAAAAGCTTATTAAATTGTGCCTATAGTTCCCAATACTTTGCACATGATTTATATATGTCTCAACCACCTTATTCATCAGTCTAAATCTTCATACTTTGTCCCTATGTACTTTAGAATATTATGACCATTCTCAGGATGTTCACATATCTAAACACATAACAGAAATAGACCTTAGTTCTAATATAAGGAGGAAGCAAGAGGACTAAAATTTAAATCAAGCTATATTCAGAGATTTCAATATGCTGATCAGTCCCACATGAGGAAACCTGTAGAACAAAGGAAGATTTCTACTGGGATTACTAACAAATCATTTACCCATACCTCGAAGAGAAAACAGAACAACAGGGCCTTTAAGTTGTGTCCTACACAAAATAAAATCATTCATTATCTATGGCTGAAACCATGGGGAACCTATGGATCGAGGCTGGGACTTGCCAGCAGGTCTTTCACAATGCATATTTTAACTTTCACACTGTATGCCCATACCAACAAAGAAAAATGAGTAAACAAAGTCTTTAAACTGTAATTCATAGAAACTAAGAATGATATATAAATTGAATTCCTGAACACTCAGGGTCCCTCTCAGTGTCTTTTCTCTGTGCCTCTGTCTTTTCTTGGTCCCTCTCTGTGTCTTTTTCTCAGTCCTTCTCATTGTCTCTATCTTTCTGTCCCTCTGAGTCTCTCTCAGGCTTTCTCACTCTCTGCCTTGAGAGCAGACCATGTTTTGTCTATAGAGTGTTATCCTTTCTTTAATAAACTTTCAACTCTAACTCTGGCAGGCACTTGAATTCTCTCCTGCGTTCAGTTGAGAACTCTCTCTCTCTCTCTCTCTCTCTCTCTCTCTCTCTCTCTCTCTCTCTCTCTCTCTCTCGGCGCAGGACCACTCGGGGAATTCGCCCTGTCCTTTATCATTTTAACAACTCTGTCTGGTATCTGCAATCTCTTTCCTTCATGTACTAGAATTGATGGAGAAAGAGGTAGGATTGGCAAATGTGGTTTCCTAATCATTTGAAGTTTTATCACTTCAGCATGTGGTCAATGATGTACAGTTGCATAAGCTTGACTTTTTGTGTCTAATAGAAAAGATTACCTGAAAAATATTATTTTTATTACTTTACCATAATATGGCATGAATTTCAGTCAATTAAATTTTTTGGACCCTTCTTAAAGTGCTATGCTTTCAGTTTAGTGTATGTGGAGTCGAGAATGCTCTCCTGAGGTTTACTGAGAAAGACAAATTCCTGTGCCTCTCTCTACCTAGATGTCCAATAGGTACTTCAAATAATATCTTCCCAGCCCAGAACATGTTGTTTCCCCCTAAACCTGATTTTCCTCTAAGATTTTCTGTTCCAGTTGTGACAGTACCATTTGCAAAACCACCAAAACTGGAGCCCTGTTTCATCCCATTCTTCTACCATGTCCCCATGGCTCAGATTACCAGGTCTGCTAATTATGCCCCCTGATTATGGACTGAAAATGACTATTCCTCTTCTTTTTTTACTTCTTTTTCCTTGGTTGATGCCCCTATTATTTCCCTTCACTGCTTCAGTATTCTAAAAAGCTAAATCCAAATTGGTTCTCTCTTAAGCTATCCTCTCTCATGCTGTTAGACTGATTCATTTAAAAGGAACATATGAAAAAGACAGCTGGGGCCCACAATCCTTCTATGGCTCTCCATCTGCCGGAATACAGAACCCAAGCTTCTTAGTGACCCCAGAGCTCCTTCCATCCCTCTTTTCTCCTTGTTAACTCTGCTTTAGGCAGTGATACCATGGTAGCTGCTTGAAAGAATGGTGATTTATTTTGTTTTATTATTTGTTTGTTTGTTAATTTTTATCTGTTCCTTTGTTTCTTGCCTCTCTAACTTTGTCATAGTGTTCTGTCTTCCTGAAGTTGTTCTGCCTACCATCTCCATTTATTGCTAAATTCTACTTAAGTTTTGAGCTTGACCCTAGGTGTAGCATTCTCTTGGTCTTTATCCCAACCAGCTGGTCCCACTTTCTTGTTTAGTTCCTGCCAGCCCCGTTGTCTGGGAGGAAAACACTGCTCTAGATTTGTTCCATCTGTTTTTAGATGGATATCCTTAAAGAACCTACTTTCCCTGCGGCAACAGGATCTCAGCTCTGCAGTTATTAACTGGGCCTAGCCCTTAGAACTTGAATAACTGTCACATGTAAAACCCCTGCGACATTGTTTTCACAGTTGATCTGTCTTCCTTGGAGCTTCAACATCCACATCAAGTGTCACCTAATGTGCTCACAATTGCAGGAGGAACAGGCATTTATCACTGAACCATATATCTGTTAATTTTTCTTTTCCTTCTGTAACATGGAATAGAAAACTGTACACATAAATCTCTTTTAAAAAATTATAACTTTGTGCTTGTTTTATTTTAATTTTAGATTTTTAGTTAACCAGCAATAGTTTGGGAGAATTTTTCTATATTTTTGTGGTTTCATTGTTGTGGTTTGCAAGGTTAAGTATTCTGATAGTAAGTCTTTCATTTATTAATATAAGAGATAATTCCATGGGTGTGGGTTTATCAGTTAAAATTAAGTTTGGCTACAATTGACAAAAATTCAAAATAATAATTTTATTTCTCTTTCATATAAAAACAGTCTGAGGTAAGAGTCCAAAATTGGCATGATAAATTCAAGAAATTATCAGGGACTCAGACTCCTTTTATTTTATTGCTGTATTATTCTCAACAGTCAGCTCCAATTTATGTCCAAAGAGATTGCTCAAGGTTCTCTCATCAAGTTTATGTTCTAGACAGCAAGAAAGAGGAAGGGAGGAAGAAAAGGCATCCTCCCTTTATGAACACTTCCCAGGAAGTCCTTGGCCATAACTTAGCCAAACTTAACTGAAGGGATAGCTAGGATATATGGTATCTCAGCTTCCATGTGCCTAGGTAATAATGGGGATTCCATTATCAACAAATAAGTGGAGAATGGATTTGGAAGGACACTAGGAAACTTTGTGATAGAAGATGATACACTAGATAATTATGAAAGAATTGGATTTTATACAGGAGAGAAAGTGGCTTAGTACTTTTTATGCATGTTCTAGCAACTATTTCAATTAATATTAAACATTTATTTTCTTGTGATAAAGAATGTAGCACATCAAATAATACCACTAAAAACTGATATTCCATAGGAGTTTTTTTAATATGGATTCTATGTACTTATGGAGAAAAAGTTTTATTTTACAACAGCCAATTTCTTAAGTTAAATGTATAACTAGTGTAATGCCTAGTTTTTTATGATTAAATAGGCATTTCATTTGGAAAATGTTTATGATTAGGTAATGTACTTCCAAATAACAATGTTACATACCCAAAACTTAAAGCATATTTATTAAAGATAATATAAAACAGCCAATATGGATTGACTACTTCCTATATGACAGGTATTATACTGAGAAATAAATATAGATTTTTAATTAAATCTTCACAATAAACGACATGTTATCATTTTACTTACAAATTAAGTGACAGCATCCCGTGTATGCTCTTTACCACTAATTTTTTCACCTTTATTTATCATATCGTGCACTTTATTTTTATTCTTTTATAATATCAGGATGAAATTATTGAAACATCTATTTTGACATAAATACTAGTGTTGTTGCTGTATTTTTATGTTCTGCCTTCCTAGTGTTTCATTTATTTTCTGCTTGTTGATATTTGTGAAAATATCTTACAGCAAGGCAACAAACCATTTATTCGAAAATAAATGAAGTAGACCCTGTGAAAGTAGATCCTGTTCCTAGTCACATTTGTTAATTAATTTAACCTACACATGTTTATTAAATAAATGCTATGTGTCAGGTACTTTTCTAAGCATTGAGAACACAACAGTGAATGATCCAGATGGTAAACAAGTAAACAAATTTTATATTTCAGAAATATAAAAACAATAGTTTTAGAAGTGAGAAATAAGAGAGTAGGGAGATAAATTGAAAGAGCCTCAGATAGTAGATCTATGCTCAGAGAAGACCTCTCTCTTCATGACAATCATGTTTGAGTAGAGACAGATAACACGTGGAGGAAAAATCCATCCTCTATGGGGAGGGGAGGGAGAATAAAGGACATGAAATGGTGAACAAGAGCAACAGGGAAGACTGTGTGTCTGGAGGAGAGTTTGGAGAGTAGTGAAATATGTAGTTTGGAGGTAGACAGGAGGCAGATCATATATGGAGAGTTTTGTAGGCCATAGTTAGGAATTTGCATTTATTCTAAAACTAGTCAGATCTTCTGCTTATTCAGCTTGATGGAAATACCTCAGTCTGGACCACTGCCAGTCATCACTGCAGAAAGGACTTAAAGCTACTGCCCATGGGTAGAGAGTGTATCACATGGCCAAGTCAGAGTCTGCGAAATACAGTGTAATCCTTCACCAGGGAGTAGGAGGGAACATTTGTGAATAATAACATAACCTACTATAGTAATTATCTGTTATTTTGAAGGTCCTCTGCTACCCTGCCCCCACCCCCGAATAAATTTCATATAGTCCAAATAACAAAATTTAAATCACCATTCAAAATACATTTTCCAAATTCTGGAAAAAAAAAAGTTTCAGGTATTTCACTGAAACAAACTGATTCATCATTTAAACAAGTCAAACTCTCTATTTACTGAAAGCCTTAGGAAAAGAATCATTGTATTATTGAGATAATTATTTCTGCAGCTCTTCACACATAGAGTCAAATTACCTTCAAAATAGGGTTTCATGAATTTAGCTCTCATCAACAACATGAAAACTTATGTCATTGGAGCATAATTAGATTGTTTTCTGGTTTCATGTGTTTTGGTTTCTTCACATGGTATAGTAGGGACAATTTCTCCTGTTCTGGCTTCCAAAAGGAACTAATATTTGAACACAAGTCTGTTTAGTTCTGAAGATGGTCTTTTTCATGCCCTTTCCACTAACAATGAATATGTGGGGTGAAAAGAAATAAAGTTCTTGTCTTGAAAACCACCAGGATATTCATGTTGTTTATCACCATGACACAATCTAGCCTGTCTTGATCGTTTTAATTATCCTTCAGAGGATTACATTTAAGATACACTAAAACCCCTAAATGAAGGTCAAATAGTGACGGCACACAATACACGTTAAGATTCTATGACAATTTTACTTGCGAATTATACCTCAATAAAGCTGAAAAAGAAAATCAAACTCTTTGGAATGAGAGAATAAATGGCGGTTTCAAGTATGATACCAAAATTAAAATTCAGACAGGCAGACAATCCTCAAGAAGAGGTATAGATGTAGAGTTGATCTGCCACTGATAGGCAATGCTGGTTTGGGCCAAGGTGAGTAGTGTCAGGGATCTATTTATTACACATATTATTATTGCTTCTTGAGAGCAAGGCCAAGAAGACTAACTCATCTAGCCTAAGGAAACAATTATATATACAGAGAGCAAAAAAGCGTGCAAATATGTTTATTGTAAGAATTTTATATGCTTATATACTGAAACAACCTAAATATTCAGTCTTAGAATGCTAGAAAATATAGTACAAATTTATAGATATATTTTATTGTTATTAAAATGTTACATTGCTGACGTTACATGTAAAATGCTTCTGCTCATGTGCTCTCCCCACCACTATCCCCGCCTTGGGGAATGGCAAGAAACCAAAATAGTGACATCTAAAGCCATAAGATGATGAACTAAAGAACAATTTTAAATTACTCTTGCTACTTTTTACTAAATTTTATTACTTTATAGTGTACATACACAACCACATTAAATACAGGAAAAAATAAGGTCTATGGGATTTGGCAGGTGGAGTAAGCTATGGTTGATTGTAGAAACACAAGCTTCAATTGAGGGAGAAAAGAAATTAAACATGATGTATTGGATTAACAGGTAATTTTAGTTTGTGATTTTCCAAATGTTTCCTCTCAGCCTTGGGACTATCTGAGCAGAAAGTGTAATATATACAAATGCAAAATGTTCATAATGTGTTTAAAAGAGAAAATCTGAGTTCGCGTTTACATGAAAAATAGCGTTTTTCCCCTTAACGCTGCCAACAATTTTTTTTTGCACAACTCAGAATGAGAGTCCTTATGACTCCATATTAATCCATTTTATAATATTATGCCTTCAATTTATCATGTGAAAATGATGCAAAGTTTCTTTCTTAACTTAAGCTGGAATCTCTGAAAACATATCCTCTGTGGCTGTAGGTATCATATGCTGAAGTTTAATTTTATGCCATTTATCATTTCAGTCCCTGACCCCTTTTGCTTCCAATTCTGTGTAGAATAAAAGGGAAGATTTATCTTTATTTACTTAACTGTAAGCTCACAGATTGCCTCTGCTATCCATGCACAGCAGCAATGTTGGTAGTAAGTAACCATAAATGAGTAGAGGCATATCTCTGCATGTCTCTTCAATTACCCTCCCCTGGACTTTCTCAGTGTCAGCTTTATCTTCATTAAGGTAAAGCCACCACTTCCCCTTTGCATTTTTGTGAGCTGGGTCTCTGTGTAAAAGGAATTGGTGTTTTGTTCTTTAATGTTATCTTTTGTGTATTATCTTAGGGCAAAATAAATAGTTTGTTGAGGGATGAGTGTGTGTGTATTACCAAGTTTTATATTCATTATTAAAATGTTATACATGCCTATGGTTATAAAAATGCAAAGAATGCAGAACAATATAAAATTGAAAGTAACACATCATCACAGATATGACAACAGTTTGGCATATCTCTTTCAAATAGTATTCTATTTATTTAATAACACATTTTTTTTTCTAAAATGCGATCGGCCCACAGATATTATTTGCATTTAGTTTTGTATTCTCAACACTACACATATACATCTTTCCATGATCACATTTATCATCTATTTCTCTTTCCCATATCTTAAATCTTTTATATTGTACTTGTGTATATGGAGGTTAACATTTCATTTGAAAACTATTATTTTTTGTGTGAATGGATATCACATAACTTTATTATTGTCGCGTTTTTTAAAAACCACATCACTTAATCCCCAAGATTTCCTTGTGGCATTTTCAAAATGAGTTCTTATTTTTTGTCTTTTCTTGTGAAAATAATCATAAAAAAACACTTATTTCAGTTTAAAAATAAAAAGAAAGGGAAATGCAATATTATACTTCAAATATGCCAGGGTTTTATACTAGGAATTTTAAATGTATAAATTATATTTTATTGTCACAACCACCTTGTAAACAAAAGCCATTGGTGGTAAAATATTTATTCAACACCTATCTTATACCCGATGCTGTGTAAATTTTGTCCCACTATCATGGAAGTTAGATGTATTATCACCATTTTACGAAAGAGAAAAAACTGGTTCTAAAGGTTAAAAAGTAAAAATGATAAATGGCTATTATAGTATTTGAACATATCTGTAAAAATACATAGCCTTTATTCTTTCCATTAAACCATTTAATGTCATTTACTTAAGTGTTTGTAATGAATAATATTTGCCTTACATTGATCCACAATTTATCTTTCTAAAAATAAAATGTAATAGTTCTACTTAAAAACCTCCAATGGCTACGAATTTTCTAAAGAAATTAGTTTTAAATAATCAATAATGTTTAAAAGCCATTCAAACTCTGTTGTTCCCTGCTGTTTGTCCCATCATCATGAAGAACTAAATTTTATTCACTAAACATGACATATTGTTTCACTACTTTGCATATGCTTTCTCACATGCCATCTCACTTCACATCTATAACCGTAAACATACTCATATTTCATAGCCCATTATATTGTCACCACCTGTAGAAAGCCTTTCTAGACTTTCTCAGAGAGAATAATCATTTCCTACTATGAGTTACTAAAGCAATTTGGACATGCATTTACCATGGTACCTATCCTAAATTATAATATAATGCAATTATGTTTTTATTTCCACTAGAACAAACTTTTAGAAAGTAAGATTTGTGTTTGAGGCTTTAGTTTGTCTGCCCCACAATCTAGCCTATTGGCTGGTAAATAGTGCCCAAGAAATGAGAGGTAATTAAATATCAGGGAATGTTTATTTTAAGGTTATATATCAACTCTGTCCACAGAATACGAGATTACTAAATCTACAAAGAGAATAATGATCAGCTTTAATCTAATTCTGCATCTTTGGTAGTATATTTTTGTACCTTGGAGATGATATGAATCATGGCCTAAACTTTATCACTTTCTGTGGCTTATTCCACTTCAGAGTCAGTATGAAAAAGGTGATAATACAGGACAGACATCTCTTTGCACTATAGAATAAAAAACAAACAAACAAACAAATAAACAAAAACACAGATATTTCCAGGGTTTACTATGATTTTAGGTCCAAATTGCATATTTTTTGTTGGGCAAAAGCAGACCCAAGGGAAAACTCCCTTGGAGTCTTTCTAAAGGCACCAGAACCTTCTGTAACTTCGTTATTAGCTATACCTTTGCCATTTATAATTTTCTAGTTCTGGTAAAGCCAATATTAGAAAGTCATGCTAGTGTCTCTTTTATTGGATCTTGCTGACATTTAAATGACTTTTGATTCATTCTTATAAGTACCTTCTTCTTATGATTTTAGAAACAGAGTCTTTCAAGTAGGAGATAATAAAAAATTCATTTAATAATATCTTATATTTGCAGGTTGATTTCTCCTTATGAACAACTTTACTGGTTGAATGCATACTTATTCTACTGTAAAATTCTTTTCTAATGAGGTATTGATTTCAATAAACTGAAACTCAATACTTTATTAAAAATAAGATTACATTTAAGTGAGAGAACGATTACAAAATAGCGATTAATTGTATTATTATGTTGCTTAAACTTTCTTCCTTTAATTATTTCATAATTACTGGAAAACAGCTATTATATTTAAACATAACATTATTAAGAATAGCCTTTATTTCAGTGATGAATGAAGTGAAATAGATACATATATGATGATAACACAAGAAAACCAGTTTGGAAAAGCAATTCTTTAAACACAATCTGACGCAAATTGGAGTTATTTGTACAAAGATCCTTTATCTACTTACCAATAATTTAAGACCATCATTGAGGAGAATACTTTCCCTTTTGCTTGAGCCATGCCTGACTTTGTTAAAATCATTATCAGCTTTTCCTTAAGGAAGAGGTAGTTGCTGGTCTGCCAGATCAGAGCTCAAGTATGTTATAAACCATGAAAACTAGCAAGTTAAATCACCGTAACTTAAAAGATGGTTGCCATTGCTTGGTTCTTTCTCTTCCACTTCCTTTTTGCAGGCAACTGAGTGGATAAGATCCTATTTGAACCATCCAGCTTTCATTCTCTACCTCTGCATAGAAATATTTCAATCATTTCACAACTTCCTTTCTTTAGGTCTTTGTCAAAGTGCAAAGCTTTCAATGAGTTCACTGGTCTACCCTATTAGAAACTGCATTCCCATCCTTCTGGCTCTCCCTATCTCTTCCTTGCTTTATTGCCCAGGCCACTTATGATTATCCAATATACTAAAAATCTAACTTGTTGAATGTTTTTCTTCTATCAATAGAATATAAAGTCCAGGAGAGTAGAAGGTATACCTTCAATCCTATAATCCTGGTACTTGATACAGTGTAGATACCCAATCTTTACTTACCAACTGAATGAGAAGCTAAAAAGAAAGATAAGTTGGCAGAAGATAGAATTCCCAAACTACACATG
Source organism: Pteropus vampyrus (assembly GCF_000151845.1). Classification (NCBI taxonomy): domain Eukaryota; kingdom Metazoa; phylum Chordata; class Mammalia; order Chiroptera; family Pteropodidae; genus Pteropus; species Pteropus vampyrus. The sequence continues at coordinate 5,457,995 of NW_011888888.1, read as the reverse complement.
CAACTCAATTTCATCAGTATGTCCTTGGGATTAGGAAATATTGTCTCATTGAGCATTTTAATTCTCAATTTGCTACTATTCTTTAAGAACAATTGTACAGGGAAATTCTCATAAGTAGTGGAAGTCAAAAGGTTAGTTTTGGGGGAGAATATTGTTATTTCTTTATGGCTAGACTTAATATCACCAAATATCATCACTATCCTATTACAATATCTAATAATAATATATAAACAGACAATAAATGTTGGGTTACTCACATTTTTTTTTTTTAATTTCATCCACCTGAATCTTTAGGAAAAAATAATTCTGAAAATCATCCTACTAGAATTCATGCCTCATTTCTCACCTATGAAATGTGTATAATTTCATAAAATAGAGCCAATAATAGTATTCTCATAGGGCAAAGCACTTACAATTATGTTGAGCACATATTAAGTGTCTAATATAAAGTAAGCTAATACCACCACATTCAACCAATTACCAGGCCTTAATGAATCTCTCTCTTAGTGTCTCTCAATTCTATCCTCTTTTTTGTTACCACTGATAATAACAAAGGGTATTGTGTTCCAAACTGTTCACTTGCTACCAGTAATACCGAAGATTATTTTAGA
>NW_011888888.1:5452405-5456354 GCF_000151845.1 Pteropus vampyrus | reverse complement strand
TGAAATCTTAGCCTCATTTTTAGTAATGCCCCCTTTATCCTAAAAAATAGCTAGTTGTATAACAATATTTGTTCATTACCCATCAGGTTGGTTTTTAACATTAATCTTGTGCATTCCACAGTACTTCAAGCCTAAACTCTCATCTAGATATTGACATGCCTTCTTAACCAGTTATATTAAGCCTCATTTAACTGTGTCAAAATCTCAAATCCAACTTACTCAAGAAAAGAGAAAATTTATTGGCTTACTGTATTAATTATGTACTGTTACAATAACGCTGCATCAAAAACAACCATAAAATTTAACACTAAAATTTGTTTTGCTTTGTAAGTCTGTGAGTCAGGAGAGCAGTTCTGCTAATATTTATTGGGTTTAAATTATCTTGGCTGGTTAGCTGCCAACTAGTTAGGCTGACTCAGTTCTTCTTTACGTGGTCAGTCTCTCCACCTTCAGCAGGTTGCCCCAGGTTTCTTCTTTTGACAATGGCAGGCTGTCAAGAGAATGCATTGCCCCATGCCTCTTGAGGTTCAGGCTCAGAACTGGCACACAGTTACCTTCTGCTCATTCTATGTCAAAGCATATCACAAGGCTATCCCAGGTATAAGAGCTAGGGGAATTGACTCTCCTTCTTGATGGAAGAAGATGATAATTCACATTGCAAAGGGCACAGGTAAAGGGAGAGAAAAAATTGTGCCATTTTCACACTCAGCCTACTATACTCACATAAACAAAATTTAGGAACTGGGATGGAGCAGTTTTAGAGAAGATTATATATGAGAATAAAAGTCTATCAGAAATCAGTCTCTTTCTCACTTTCTCTCTTCAGCTCTAACCTACAATTTCTAGACAGCTATTTCCACAAAGCGGGTTCTAAGGTTGTGAGTGGTTTTGTGCTTACAATGAAAGTAACTTCTTCTCCCTCAGAAAAAGTTTAACAAACAAACAAAAAACCTGGGAGAAACCCTAATTTCTTCTGCTAGACATACAAATCTATCTCTAGTGCTTTCACCATAGCCTGGGGTAAAGAATACTATAATTAATGAAGCCAAGCTAGGATAGGATGCTCCTTGCTCCTAGGATCAGAAAAAAAGGAAAAGTGCTGTTACTAATAGGGGGAAGAAGAGTGATAGGAAGACAAAATGAACATGACACTGTTCTTGTGCAATTCAGTTCCTTCATGTTCTTATACTACACAGCATCACTGCAGTTTTCTCAAGTGACAGATCTAATCAAATTATTTCCCAGCTGAAATTCAGTGATTCTTCATTGATTAAAGTTAAATACAATTTTTTCAGCAGTTAAATACAATTTTTTTTAGCTTGATGTAATGTGCAAAACCATTCTAAATTTGTTACATACATACTATTACATTTATTACATACAGTCTTTTTATCTGCCTCTTTTTGTCCTTGGTTACCCAAAGACATTTTAGCCTTAGTGACCTATTTGCCATGAGAGAACCATACCATGCAATTTTGCCAAAGCTTCAATTAAATTTTCTTTATTATCTGCCCCAAATCTATATCTCCTGCATTGTTTCTCACCAGACCATTTCGGCACCTGGTGATATACAATCAAGTTATATTATATTTCTGCCTCCAAACTTCTAATACCTTTTAATGATCTAGTGCCTCTGCTTAAGCCCCTTAAAGAATGTTTTTTCCCTTTTGCATTCTCTATTTGATATAATCCTGACTATTCTTCCAGTTTCAGGTCAAATATCCTTCTTTCCACGAATCTTGCTTTACCTGTAAATTGTTCGCTCATCACTCTCTCATAACCCTATCACACTACATAATTACTTGTATTCCTCTAGTATCTTCTCCCTCTGGAATTCCTGATTTGCTGTCTTTTAATCCTCTGAGCTTAGCATTATGCCTAGACTATACTGCCTACATGACAATTTCCAATAATTATTTTGTTTATAATAATTAATAATTTTCAATAATTTATTTGTTTAAGTAACTATAAATGTTAGTGGCTGAGTAAAAGAAAAGATATTATGTTGGCATAAAAAATATTTGCAGATATTTAAAAATCCTATACAAGAAGAAATGGGAAACATGACAGAGTGAGAGATGTCCTCAGATCTCTCCCCTTGAAATGACAGTAAGCTGAACATCTAAAACTCAACAAAAAACACCTAAACTGCACACCAGAACATCTGAACGTGGGATCTGTGCATAAGAGCTACCATGGGTCAGAACCCCGGGCGTCAGGCAGTGTACTCGGAGAAATAAAGAAGCTGCCTCTCACAGTCACCAGAGCTCCCTGCAGGAGGAAGGGGAGTGGAGAAGGTGCGGCAATTTCCCTGATGAGCCTGCCTGGAAGTGCCAGAATTTCTAGCAGCTGGCAGCAGAGCCCAGACATCAGGGCAGAAAGCAGAGAAGTGGGACAGGAACACAGAGAAACAACAGTTGATTTTTACCAGCCCTGGTTGCAAAACTGAGGCTGAGCCGCAGCCCCAACTCATAAGCCAGAGGGCCTCTCCTCCCTTACCTTCGGAGGTCGATCACTGTGGAGCCCCAGGGGAACTGAGCAAACGCTACCGAAATTGTTGCTAACATTGACAAGGACTGAAACGGAGTAGCAAATATGATGAAATTTCTACAAGAAAATAAAAAAGACACTTAGGCTTTATATAAAGCAGGGATCCAAGAAGCTTAGATGCTACCTACTGGAAACCAAAAGAAAAGCACCTTGTTTGCAGCAGGCTAAAGAGAAACCTTTATATAATAAACCTTCTTTCTGGAAAAACAACAGAATACACTTCCATTAATGCTCAGACACAGAAATAGTCCATTAAACACCATGAACAACCAAGGTTTCAAGGCATCTCAGAAAGAAAGAGAAAAATCTCCAGAAAATAAGCTTACAAATATAAAAATGTGCGACTTAAACGACAGAGAATTCAGGATGGTACATCTGAAAAAACTCAATAAGACCCAAAATTACTCAAATCAACAATTTCAGGAATCGAAAAAACAAATAGAGGAGCAGAGCAAACAGATTGAAAACTTCAAAAGGAACCAAATAGAACTTCTGAAGATAAGGAGCACATTGCAAGAATTAAAAAAATGAAATAGCAAGCTTGGGAAATAGAGATGACCAAATGGAGGAAAGGATCAGTGATATCGATGACAGACATCTAGAAATAAATCAGAAAGAAAAAGAGAAAAAAATGAAGAATGAAAAATAATGAAAGAGAAATACAAGAACTAGCTGATACCATCAGGAGAGGAAACATAAGAATAATGGATATTACTGAAGGCAAGGAAAAGGAGCAGGAACTAGAAAACATTTTCAGACAAATAGTGGATGAGAATTTCCCAAATCTAAGGAATGATCTGGAGCTTGGAATTCAAGAAGTCAACAGAACACCCAATTATCTCAATCTAAAAAGGCCTTCACCAAGACACATCGTATTAAAGTTATCAAAAATCAATGACAAAGACAGAATTCTCAGGGCAGCCAGGGAAAAGAAGACAGAAACTTACAAAAGAAACACCATTAGATTATCATCGGACTTTTCAGCATGAACCTTACAAGCTAGAAAGGAATGGGATCAAACATTTAAACTATTAAGTGAAAGGAACTATCAGCCTAGAATAATGTATCCAGCTAAAGTTTCCTTTAGATATGAAGGAGAAATTAAGACCTTTCCAGACATACAAAAATTGAGGGAATTTTCCACTACTAGGCCTGCACTACAGGAAATTCTGAAAGGAGTCAGCTCACTTAAAACAAACTAACAACAAAAAATACATAATTAGGAGTAAAGTGACTATCACGCAAATAGAAGCAGAGGAGTGCAACCCTTACTAAAAAGGGCATTACAAGCTTAAATAATAAGAAGAGAATTGCTATAGCAAGATAATAACAAACATTCAGCATACATAGAGATAAACTGAGACAGCAATGAATGAAAAGGGAAGGATTCAAAGATCCA
>NW_011888888.1:5451121-5452206 GCF_000151845.1 Pteropus vampyrus | reverse complement strand
GTATATAACATAAAACAAGAAGAATCAGAGGCAAAACCCACAAAAGCCAATGAAAATAAAGAAAACAGAAACACAAGGACAAGGAAGCAATGGAAATGCTGAGTTACCAGAAAGCGAAAGATAAATGGCTATAAGAAGACCTCATATTTCAATAATCACCCTAAATATAAATGGACTGAACTCACTAATAAAAAGGCACGGAGTTGCAAAATGGATCAAAAAACAAAACCCAACCATATACTGCCTCCAGGAGACACATCTCAGCTCCAAAGACGAATATAGACTCAAAGTGAAAGGATGGAAAATGATATTTCAAGCAAATGGCATTCAGAGCAAAGCGGGAGTAGTGGTACTAATATCTAATGAAATAGACTTCAGAATAAAAATGGTAAAGAAAGCTACTGAGGGACATTTCATAATGATAAAGGGAATCATGCACCAGGAAGACATAACACTTATTAATATCTATGCTCCCAATCAGCATAGTAACAGAACTAAAGGGAGAAACAGACCAAAACACTGTTGTAGTAAGGGACCTAAATACCCCACTGTCGGATATGGACAGATCATATCTGACATCGAAAATCAATAAGGAGGTAACATCCTTAAATGACAATTAGACCAACTGGACATCATTTACATTTACAGAGCTTTTCATCCCAAAACAGTTGCTTATACATTCTTCTCTAGTGCACATGGAACATTCTCAAGAACTGACCACATACTGGGACACAGAAATAGCCTCAACAAATATAAGAGGGTTGAAATGATACCAACCATATTGTCTGATCATAATGGTTTGAAACTAGAGATCAACTGCAAAAACAAAGCAGAAAGAACCACAAATACATGGAGATTAAACAACATACTACTGTAGAATAACTGGGTCAGGGAAGAAATAAAAAGAGAGATCAAGAGATACATAGAAATGAATAATAATTATAGTACAACATATCAAAAGGTTTAGGACATGGTAAAAACGGTCATAAGAGGAAAGTTCATATCATTACAGGCCTATCTCCAAAAACAAGAACGAGCCCAAATAAACAACCTAATGCTTCATCTTAAAAAACTAGAAAAGGAAG
>NW_011888888.1:5449145-5451071 GCF_000151845.1 Pteropus vampyrus | reverse complement strand
ATCATTACAGGCCTATCTCCAAAAACAAGAACGAGCCCAAATAAACAACCTAATGCTTCATCTTAAAAAACTAGAAAAGGAAGAACAAATGAAGCCGAAAGTCAGCAGAAGGAAAGAAATTGTCAAAATTAGAGCAGAAATAAATGAAATTGAAAACAAAAAAGCAATAGAAAAAATAAATACAACAAGGAGCTGGTTCTTTGAGAAGGTTAATAAAATTAACAAACCCCTGGCTAGACTCACTAAAGAAAAAAGAGAAAGGACACAAATAAAGAAAATCAGGGATGAAAGAGGAGAAATTATGACTGACATCGCAGAAACAAAGAATCATGCAAGAATACTATGAAAAAAGTATATAACACCAAATTTAATAACCTAGAAGAAATGGACAAGTACTTAGAAAAATACAATCTTCCTAGACTGAATCAAAAAGATCTGGAAAATCTAAATAGACCAATCAACAGTATGGAAATTGAAACAATCATCAAAAACCTACCAAAAAGTAAAAGCTTAGGACCAGATGGCTTCACCAGTGAATTCTACCAAATATTCAAAGAAGATTTAATACCTAGTCTCCTCAAACTCTTCCAAAAAATCGAAGAGGAGGTAATATTTCCCAACTCATTTTATGAGGCCAATATTACCTTTATACCAAAACCTGGTAAAGATAACACAAAAAAAGAAAGCTACAGACCAATATCTCTCATGAAGACAGATGCAAAAATCTTAAATAAGATACTAGCGAACCGAATACAGCAACATATTAAAAAGATTATACACCACGATCAAGTGGGCTTCATCCCAGGGGCACAGAGAAGGTTCAACATATGCAAATTCATTAATGTGATACACCACATAAACAAATTAAAAAGTAAGAATTATATGATATCAATAGATGCAAAAAAAGCTTTCGACAAGATATAACATTCATTTATTGTTAAAACACTTAACAAAATCAGTTAAGGAAAGTACCTTAACATAATAAATGCCATGTATGACAAATCCTCAGCCAACATTATACTTAATGATGAAAAACTAAAAACCTTCCCTCTGAGATCAGGAACAAGACAAGGCTGTCCACTATTGCCACTATTATTCAGTATAACATTGTCAGTACTAGCAAGTACAATCAGGCAAGAGAAAGATATGAAAGGCATTCAAATAGGAAACGAAGAAGTCAAACTGTCACTATTTGCAGATAACATGATTCTCTATATAGAAAACCCTAAAGACTCCACAAGAACACTACTAGAAACAATAAGCAAATACAAGAAAGTCTTTGGATACAAACTCAACATTCAAAAATACATAGCGTTTCTAAACTTTAATAATGAAGCGTCAGAAAAAGAAGTGGAAAAAATAATTCCTTTTACAATTGCAACAAAAAGAATAAAATACCTAGGAATAAATTTAACGAAACATGTGAAGGATCTATATAATGAAAACTACAAGACCCTATTAAAAGAAATCGAAGCAGATACAAAGAAATGAAAAGATATTCCTTGTTCTTGGATTGGAAGAATCTACATAGTTAAAATGACCATATTACCTAAAGCATTATATAGATTTAATGTAATCCCCATAAAAATCCCATCGGCATTTTTTAAAGAAATAGAACAAAAAATCATCAGATTTCTATGGAAGCACAAAAGACCCTGAATTGCCAAAGCCGTCCTGAGAAAAAAGAATGAGGCTGGAGGCATCACTCTGCCCAACTGCAAATTATACTACAAAGCAACAGTAATCAAAATGGCACGGTATTGGCAGGAAAACAGACACACGGACCAGTGGAACAGAGGCGAGAGTCCAGAAGTAAACCCATATTTATATGGGCAAATAATTTTCGACAAAGAAGCAAAAAACATACAGTGAAGAAAGGAAAGCCTCTTCAATAAACGGTGCTGGAAAAATTGGAAGGCCACCTAC
>NW_011888888.1:5446534-5448566 GCF_000151845.1 Pteropus vampyrus | reverse complement strand
CAATCAACAGAACAAGTAATAACAAATGTTGGAGAGGATGTGGAGAAAAAGGAACCCTCATACACTGCTGGTAGGACTGCAAATTCGTACAGGCACTATTGAAAACAGTATGGCGTTTCCTCAAAAAACTAAGAATTGATCTACCATATGATCTAGCAATCCCCTCTGCTGAGTATGTACCCCAAAGACTTGAAAACCCATATCCAAAAAGATATTTGCACACCGATGTTCATAGCAGCACTATTCACATGGAAGCAATCAAAGTGTCCTACGATAGATGATTGGCTAAAGAAGTTGTGGTACATACATACAATGGAATATTACTCAGCCAAAATAAGAGATGAAATACTGCCATTTGCACCAATATGAATAGACTTGAGATAATTATACTAAATGAAATAAGTCAGATTGAAAAAGTTGAAAAACACATATCACTTATATGTGGGATATAAATGTAAAAGCAACAAATGAACAGGACAAACAGGACGAGTGGTTACGAGAGGGTAGGGTGTAGGGGAGGAGGGAAGAGGTAGACAGGGTAAAGGGGTCAAATATATGGTAGCTGAAGGAAACTGGACTGTGGATGGTAATCATACAATAGAATATTTAGATGTCAAATTATAATGTACACCTGAAAATTATATAATTGTATTAACCAATTTTACCTCAATAAAATTAAAAAAAAAAAAGTTTATTACCATAAAAAAAATTTGCAAATCTTCTTGGATAGAAAAATCACTATGTTTCCACCCTGATCATTGGAATAAAGATGTGTGACTGTTTAAAAACATTTAGTTTTCTCCAAGAACCCTCGAAAACACCTGAGTTTAGAAGTTCAAAACTAATTTATCAACTTTATCTTTAAGATTTCATTACTGTATTAGATATGAATTATTCTCTCCTCTTATATAAAAAAAACTGTGCCACTATCTTTTGAAATTAAATACCCGATATTTCCTCCTTGGTCCTATTCAAATATATCCTCTTTCTAAGCTGAGATAGATACATTTTTACTTTGTTCTGTAAAACCATACATGCTAGTGATAAATGAGCAGTGTCTGTAGTTACATTTGTTTTTATCTCTTTTGAAGCAGAAAATTTGGCGGTCTCTTATCTAAACTTAACAAGTGGAGATAAACCTTGATAGAAAAATGTTTCTGGACTGCCATCGCTTTTAGCAAGAGTAAACTATTTAAACTAAAAGCAGCTGTGTGAATTTTTCCAAAAAAATAAATCTAAAAGTAAAATTCTCTCTAAAGAATGGCATATAATTCAATGTAGCTTTCAATCAAGTGCAAATACAACTGTACTTACATATTTATCTGGTATAAATATAAGGCTATTTTATAAATTAAGTTCCTTTGGCTTTAGAACTAAGATAGTTATTGAAATAATGTCCAGTCCACACCATTAATATGATCCAGGAAGTGGTGCTAATGTTATAGTGAAGGCTTTTAAGCTTATAAACATCTATATTTTATTTTTATAACAATTGATAAATTCATTTGCTAGATTTTAACTTATGTCCCAGCAACTGCGAGTTCCCCCAGAAAGTTCTTTGAGTAGATCTTGGCTCCAAATAGAGGACAGCAATTCAAGTGTGGAATTACTGCTTCCTTTCAGAAAGGACTGCAGAAAGATAAATCCATGGAAGAAGGAAAAAGAGAAATCATAACAGCGCAGAAGGCAAAAAATGAAGACATATTTCTTCGGCATTACGAGGGAACAGAGATGTATATTTTAAATTTGAAAACTATCACTCCAATTTGTCACCCACCTTGTTCTAATGAGCTCACTGCTTGATCGAATTGCAGACACGAACTGGCTTTTTTTGTCTTTTTTCTTAATACTCATCCCTTAGGATATTTTAGTAACAAATTTTTCCCTTGTGCACATGGTAGGCTGATGTATAATAAAATAGTATATTCAAATTGTTTCATTAACAGAACTTACAAATTCCTTTGTTTCCTTCCTTCCTCTCTTCCTCCCTTCTTTTTTTTTCTTTGTTAGAGCAAAAGAGAAAATTATTATA
>NW_011888888.1:5406952-5446269 GCF_000151845.1 Pteropus vampyrus | reverse complement strand
CAGGCCATTCCATTCATGAAGTTTTTTCCCTTTAGAAAGCCCTAGGTCACCTAAATAACTGACTACTTGAGTGACCCTGATTTTTCCTTCCCATACTTTAATTTCTGCTCTAATATTTTAAATTTACCAATAAAGAGTGAACCTGTTAGAGCAAAAGAGAAAATTATTATATTTGAGCAAAACTTATTTTTTATAGATAAATTAATATAAAAATCTATATATATATTTCAACTGAATTATATTGAGCAAGTGGTAAATTTAGCTAAATTGCCTTAAACTATAACATGTACTTCTATGAATCTAAGTACCAAAGAACCATTTTTTTTTCTGTCCTTTCAGAGATGTCACCAAGTTTGACTTCCAAGTCCCTGGAGTATTTTATAACTCTTTCACCTTTGGTTTAAAGACATACATTTTATCTTTAACTTAAAAGTTTACTTTAGATTAGGGTTAAATATTATTAGAAATTTTAAATGTAAGGATTCTGCACTGTGCATGTGAACAATTAACTTCTATTTTATGGGTTTTCTTGGGTAAATTCAGCTGTCTTACTAACTAATCTCCTTCACTTTCATAGTCGCTATCATGACTAAAATTATCAATTTGTCTTGTCTTTGTCCTTTGAGAGACTACAATCTTTTGAATGAGAGTTTGTGTCTGGTGTTGTATTTTAGTTGTTGTCCCAATTTTGATAGAAAAAGCACAGTAAATGAATTTAAGTAATACTACTACTTTAAACTTATGGAATATTTTTCTTGGCACAACCATACATTTCATAGTTACAATTTTTTCAACTCAAAGTATTAGTGACAACAGATAGCTATGAAAGGACAGGGCAATTCTGATCCAGTAGGATTAAGTGGAGGTAATTGAAAACTGACTATAAGACAGTTAAAATTATATGAGAAAAAGAAAGCCAGAATCATTCCTTAATGAAGAGTTTTTAAGATTTAATGTCACCATGACTAAAGCTGTTAAAGTATTTCTCTTTTTTAAATTGAGACATGCAAAATAAAAAATAAAAAAGAGGGACATGCTTTTTTTTAACATTCTACCTCCATAGTTTGAATAATTACACTCTTAGTAGGTATTAAATACATGCAAATTATTTTATCACAAAATAAAGCTCTTAAGAAAGGAAAATTGCAAGTGAATTACAAATAAATTATAAGCAAATACAGTTTCAGAAGGAGTTTTATTCAATCTAATGTTGAATTAGTATACTTTCTTTTTCAGTGATACAATATTTGTTTGCCTTTGATTGCCTTAATTTTCAGGAAATAATATGAACGAAAAAGGGGCCACGTACTAAACCTGACAAGCTCAAAGGAGGCCAGCATCATGGGATCTATACTCAGAGACCAAAATTAACCCCATAGGATGGTCTGAACATAAAAATTCCTAAATAAAAGCAGGTTGTAGCCGGTAGTCACATTCTGGGTCCGTAGCTTTCTTGACAAAGGTCAATTGTTATCTTAAGTGAGCCTGTCTATTATCTTTTTTGCATCTAAGATATTCCATCCTTGAAATGGCAGAGTAATTCCTTTTTTTGTGACTTTTCAGGGCACGACCCACTGCACCAGAACACGAGATCACAGAACCCCTCATTTGTTATCTTGTCCCTCAATATTATCTCTATGTGCTGTAAATGTTAATTATTAACTCTCCTGTACCCACCATGTAAAAGTGTGTGTCCCTTCATTTTACTTTTTTATCCAACCCCAGAGATTTCTCTGCTTTGCTTCCTCTCATCCCCTTAATCTATCACCAATAGATTTCATGTAATCCTCCTTACAACTCCTCCTTAGATTCTAATGTATAAAATAAGCTGCAGGACTGTCACTTTCTGGAGCATTTTCTTAATTCATCGAGTTTTGCTTCCTGGCAATTGTTGCCAGTTTAGCTCAAATAAACTCATTAAAATTCTCTATAGGTTTGGATGTTTTTTACATTGACAATAACCATACTTATCACTTAATTTTAGTAATTAGTTTATTTAGGGTTTGACCACCTCTATATCTGTGGCCTTAAATTTATATTTAAATTTTATAATGTTTTTCACCTTTTCCTGTATACTTAATTTTATTTCTTCCAAAATCTTACTGGAAGACAGTGAAGTATACATCATAAATAAATTAACCTGAGAGAAATTAATGCATTATGAAAAAGGAAATAAATGCTGCTAAGTAATACATACCATAATTATTAACAGCAATCATAATTACCAATCTGTGAACATCTGCCTTGATTTTAAGGGAGGAGGGAGTCCATCTCAAAAGTTTAAAATTATAATTAGTAATAATTGCTGATTTTTATGCTGATAATATTTGATAAAATGAGGAGTAGCGGCCTTTGTGATTATATTTATTATATATATTTGTGTGGAGGAAGAAATCAGTGCTGCCTGTTGAGAGTTTATTTTGTGGTGTGAATGTCACATAAATATTTAACAAAAGGAAACTGGAGGTCTCCCATGGATGTACATCTGCTACTGAAAAGCTACAACTCACACATCACATGTCTTTTCTTGACATATGGCCCGTCAGAAAGGAATGCTAAAAAAAAAAAAAAACCAAAACATGAAAAATGTAAACTCCTAACAAACACATTAAAATTGTGTGTACATAATAATAAAAGTATGTCTCATTAAAGGATTCTGGAAAAATATCTGGAGCACATATGGAATAAGACAGCTGTTAGGTTGCTGTAAGTTTAAACAGATTTATAATATCTCCATTATACTCCCCACATGTTGATATCAGGAACTTCTAGGACTGATTAATATTAATGACATTAAAAAAATAACAAGAGTGTCTTTCTTTGAAAAATCAGATTTTGCACATAATTTTTGAATTGACTCAAAGTGTAAGAGTATATAAGTAAAAAATGTTATTTTAGGCAAGACTAAAGAACGCTTTAAATAAATCCAAATGAGAAATGGAAAGTATTAAAAGATTGCAGCTACTTTCAGAGTCATGCGAAAGAACAGTTAGTTGTTTTTTTTTTATGTTAAATTCCTTAACATTTTCTTGCAACAGTCTTATAAAGAATATTTAAAAAAGCAAAGATGAATTAAAAAATCTGAATGAATTCATAGTCTGAGAAATGAGACTTTGACAGCAATTATGCCTTAGAAATCTATTTACAGTTTTACACTTAGAATATTTGCATAGTCTCTCTTTCTCTCTGTTACTCTGTCTCCCTTTCTCTTTGTCTTCCTCTCCCCTCTATCTATCCAGACTCCGCTGTTATTCCAAAAGGATTTCAGATATCTTTTATGGAAATACATGAAATCTAGCAAGACAACTGTCAGGGTCTAGCCAAGAAAACAGAAACTGCTCTGATCATGTTTTAATAAAATGAATTTAATAGAAGAAATTGTTTACACAGGTGATAAATTAGGGGAGAGGCCATATAGGAGACAGTGAGGCAACACAGAAATTAACAACAGCAGGAAGCAGCTGCCATCCTCAGCCGAAGGGACATGATGATGAGGCTGTGTTAGTGGGACTTAAGAAATGACGTTTCCTCATAGAAGCTAGACCCACTGCAGGCCTGTCTGGCAGAAACCAGGGCCACAGGGAAGAAGCAGTTACTGACTGCATCTACAGAGGGAATAGAGACAGAGAAGTACTCTATCTTCTCTCATCCTCGCACCCCATCCAGTCTTCCAAAAGTGCCTCCCATAGGCTGAACACAGTGGGACGCCAGCTGAGGGGAGCAGGAGAGTACAGCATGCAGAGGTCAACTCTTCTGTGAAGAACAGAGCAAGGGAAGTGATAATGGGTCTTTGTGAGTCTCAGCTTTCAGCAGCCAGCCTGATTGTGTTGACTCTCGGAGTCATTGCCTTCATTCATGAGAAACAGGGTGGCATCTACTGGGTGAGTTCAAAGAAAAGCAGAGGAGTTGAAACCAGGCCTGGAAGCTAGAGGCTACCAACCCAGGCCTCCTTTCCCCATCGTACACTGATGAGGACTCCCTCTCTTTTCCCCAGGTTGGGCTTCAGGAAAGACTGAATGACCAAGGTCTCTCTCTGACTCTTCTCACCTCATCCTACTGAGGACCTGGCCTCCCTGGTAGCTTTCTCCATGGCCATTGTCACCATTATAATTGTTGTTGGTAATTTCTATGAGCACTACTCCTATAATGGAAACTGTATCTCTAGTATCTCTCTCTGGAGGGACTGGACATCCTCACCTAGGAAAAAAAAAAAAAAATGTATGAGACAGAATTCCAAAGGAAGACAATGATAGCAACACAACAATGAGAAAAAATGAAGTTAGTATAATATAGTGTATGTGCCTAAAATTAGCTTTTTTAATTGTGATATAAGGACCTGACATTAAGCTTTTGATTGCTGAAGCAATCATTTCAAAGACATTCATCTCAAATAAACATATTTCTAGCTATACAACTAGATAAAGAGTCAGGCCATTCCATTCATGAAGTTTTTTCCCTTTAGAAAGCCCTAGGTCACCTAAATAACTGACTACTTGAGTGACCCTGATTTTTCCTTCCCATATTTTAATTTCTGCTCTAATATTTTAAATTTACCAATAAAGAGTGAACCTGTAAAATCTTAGGCACCCCACCCTTGGGCCCAATAGAAGCAGAACCTCAGATATGTTCTTTCTCTCTCCTCTCTTTCTCTCTCTCTCCCTTTCTCTTTTTCCTTCTTTTATTCTCTCTCTCCCTGACTCTACTGTGTGGCATTGGGCATGCTGTGTATCCTCCAGGATTTGTGAGTAATAAAACTTGTTTTTTAAAGTTCCCTGATGGTTGTGGCTGAGGTCCATCTTGCAATCATAATAAAAACCACAAGGGCTGATCCAGTCACAACACTGACTTAGTGGGGAAATGTCTGTGGGGCTGACCACAGTAGTTCAGGCCAACGTGAGTGCCCTAGGCCTTTCTAGCCCACAGCTGAGACCGACGTAAAAGGTATACAAAACTCTGTCTTAAAAACCATGATAAAATGAAGGCAGCCATTTTTTAAGCTTCCTAACAAATCAAAGAGGGACATGTAAGTAGCCACGTAGTTTATAGTGTCAAAAATTACTCAGAAGAGGCAGAGCTTTCCTGATGCCAAAACCAGAAATGAATTTGCTCTGTCTTCTAATAAAGAAGACATAGTTTAAAGTAATTCACCGTGTTAAAAAAAAGAAAAGTCAACTGAGTAAACTTGAAGATCTACTTGTCTTTATTAAAAGACTCATGACTTGGGCAGCATCCCATCTAGCAACTAGAAGGTTGCTTCAAGGGATGTACAGAATGGAAGTTATTTTTATGGGAAGAAGGATGGGGCAAGGGAGCTATCAATAAACAAACAAACAAAAGGATTATTTGTAGACTAGGACCATTTTCTTTTGGAGGGAAGGGAATGGCAAGGATTTTTATCACACAGATTGTCTCTTCTTTCTATGCTGGGGAGAGGGGAAGAGGAGATGGGGAGATGATTAGAGCCTAAGTGACAGAATACCTTATGGGTGCTTGACCAGATAATTCCAGACTGGCTGATTAAGAACGCATTTCTGGGAGAGGTTGAAACTGCAATTAGGTCAGGTATTAAATCTAGGTTTGATAACATGGGCTTTTAGCATGAGTGCTGCCATTTTGGGCCTGTAACTTTCTCTTTAATAATACTGTCCTTAACATTCTTGTAGTGATGAGCTTCATTCCTTACAGTATTTTAAAATCTAAACAAATACTATGAAATAAGAAGCATTTCAGAGAAAATGTTTCCAAAGGGAAAAATGCACCTAATATGATCCAAGCAGTCTGTTCTCTGGTCATCTAGATTCTAGATTAATCCAGAACAGACTTAGAAGAGAGAATTAATTACAGATTCATCAGCTACTATTCAATAATGAGGAACTTTTGATAAACTTTAAGTAAAAGGACTTCAAGATTAAACCTCTGAGGAGGCACTTAAAAATGGCCTAGATGATAGAAGCGATGATCATCCCCACTTGTGACCACATCAAAGTTGTGACAGAAACACGGGACAATCAGCAAGCAGAGTCATTTGGGATCTAGATGAACAGAAGCACTACAATAGGGAGAGAAATAAGGAATCAACCTGCAACAGTAGAAAGTAAGAGGGAGCGAAGATGCAAGACTGCTTAGTCCCAAGCAGCTGAATGGGACAGAGGCTACCACAGTGGCAGCCAGCAGCTGCAGATGCCTCTTAAAAGGGCCATGTCTGCAATCAGACTTTTGCAGTGATGAACTTGCTCACTCTGAGCACCAGTGCCTGATCGGCTGCTCGGAGGGCACCAGGGACTTATAGGGAGATACTGAATTATTGGAGAGAGGTCTGGAGGCAAGGCTTTTTCCCTCGCAGAAGTGCTGGTGGCATCCATTTTTCTTCTGTTGAGCCCTCCCCACTCCCAGTGTATGGACTCAGTGCCTCCATAGCAGAGACATCATCAAACTGGATAACAGAGGTCGCTCTGCCCAGAGGATTCCCTGAAACTCTGCATCCCCCAACTCGTGGGCCCACCCAACCCACATCCAGTTGTGTCCTCTATAAGTCCAGTGCTCCTTACTGAACCAACTCCAAGACTCACACTGGTGGCAGCTGGCCTCGGTTTCTAGCGTGGCCTCTTGAGGCAACTATAAGAACAGCATCTGTGGATTGCTTGCTGAATCTTAACAGGTGGCCCTGGAAGGGCACTGGCTGGGGCTAAACTTGTTCTGCAGCTGAACCCCTCTCAGGACTGTGCTTCTGGAAACCTACTACATAAAGCTATGCTAATAAAACCAGGAGACTTTAGAGCTTTGGTTACTACATAGAAACAGACATAGAAGGCAGCCAAAATGGAGAGACAAAGAAGCAGAAACCATATGAAAGAACAGGACAGAGATCCAGGAATAATGGAGTCAAGCAATCTAACAGGAATAGAGTTCAAAACTCTGGTTATAAAGATGCTTGATGAACTTATGAGAAGTGTATATAAATTCAGTGAGAACTTCAACGAATAGATAAAAAACCTAAAATCGGAAATGGAAATCATAAAAGGGAACCAATCAGAAATGAAGAACACATTATCTGAGATGAAAAGTATATTAAATGGAAAAAATAGAGTGAATAAAGAAGAGGATCGAATAAATGATATAGAGGAAGGGAGAGCCAAGGACACTCAATCAGAATGGCAAGAAAAAAGAAGCCAAGACTATAATAATAATTTAAGGAGCCTATGGGTACAATTAAATGTAAAAACATCTGTGTCATAGGGATACCTGAAAGAGAACAAGAAGTTGAAGAACTATTTGAAAAAATAATGATGAAAAACTTTCCTCACCTGTGAAGGAAATAGACATACTATCCAGGAAGCTCAGAGAGTCCCAAAAAAGATGAACTCAAAGTGGTTCACACCAAGACACATCATAATTAAGATGCCAAAGCTTAAATACAAAGAGAGAATCTTAAAAACAGCAAGAGAAAAGCAGTTAGTTACCTACAAAGGAGCACCCATAAGACAGGCAGCTGATTTCTCAAAAGAAACTATGCAGGGCTTGCCACAAAATATTCGACATGACGAAAACCCAGGATCTACAACCAAGAATACTTTATCCAGCAAAGCTATCATTTAGGTCAAAGGACAGATAAAGAGCTCAGACAAAAATAAGCTCAAGGAATCTACCAACACCAAGCCAGTATTACAGGAAATGTTGGAGGGACTTCTTTAAGAAGAAAAATCATGTATCAAAAACATAAATAAAGAATGGTAATAACTACATTCCTCAATGTAGTGAAGAATTAAGTGCTCGAACTGAAAGATAGAGTGGCTGAATGGATAAGAAAAAAGACCTCTACATATGTTACCTACAAGAGACTCTCTTTAGATTCAAAGACTCACATAGACTAAAAGGAAGAGGATGGAAAAAGATATTGCCTTGATGGACCTAGAAGGTGTTACGCTGAATGAAGTAAGTCAAGTACGGAAAGACAGATAGCACATGTGGAATCTAAAGAACAAAATAAACACCAAAAACAAAAACTGTCTCATAGATACAGAGAATATTTTGAGGGCTACTAGATGGGAGGGGAAAGGGGGACGGTGGAAAAGGTCAAAGGGATTAAGAAGTACAAATGGATAGTTACAAAATAGAGATATAAAGTGCAGCATAAGGAAAATAGTTAACAATGTTGTGATAAACATATAAGAGGGAAGAGGGGTACTAAATTTAATGGAGTGATCACTTTGTGAGTTACATAGATCTCTAATCACTATGCTGTGCAACTGAAACTAATATATTATTGTATGCCATCTATAATTGAAAAAAAACTCATTGAACTGTGAAAAAAAGAAACATAAGGTAAATAGAAAAGATTAAACTTCCAAGTACTTTGTAGAGCTATTCAATTTTGTTGGTCAAGTCTGGAAACTTTGTGCTTTGGCAAGCAGTTAACCAAAATTAAAGGCCAATTATACATTATGTAATTATGATATAACAGAGTGTGATGGGCCAAAGTGGTAAAATAGTGGCATGTGATTAATGGTTTATCTATATTACTATGCTAAGAATGCCAAGTCATTAAAGGATAATAGCAATTTCATTCCTATTTAGAATGGCAAAATTATCCAAATTTAGTGTGAAATGTAATTTATTCAGTAATCCTTAGCTTTTATCGGGGTCCAGTGCAGGCCTTTCCAAAACGTTCTACTTTAGCATATGAATAATTTTGAGCTAAAAGTAATCAAACCTTGCAGGCTCACAAGAAACTTTTACTTCTCCTTTAAAAAATTTAAATTAGGAGCCTTGCCCATAGTAAGAGTTATCATCAGAAATAACTTTTTATGACCTATCTAGAGAGCAGGGCAAACCTTTAATTACTGAAATCTGTTCTTATCATCTTGCACTAACCCTTTGAATCCCTAAGGTGCCATACTTTATCTTTAGTTCAGAAGCCATATAGACCTCATTTTAACTTTCTGTCCTTGAACCTCTCCTGTATGTGGGATTCCCATGTGTATGTATGTAATTAATTTGGTTATTTTCTCTTGCTAATCTCTCTCATGTTGATTTAATTATTAGACCAATCAAAAGAACCTTGAGGGTAGAAGAAAGTTTCTTCCTTCTTCACACTTTATTTATTAATTAGCTAAAACGTGCACTTTCTTTTCTATGACTTTTCCTCTTTTTCAGAGTTTTCAACTAATTGGTATGTAGAACAAGGCTACAAAATGCGTGGACATCTAATATAAAGATTTAGATATATATTATTATTGCTAATAGTTATCACAGCTAACATCAGCTCCGAAACTGATGAGCCACAAAATTAAAAATAAAAAAAAGATTTGAACTTTAAAGGTCAATATCCAAGTGTATACAATCTTCTTTTGGACATAGTATAAGTGAAATAAATTAGCTTCAAATTCTGTTGTTTGCTCACTATAAGAATCACTCACAGAGTTATTTGCCAACTCTCACAAAATACATTTTGTATTTGATGTTACATATAAACTCTTCGGCTTACTATTTACCATGAATGTAAAAGAGTCTGATAAAACATATCTTGAACATTCTAATTAGTGAGTCTCTATCTTTTTTTCTCTAGAAAATAACAATCCATTCCCCTTTGCACAATCACGTCATGTTCGATAACTATGTAGATCAAATGGTAGTTATTGAGAAATTCAATTACCTTAGAATGCCATTAATTACTGTTGTAAATAACGATCTTTCAAAAAAAGAAATAGCAAAAATTCAGAGATTAAAAATATTAAATAAAACCAGCTTTGACTTTTCTTTTACTACCTGGAAGTGACCTTATCTACATGCTTTTTAAGTTACAGGCACCATAGGCTATGGTTAAGAACCTTGCCTCATAAGTTCACCTACCAGAACTGAATCTGGCTTGGCTACTAAAACCGAAGGCCTTATGATTTGACTTGATTTGTGATTATAGCTTTAGAAATAATTCTCTCTCTCTCACCCCACCTTAGCCCTCACTTCATAGATCTGCTTTCCTCTGATCGTTCTTGACCCCTGAGGCAGCAGAAGATAATAACCCAGATCTGACTAATGGTCATAAGGTCTGGACCTCTGGCAGGCTAAAGATAGCATTTTGACCTAAGTTACTGGGGCTGACACCCTGGCTACACCTCCATGAAACCAGATGGAGGAACACTGGAACAGACTTCATGGCTGTCCCCAAACCCTAGAAAAATGATTTATTACCTTTACCTCACCTCCAATCAATCAGCTCCTAACACCATCCTGAACCCATAAACAATGGTATCTTATGATTTTGTCCTAAATAATTTGTAACCTGCAATTCACTAGGAAGTTGGGTCTTCCAGACAAGGAGCTCATCTGCACTCCAGGTTGGACAATCCTATAATAAATTACTTTCTTTCTCCACTGCAAACTCCTGTTTGTGAATTTCTTTTTGGCCAGTACATGCAAGTCAGCTGACTCAAATATTGTGGTTCAATATCACTATTTTCTATCTGTGCAGTCTTGAGAAATTTACATTATTTCTGTTGCCTCAGCTTCCTTATCTGTAAAATAGGAGCTGTATTAAAATCTTACTCAGTAGGTTCTTACAATGTATAAAAATTAGTTAATATTTGTAAATTGCTTAAAACATTGTTTGGCACACACTAAAATCCATTAAACGGCCATTAAATTAATAAATAAAACTTTATTATATCTGTTTTTAACAATGAACAATAAATATATCTGCTTAATTATAATGAATAAACTTACAGTATTTTGTGTAATTCTGACCAGGTTAAAGTGTCTCTAGGAATATCTTCCAATTCACTATGTTTTTATATTCATAAATAACCAACCAGTAGCCTATATAAGTAGTTCCCTGTGAATGACACTATTTATCAGATTAAAGCAAAGTTTATTGAGTTTTCTTCACCACATTTTCACTATATTAACTCTTACTACCAAAATCTGTTAGAGTCAAGAAAGAGAGAGATAGAGGGACAGAGGAGAGGGGAGAGAGAGGGAGAGAGATAGCCAAAGTAAATAGTAGATATTTGAAGCTCTCTGTATGTGTGGAGTTAAAAAATAATATGTGTCAAGACAAAAACACAGCTGAAATATGGTTATGGCTAAATGCCTCAAATATAAACTCTTTGTTAAGTACTTAAATAAGTTTTACATCTGGCTGGCCATTTATTATGCATTCTACATCTTAGAGAGAATATTTCAAATGACAAAGCATATGTGATTTGGGATCATTTCAATAAAAAACTCTTTCTCATGCAAATATTTATCTTATTCCTTAAAGCTACTAATGAAGGCAAAAATTTTCAATAGATGATAGAATATCACTAACCCTGGGGACACTGAGGACCTAGATTTTCAAAGATAAACTGAGATTACTATTGTGTAATACTTATGAAAATCAGTTATATTGTTTAAATTTCATTAAAGTATGCATATGTTCCTTTATAGGCAGAAATAAACTGTATACAGAGATTCAAACAAAAGTTAAATATGTGTTCGTAGTCATAGTAGAGCTACAATTCTTACTGTATTAAATGCTTTCCACGTATTATCTTGTTTAATCTCTGCAAAAACCATGTCAGCAGTGTTTTTCTTAATTCATTAAAAAAGAAATTTGAGGCTAAGAAGTATTAACTATCTAAAATTATCTTATAATTATATTGGACTGATTACTACAGATCTTCCTCACCAGAATGTAGTCTCCAAGGGAGCAGAGACCTTTCTCTGTCTTTTCATGACCATATCCTCAGTACCTGGAATAAATTCAAAGTATTGAAGAATAAAAGAATATCAAATTTATGACTTTGATAAGATCCCACAATTAGTAATTTGTTTGACTGGTACAAATACAAAATCACTCTGAATGATATTTCTTTATTGTGACAATATAGTAAAATAAAGAAAACATGGAATGACATAGTCAGGAATGCTCAGCCAAGCTCCAAAAATTGGAATGTCTTAATATTATGTATTTCTGCCTCAACTCTTGAATTATCAGAAAGAAAAAAAAAGAATCATGGATCATCTTTATAAAAGTATAGTACGTGTGCAATTATGTAAACCTACATGTTGGAAAATATACGACATATACGACATATAAATTCTTCAAATATGAGATGTTATTCTTCCAAATAATATCCTATTGTTATTAATTCATGTTTTATCAAACATTCTCTATGACAAAGATGCAAGAGGAGAAATTATTTTTGGCCAGTTTTCTGCAGCTTTAGGTGGCTGACTTTGGCCAAGTTGCCAATTACTATTTCAAAACATAGGAAGAGCTAAAGAAAAAAAAAATCAAAAAATTTTGACCATGTGAGGTAAAGTTTAAAGAAATTAAAGGCTAAAACTCATTATCTCTGATTTTTTTTTTTTTTATCCTGCTTAGTCTCAATAAAAGATGTTCTCAACACCTGTGCAGGTGTGAGCACCTCTGAGCAAATGTAGCCTGAGCTCTCTTCATAGGAAACACTGTGGTTTCTCAGTCCCTTGGAGGCCTAATTAGTTTCTCGGTGTCTTGCTTTTAAAAGAGCACAAGAATTAGCAGAATGAATAAGATGATCACAGCACTGGCCCCTCGTACACTGAATTGAAAAACAAATAAACAATAAAAATGTCAAACCCTAGCCCCTATTTTAGGCAAATACAAGACTTCAGAGTTATTTCAAACTATAGAATAGAGAAGCAGTGGTATCTCACATAAGAAGAATAAATAGAGAAATCTGTTTTGCTTCAACTAATTCCATTTTTTTTTCTTTACTAGTTGTCCTGAGTTTACAACTCAAGATCTTAGTTGTGAAACTCTCCTTTCAAGTAGCCAATTTAACATTACGTATTTTTCTGTTGGAGTAAGAAGTCATTGATTCATACTTTCTCTTTTCAGAGAATGTTATTTTGGCCAGCCTGAACTAAATATGTTTGTTAATCATATTTAAACTCTCTTACTTTTATGTTCCTCCTATGCTGAGTTGGGTATGGTCTTCAGGGATGACATATTTTCCACAGGCTTGCAGCTGATACCTGGCTCCTAGGGAAGGTTTATCCCTCATCCCCACATTAGTTTCAGTTGTATGTTTGTTCTCAGGAGATTTCACAACTGAGTCTTGAGCTGATGCTTCTGAAATGTGGGCATCATAGTTCAAGTTAGAACCAATAGTAAATCGAACCTCTAGTATTCAATTTTTCTATTCTCTTTACTCTTTTTAAGAAGGTTTAGCTGACTGAGTACAAGTTCCAGTTGTTTCCAATAGTTTTCTTTCCATCTTTAGGGCACTTGGACTAACACTGGATCAGGATGATTTCTTTCATTTGTCTTTCTCTTTTCTTTTTTGCCACAATATCTGTCTCTCCACTTTCATTATCTTCTTTTTGTTGCCTTGTGTTGTATTCCATAGAGTAAATAGTAAAAGTAGTTCAAGGACTCCCCTGACCAGGGGTCCTCAACCCCAGGGCTGCAGACTGGTACCGGTCCGTGACCTGTTAGGAACTGGGCTGCACCGCAGGAAGTGAGCAGTGGGCCAGTTAGCAAAGCTTCATCTGTATTTACATTCACTCCCCAGCAATATCATCACCACTTCAGCTCTACTTCAGGTAATCAGGCATTAGATTCTCAGAGGAGCACCTGTCCTTGGTGCCAAAAATGTTGGGGACTGCTGCCCCAAACCACCCACTGTCCAAATAAATATTGTCCTTCTTAAAGTTCTTAATTTAGCAGATATCCTCCCATAAGAACATTACCTAGTCCTGAAATCACAACCTGTTTTGCTTTCCATCTCCATCCTCAGTGCTTCAACATGTTTGTTTTTCTGGATCTTCTCTTAGGAGCCTAATTTCACACATTTCTGTGTGAAATAGAGACATAGACGTAAGCAGTATCTGCAGCTCCATTTATAATATTATTTCAAAATCACCCACTAGTCAAGATGGCAGAGTAAGTAAATGCTGTGCTTGGCTTCTCTTGCAACCACATCAAAGTTACAACTAAACTACAGAATAGCCATCATTGGTTGTTGCCTAGAGTCTGGCTGAACAGAAGTCATAAAACTGAGGACACACAGAAAAGGCCACCTCAAGACCGGTAGGAGGAGTGGAGATGCAAAATGGGCTGGATCCACAACAGTGTGTGTGTTCGGTGGTTAGGAATTAGAAAAACTATCTCAGCTATGGAGGTCCCGCTAATGGAGTGAAGCTTCCCAACCCCGTACAGGGTCCTCCAGGCCAGAGTTATAGGGCTGCGGATTTCAGTGGAGATTGTGGCTGTGTGAGATGAAGGGCTGAGGGAGTTGCAGACATTCCTTTTAAGGGGCCTGCATGTGGACTTATTACTGACGAACTTGTTTGCTCTGAGCTCCAGAGCTGAGGCAGCAGCTCTAGAGACACCAGGGACATATGGGAGGAACTGAATTGTTTGGCTTCAGAGAAAGGGCTGGAGGGGTGGCTTTCTTCTGGACAGAAGTGCTGGCAGAGGGCATTGTTCCATTGTTGAGTCCTCCTCAAACTGTCTTGTGAACCTAGGCAGGTGCCATATCTAAGTCTCCGTCAACATAGCTAACACTGGTCATCCTGCCCAGGTGATTCTTTGAGACCCCACCCCTCCCAATTTGTGGGCCCATCCAAGTCACTTCCAGTGGATTTCTAACACAAAAGGCCTGTCTTGACTCATACTGAGGACTTTTATAAAATTGTTCAAGGGTTCACCAAACCTAAACAAGCAGCATCTGGCTTCAGTGTGTCCTGTATCTCTTACTGAGCAGCTACACGACTGGCACTAGTGTCAACCAGGCTTGGTTTGTGGCTTGGCCTCTTGAGGCACTTCCAAGACCAACATGGGTGGTAGCCATCTGCATATTCCTTGGTGGCTCAGCCAGGTAACACTGGGCAGAGCATAGGCTACAGCTGAACTTGACCTGTGACAGGCACTTCTGAAGAGGTCTCAGCCTGTGCTCACAGTGGCTGGCTTTGATTTGAGCTAGAGTACCACCTGGGGACACATCTGAGGACAACATATCCAAAGGGCAGACAGAGCAGGCACCAGAGTCCTGCTAAAGTGAATCCTGCTCTGTAAGGTCAGCCCTTGCATAATAGCTTCTCCGCTGGTCATGGCCAGTCATCCCAAACAATCAGCCTAAGGGTCAATCCCTCCCACTGATGTGCAAACAGAAACCATGTCTCAACTACAACAGGAGAGCACACACAATCCATACAAGGGACATACCTGGAGCACCTGGCTCAGGTGACCACAGAAGATTGTGTCACTGGAACCCAGAGCACTCCTATTATATAAGGCTACTCTACTAAGACTGAGAGACATAGCAGTCCTACATAATACATAGAAACAAACACAAGTAGGTAGCCAAATGGAAAGACCAAGAAACATGTCCCAAATGAAAAAATAGAACAAAGCTCCAGAAAAAGAACTAAACAAAATGGAGACAAGCAATCTACCAGATGCAGAGTTCAAAACACTTTTATAATAAACTTAGGAGAAGAGTAGTAGATCAACTTAGTGAGAAATTTAACAAAAAGATAGAAAACATAAAAATGGAGATAGAAAACAAAAAAGAACCAGTCAGAAGTGAAGAATGTAATAACTGAAATGAAGAATACTTTAGGAGGAATTAACAGTAGATTAGATGAAGTGGAGGATCAAATCAGTGATTTAGCAGATAAGATAGCAGAAAAATACCCAATCTGAACAGCAACAAGAAAAATGAATCCAAAAAAATGAGAATAATTTAAAGGGCCTCTGGCACAACATTAAGCATGTCAACATTCACATCATAGGGATACCGGAAGGAGAAGGAAGAGAGCAAAGAATTAAAAACCTATTTTAAGAAATAGTAACTGAAAATTTCCCCAGCCTGCTGAAGGAATAGACATACAGTGCAGGAAGCACGGATAATCTCAAACGAGATGAACCCAAAGAGGCCCACACCAATACACATCATAATTAAAAAACCAAAGATTAAAGACAAGAGAAAGTCTTAAAAGCAGCAAGAGAAAAGCAGTTAGTTGCCTACAAAGGAGCTTCCATAAGACTGTCAGATGATTTCTCAACAGAAATTTTGTAGGCCAGAGAGATTAGCAGGAAATATTCAAAGTGATGAAAAGTAAGGACCAATAGCCAAGATTACTCTATCCAACAAACCTATCATTTAGAATCAAAGGACAGATAAAGAGCTTCTCAGACTAGAAAAAGCTAAAGGCGTTCACCATCACCAAATCAGTATTACAGGAAATGTTAGAGGGACTTCTTTAAGAAGAAGACAAAAATATAAAAAGTATGAATAATAAAATGACAATAATCACATATCTAGCATCAATTACTTTAAGTGAAAATGGATTAAATGCTTCAGTCAAAAGATAGGTTAGTAAATAAATAAGAAACACAACTCTTACATATGATGCCTACAAAAGACTCACTTCAGATTGAAGAAGGCACACATAGTTTGAAAGTATATGTAATGGAATATTACTTGGCCGTAAAAATTATGAAATCTTGCTATCTGCAACAACATGGATATACCTAGAGGATATTATACTGAGTGGAGTAAGACAAAGACAAATGTCATATGTGGAATCTAGAGAACAGGATAAACAAACAAACAACAGAAACAAGCTCATAGATACAGAGGACATTTTGATGGTTGTCAGATTGTGGTATGGGGGATGGGTGAAGGGGGTTGGTATTAAGAGGTGCAGATTGGTAGTTACAAAATAGTCATGGAGATGTAGAGTATAACATGGAGAATGTAGTTAGTACTATTGTAATTACTATGTATAGTGTCAATTGGATACTAGATTTATCAGGGTGATCATGTCATAAGTTATATAAACATCTAATGTTTATATAACTTATGACATGATCACCCTGTGATCATGACATGATACAACTGTGTTGTATACCTGAAATTAATATAATATTGTACACCAACTATAATTTAAAAAATAAAAAATATAAAAAATTGAAAGAAAAGAAAATCACTCACTAATCTTTTGAGTATTTTATTCTAATACCCTTGATCATCCCCTCTCAAGTCAGTGAGTTGTTTTCTGTAATCATATGTCCTAAATATTTCAGTCTTTAAGAAAATAATTTTCCAATTGTTCTTGCTGTGAAGATTTAAAAGGCACTTATCAATCATTTTCTGGATCCGAGCTTGCATTGAAGGAATGAACTAATTTGTTCTTTCAGACTTGGCTCCATCGGGGACTCAGCAACAGCTAACACATTTTTGTCCTTTATCCCTTTAAGAGTAATTAGATCTAAAAGCTTCAAATTTTTCCCTCAATATATCACTTTTCCAGTTGATATCTCCAGCTAAACTTTGGATATCAATCTCTTACCAAATGATAGCTCTCTTTTTTTCCAACTGATTTACTATCTTCTTTCCTCTCCCTTCCCTTCATCCTCCTTTTCTTCTCTCTCTTCCTCCTTCCTCTCTCCCTTTTTCATTCTCTTCCTCTTTCCTTCCCTCTCTCTCTTATTTATCAATTGTTCCTTTCTCACTGAAGTATCTTTTACAAGCCATCACATGTTCTCTTTGTGGAAACTTAATTCTTAGGGACAGTGTTACATCAAAACCCTGTTTAATTATCTTCTTATACATGGGTTTGGATAATTTAGCTCAGTTCTCTGTTAACCAAAAAAGATAATATAGTCCCTTTAAAATATACACCTACATTTTTTTCATTTGTTCATTGATTAAAAACTCTAATGTTTCCCTTAGTGAAGATGAGAACTAAAGGTCTCTGATCTCTAGGATGTTACTAGAATTTATATAATCAACACATCCAAGGCCAATTTGGAACCATAAGATGGAAGGTGAACCTTAAAATCTTATGGACAAGTTACATGACTCTAAGGGTTTAGCTCCTGCACTTCTCTTCAGATTAAAATCAGAATGAAATTTGGAGCAGCCAGTCTAGCATTACCTGCCAAATTAAGAACTAAAAACTGAAACTAGAACTTTACTCACAGTACCTGATAGCTCACATGGGAATTGGGTGCACTTTAAAATCCTGGCCTGCATAATTTAGAGATGTGGTTTTGTTTTTGTTTTTTGACTCAGTGTTGATTGGAGTAGGGTGGGAATGGTTCCAAGGGATACGGCATTTTTTGTTCCTTAATCCATGAGCCAGGAGACAAATGTGGATATTCTGCTAATTATTAAGTATATCTATTATTACTATACATTCCAGGTAATTAATTTTCTTTAGTAATGTAGTGTTCGATGTTGAGATACTGCAAATATCTTATTGATATGCTGTATATGGTATCACTTTTTAAGTATATGATCTAGTTGTTTACAAATATATATTTTTATAATATAAACAATACATTTGCTTTTTATATTAACCTTGTATCATCAAGCAACACAAGATATCCAGTACATTGATCAAAAAAATGGTGATAATGATAGGTGGGAGGGGGCGTGAGGGGTGGATGAAAAAGGGGAAGGGATTAAGAAGTACAAATTGGTAGTTACAGAATAGTCATGAGGATGTAAAGTATAGCATAAGGAATTTAGTTGATAATATTGTAATGTTTATGTATGGTATCAGATGAATACTAGATTTATTGGGGTGATCACTTCATAAATTATATAAATGTCTAATCACCATTTTCTACACTTGAATCTAATATAATGTTGTATGCCAATTGTAATTGAAAAAAAATTTTAAAGTACTTAAAAATGGTGATAATATTTATCCCCGTCTAATTTGTAAACTGGAGGTATAGAAGATACTTCTAATATTTTATAAATATATACGTGTTTATTTTTTAAAACAAACATATAAGTGTATGTTTTCTGTACATTTCTGTATCTTAGAATAAGGGTATACTCTTTAATTTCTTGTTTCTGAATATTCAGAAATTCTCATATATATGGATTCAATTAGCAGATATTTGTTTAGAATTTTTGCGATGATGCTTATGAGAAAGGTTGACTCATAATTTCCATTTCTTGTGATGTCCTTGTCATATTTTGCTATCATGCTTATTCTCATCCTATAAAGCATGATGGAGACTTTTCCCTTTTTTTTACATTCCTGGAAAAAATTTATTTAAGGTATTTGTTATCATCTTGTTCCTATTGTTTTCTTGTTTGATTCAATTGGTTTACAAATATACTCTACATTATTTACATACTTAGACGTGTATTCAGACTTTCTTCCAGCATTGTGGTAAATGTTTCATCTGCACTTGAAAATAGTGAGTTTGCTACAATTATTGGACATGGTATTCTATACATGTCATATAGGGCTAGTTTGTTAATGTTCAAATCTACACTGATATATTTTTTTCTACATGTTCTGTTATCTTAAACAGCTATTAAAATTTCCCCCAATAATTGATTATTGTTCTACTTGTTTAAACTTGTTTTGTTTTATTTTTTCTCATCTTTCTTTAGTTTGAACAATTTCTACTCATCAGTCTTTCAGTTTATTGTCTTTCTGCAGTTAGCTCCATATATTGAATTCTTATTTACAGTTATGTATTTTTCAATTCTAGAATTTCCATTTGATTCTTTTTAATAGTCTTTTTAAAGTTCTGTAGAGAAGATTTTAAATTTTTTTTCTAAATCTGTTTTAATGAACACACTAGATTTTTCTAAAATTCATATGATCTGAAAATCATAATATGGATCATCTTTCCAATGACTTCATTCTCAGGTCTTTTTCTTGTTTGTTTAACCCTCCTCATATGTTTGTATTAGTTGACTTAACTATTTTGTACATAAATTATTTACCTCTGAACTCTTTTATTTCAGGAAAGATTTTGCTCTTGTAGCATTTTATGAGAATAGGTGCCGATTGACATAAAAATGACTTGAGGCTATATTTCAGCACTTGTGTAGAGTGATTTTCTTTCTTCTTTAGTGAGGTCTTTCAGAAGTCTCAGCTGAAGGCCTGGGGTGTATTCCAATTATCTTCTTTCTTCTTATTAGGCCCTGAGCTCCAGTTTTAATTTGTTTTGTTTTATTTTGTTTTTGTCTCTCTAGCACTATGTTACTGTTAAAGCTTTAAGCTTTTAAGCCTCTGTTGCTTTAGGCTTAGCTTTCTGATCATTTAACTGTACATAACATAGAAATTAGGAAACATCTCTAGAAAAAGCACTGCAGAATTCCATGCTCATTTTCCTATAGTTTTGTTTCCTTTGTGACCTAAACCCTTCAGCTGTAACTTGTACTTACGATTTATAGGACTAATTTATAGTCCTCAACTCCATTTTTGTTACTTACTCTCTTCAGGCTTCCAAAAGTACTGAGTTACTGATCAGCCTGTATAAGTTGCATATATGCAAATACTTTAGGCTGAAAAATCAGTGAAGAATTTGAGGCTTACCTTAATGTGCTGTCCTGTCTCAACAACTTAGCCCCTCAATTCCTGCTAGCCTTAGCTGCTCTTTTAAATACTCCTAACAGCTATATTTTTAATATTATATAGCTTTTATAGTTATTATTTTCAGCAACACAATTTGTCTCTTATAGCTATTTTATCATTACTAGAAGGATAAGACAAAAAAATGCATTCATTTATGTCTTGTTCTCTGAGTCCTACAAGGATGTATAGTTAAAATGTGACTGAGCAGGATGCTATTTTCTTAGCTTATATTTATAATAAATAAGGCAGAAAATTTATAAATAGTTTTGTTAGGTAGCGAGTCAAACATGAACAACAGGGGAACAAAGTTATGGAGGCCCAGCTCAGACACTGCCCAAAGAACACTCCATTGG
The DNA here is from genome assembly GCF_000151845.1 of Pteropus vampyrus. NCBI lineage: Eukaryota > Metazoa > Chordata > Mammalia > Chiroptera > Pteropodidae > Pteropus > Pteropus vampyrus. The sequence continues at coordinate 5,425,552 of NW_011888888.1, read as the reverse complement.
TAGTTAAGGAATCCCTTATGCATCCTGGGAGACAAAGAACAGGTGGGCCATAATCTATAGCTAGTTTAATCTGGCCACAGATGCTTGCACAGAAGGTACTATCCTAACTTGCCCACAACCTCAGTCTTATTAGACCATCATGATATCATGCTTATGCCTGGAAGTTCATGAATCTTATTATAACAGACTGAATTCTGGGTAAGCATATGGACACTGGGTAAAGAATTATAAAAGCAGTAAAGTGTCAATCAAAATGACCTCATCTGCCAATCACCTAGGAATGCCTTTGTAACCACCTATTACGACCCCAATATAATACAGACCTTCTCACTTCGGTGTTGTTGCTAAAAACTGGCTCCTTCCTTGGAGTGTTCTTCTCTTATCTTTTCACCTCCCAAATTCCACAGAGCTTCAGCCTTCCTTAGTGTGGCCCATCTCCCTCTAAATATACCTTTAATAAATCTTTTTTCTGAATCTTGCTGACCTGTGATTCTTTGCTGCATCATCAGGGAAGAAGTAAGAAAAAAATGCTAATTGCATTTCTGTGTCATTATCTCCCCATGCCATTGGGGCAAGACCAGAGTTCAAAAATCTCCCCAAATGATAACAGTTTCAACAAATATTATTGAGGGACCACACAGTGCTTAGAGGTTGAACACACTTCTAAATGTTGGAGATACAGACATGAACAAAACAGTCAACTATCTATGTCAAATGGAATTTATAGGCTAGTGAAATAGCACAGTCCTAGTAGAAATAGTAACTTTTTAGAGAAATTTTGTAAAATGATTATAAATTTACAATGCAAGGCTAAATATATGTTACCTATAAGAACAATTAAGAAAAACCTATGAGCTTTGGCTTTGTGTTTTCATGGGTATCTGACACAGTAGTTACACAACTTCTAGAATCATAGCATTTGACTTCTAAGTTTTGCTTGCTAGTTTAAATATGGAGTTTGCTCTTCGAATTTTGGTTCTTGGGTATTCTCTGCTCACACTGGTTGTTTTCTGCTATTGAATTGGATCCAGACTTTAACTTACCTTTAACACCACTTTCACTCTCTGGACTAATTTCCAATGAACTAACTGTATTCTCTAAGCATTGAAAACTTGGCTCCACTAGCAAGAGAGCTAACTTCTATGCAATATAATACAGAAGATAAGACAGAATTTCTTAAGTTTAGATCCCTAAATCTTTGAGTCTCCATTGCATATGCTTTATGTGGTTGTTATTTCCATGAAACATATAAACAATATCAACTTTTATGTGCATATGTTAGCATATTTACTTTTTGGGGTAAAGGACCTGCATTTTTCATAATTTAGTAATCAAAAATGCTTATGACAGTAACCTAAGAGTCTTTTGTATATCTCCTTCACCCAAATCTAACTAATAGCCAACCATTTTGAATTTTAAATCCTGAGTAGCTCTCAGGTCTATCCATTTCCTAACATCTTTGGTGTTATCATCCATGTCTAAGCCACAATTATTGCACCAATAGAAAACTTTAATAAGTACAATGAGATTCTTGACTCCCAAATGAACCATCGGAGTATTTTTAATACAAAATGATCATGTTGCTCCTTCTCTCCTTAAAAGTTTTAGTATTTTTTATGCCATTTAAAAAATACATTTCGAATGATGTAAACTTAAAATAATGTTAAATCCTTAGCGTTGCCCAGCAGTCAGCCTAGAGAGATTGTAAGATTATGGCTAATCAAACAGCTTCTTGAGTCACTTCAGATTCTAATTCTTCTCCTTACTAACTATGTAATTTGGGGCAAGTTACTGAATTCTCCGAGCCAAGTTTCTTTTTCTATACAGTGGGGATAAGAATGTATCTATACTATGAAATACTGTGAAAATTAGGTAAGATTAAATAATAGTAAGTTTAGAACTGTTCCTAGAAAGCACTCAATAAATATCTTAATAGGTATTAAGTTTTGCATGATATAACTCTTGCCCTCATCTTCATATTATCCCACATAACATCTCAACCCCCTTCTTACCAATCAGGCTTTAACTCCAGGCTTACTGGCCTTTTTACGGCTCTGTGAATGCCTTGCGATCATTATTTCTTATTCCTCTTCATACCTACTTTTCATATGGTCTTTGTACCTACTGTTTCTGCTTTCACTTCAGGAATTTAACTTTCTCTCTGATTTCAGACAAATATAAATTTTATGAATTGTTCTCATCATCCCTCATTAGAGAAATGTGATTATAATGATTTTCAATAAATATCATTGATATGACTGCTTTCTAAGTTAAAGGTCCCATATTGGGACCTTTGAACTGATTTTCCTTTTCTCTCTGTCACCAGCATGTACAAATCATGTACAGCACATATTAGCTACCAAAATTTTTGTTGAATTATTCTGCTAAAAGAATAAAAAGGATTTTGACCCTCTCTAAAAAGATTTTTTTTTTTTAAAAAAAAGAACACTTGTATAGGAGGAAGTGGAATTATATGAATTGATAATAATGTATTTGGGGAAACTGAGCTCAAGGATCTGGTGAGACAACAGTGGATTGCTCAGAAGAGATGAGATATTTTTTAAGGTAAAGACAATAGTACATTTCGAAAATAGAAAACTAAATAGTTGGGATTAATACCAAGGCAAATTTAGCTAACATAAATACCAAGCACAATTTTGTCAAGTATGAACTGTACCTAATATGAATATTATATTCAACATGGTTAACAGAATGTTTTGTTTTGTTTTGTTTTGTTTCCTCCTGGGACATCTTTTGAGGATCCTTCATATAGTCAGTCTTTCTTGTCTTTCCCTTTCTACCTGCCAGCACCCCTACAAAGATACTTTTAACCATATTAAGCCAATCCCTTTTCCCCCAAAGAAGCTCAAAATCATAAGAAACCACAAATAGGCATGTATGTCTTTGAGGCTGAAGTTTTGCCAAAGAAAAGTATTCATGCCAAATCAAACTTGAAATTCTAATGCTTTCACACTTAAAACATTACAGTTTCATGGTAATGCAATGTCCAAGAAAACCACGACATTAAAAAAATTTTCCACACTTTGTGATGTTAAAGGATAAATAAATGAAACATAACATTTTGATTAAATTGGAAATCAGATAAAATAAAGGTACAACTTTTCCTCTTAATTACTATTTTTTATAATTTAGAAATTTATTAATGTTTTAAGCCTAAGTAAAACTAAGATGTGAAACATTATAATGTACGGCACAGAACACATTTTAAAATGATGAACAGTAAAGTCAAGTACGTAAAAGAAATATTACTAAGGCTCTTTGAAGGAAACACAATTCCAAAGTTAAAAATAAACACTGTTTTTTTGTGAAATTGTAGTATATAATGTAATTAAATTTTTTGCAGTCTGGTTTTACTTAATGGCAAACAAACGCTTCCCCAATTTTTGAAGATATATGTAGTTTTTATGTCCGCCTTCTTCTCCAACAAATAGATTTACAGTTGTATAAATGCTCTTTTTGATTGTTATATTTCTTTTAACAGTGAGTTTATTATAAAAATATGTGATCAGAGTGTATCTAATTTTAAGTTTATAAAGTGCTTACTCTGTGCCAGGTAATGTTCTAGGCACCTCACACACATTAACTCATTTCTTCTTTAGAACAATCTATGATTTAAATACTATCATTGAACATATTATACCAATAACAAAACAAAAATACAGAGAAACTGAATAAATTTCCAAAGTTTACACAGTTTTCAAGTGGCAGAATTGAGATTTGAACCTTGGCAAGCCTGAATCTGTGTGCTTGATCATAAATAGGCTCTCTAGAATTTCTTACCATCTGTCTCCCTCTCAATCTAAACCAATCTGGCTTTCATTACAGTGAAACTCTCTTTGCTAGAGTCACCAAGTCCCTAATTGACAAATCTCTTGGACGCCTTTCTGAGTGTAACTTGTTTTACTTCTTTGTCGTAATTAATGTTATTATTCACTTCTTTGTTAAAACTCTTGTTTAGCTTTTTTTTGAAAACACTCTCCATTTCCTTTTTTTACCATTTTGGCAGAATTTTTATTTTTATTTTTTAAAACTGTTTCTTACACATATTTTTCTACTTCTTTCAACCTTTTAGTTTAGTTTAGTTTGTTTTGTTTTTAAATTCAGCCCTCAGCCCCCTTGTCATTATTTAAATTTTATCTAAAAACTGATTTATATGCCTAAATATGTTCTACAAATCTACATCTGGATGTTCCATAGATGACTAAAACTCAGACTGGAGAAGGAATTTAGAACACACCACCCCAAAATATACCGCTCTGGCTTATTGACTATTTTGTGTTGAAGATACTTAAAAAATAGCAGATGCAAGAAGGACGCTCTGGTCTTTCTTCTTTTTCTTAAAAGCAGCTGCAGTTCCCATGTTAAAGATGTCCTCCCTATACCAGAAGGAAAGAAACGTTCTTATCACCAAGGATGGGAAGTCAAGATCAAGAGTAATTCCTACAAATAAACCTTGTTAAATTAACCTTTATCTTCCTAGTCACTTCTCTGTCAATTAACTACCCCAACCCAAGCCCCTTTGCTTTGACATGTTTTCATAATTTACTACTTTTTGTTGAGCTTAGGATAAGCATTCTAATTTAACTGCCTCTTTGGGTCTTCATATATCTAGTGACGGTTCTCATACAAGTGTAAAAAATAAATAAAGTAAGTTATGTATTTTTCTCTTGTTAACCTGTTTTTACGTCAGTTTAATTTTTAAGTGCAAAGAAGGTAGAGAAAAACATTTTCCTTCCCTTTCCTTTCTTTTCCTTGACTTGGTTCTCCTGTTTTTCCCCCTTGACACTGCCTCTTTCTCCTTTAATTCTTGTCTCAGCACATGACACTTTCATTCCCAGAAAGTCAACTTTGATTCCTCCTTCTCATTTATTACCTTGAATCAGTTACAATGTCCAGCCCCTTCATATCATATCATTGTATAAGTCTTGAAATAGGCCGTCCAATTTCTTATCAGGATTAATACTATAGCTTCAATCAGTCTCCAACTTCTTTCTCACCATTCCTCTTTCCCAACCACATATAAACAGAGTGGCTATTTTATAATACAACCTTATGACTTCTCAGCTTAAAATCTTTAATGCTCCTGTCTCATGCTCAAATTCCTCTAGGTTAGAACTCCTAAAATAGTTGCCAAACTGATATGAACCCTCCTCCCTCTTCCTCTTATGAATTTTTCACATGCAGCCAATCTTCGATATTCACATATTTTATATGTGAGAGTCCATTTAATACTAAAATTTATTTGCAACCCTAAAATCAATACTCACAGATCTTACATAGGCATTCTTCAATGTACACAGAATGGCAAAAAATTTGAGCTGCCTAATGTATAAGTTCCTAGCAAAGGTCAAAGAAAATGATATCTGCCTTGTTTCAGCTGTTACTGCAAATAAGAGTACTTTTTGTGGTCTCCTTTTTTTAAAAAAAAAAAATCTAATTTTATTTATTTATTCGTTTATTTGTTTGTTTGCTTGTTTGTTTGTTTATTGCAACATTGATTGATGAAATCCAGTAAGTTTCAGGTGTACAATTTAATAGTAAGGCATAGGCATATATATATTGCATTATTGCATTGTGTGTTCACCTGCTATAGTTAGATTTCTTTCTGTCACCACATATTTGATTCTTTTTACCCCATCTACCTCCCCCCACTCTGCTTACCTTCTGGTAACCACTAGTCTATTGTCCATGTCCATGAATGTCTGCTTGTTTGTCCTGCTTGTTTGTTGCTTTTACGTTTATATCCCACTTGTAAGGGATATCATATGTTTTTCAACTTTTTCTGTCTGGCTTATTTCACCAAGCATTATTATCTCATGTTGTCACAAATGGAAGTATTTCATCTCTTCTTATAGTAATAGTCCATTGTATATATGTACCACAACTTCTTTATCCAATCATCTATTGTAGGACACTTTTATTGCTTCCCCAAGATAGGGACTTGGGGAGCTAATCAGGATACACCTCACTCTTGCTAGCCACAGCTAATAAAGTATCAGGTCTTACCCTTTGCATCATTTGCATGTAATGAAAAAGCTGTCCCCTTTTGTTCCATTTGTCTTTATATTGATTCAGCTTGAATCCTTCTTCACTGCCACCTGAGTAACTATAACAGAGTCTCAGGTAATTTGTTCATTAATTTGTACCCCTCAAAACTTGGCAACCCACTGAAATCAATAAATTTACAACACAAATCTGATTATATCACCATTTAAAAAAAAAAACACTGAGCAAGGTCAACATGATTTGCTATTCAAGGTACATCCTCTGTCATGCTTTTCCTTATACTTCACTCATTATTTGGACTGACTGTATCTGTCATACACACACACATACACACAGGTGCGCATGTGCTATGACATTTCCTACTTCTGTGCCTTTGTTCATACTGTTTCCTCTCCCTAGAAGGGACTTCCTTTCATTTCTTGGTTGGTTAGAACGTATAATACATTTAAACTCAGCTCTTGTATTACTTCCTCAGAGAAGAGTTGTCTGATTTTTATTTTTTTTTAGATTTAATTAAATACATTTTCTGAATACAGGTCTTTCTGTCCTAAATTATGATAGTAGATTTATTTCCCCATGAAACTATAATTACTTTCAAGGTTGGTATCTTATTCATTTTTCTTTCCTTAAACAGCTATGTAGTAGGTAATGGGCCCTTAATAAGAGTTTACATCTTGAATTGAAAAACATATGTATTATATATTGTCTTGAGAAAAATACATAATTGAAGTATTTTTAGGCTTAGATTTTTTAAAATGGTATGATAATTGGAATAATTTTTATATTTATTAATTGTTCTTTCTTTGATTACAGATAATAATACTATATAATTTGCCTTGTGGGTAATGATATACTATATAATTTGCCTCGTGGGTAATGATATTGTAATATTCAAAATAAAGTGAAATTGATGTCTGCTAAATATTATTTATCTATCTATTCATCTTTCTTTATACATACATATGTATATACATGTATATTTAAATACACAACTTCCTAAAGATTAAGGAATATTTTCACATTTATGAATTTGAAACAGACAACAAATTTAACATATTATGAACTATAATAATCATTTTGATAGAAATTAATTGGTTTGAGGATTTACTTATCACATAGATGTTATCTCAGATGACCTAGTTAAGTTTCCTATTACTTGAAGTTCTGCGAAATGGAATACAGCACCTGACATTTTTTTTTCTTTTCTTTTTTCTTTTTAAATCAAAGAGTTAAGTATTTCATAAATGGCTGCTTCAACTAAGATATTTTTAAAATTTGGACTCTGTGACATTCCACTGAGCTAAACATTATAATTATCCAATTGAAACATTATCTCTTAAAATCCATAAAGACATAAATCCCTCTGTTTATTTGCAGTGTTCTATTTGCAGATCTCTGCATAATCTGCACTATATCTTCCCAGAATGACCCAAAGCCTGACAGCCAATAGAGAGCTTTAGAACATCTCCTTGCTAGATTGACATATATATTAGAAGAAGAGACACTCTTTAATATATAACACTACAATATATCACATTTCCATTTATCTCGTACGTCACTATATTTTATTGGTACTTCCTGTGTTCAAATAAGTTATGCTCTCATGCCAAAAAATGATTGTACTATCTCTGTTTTTATTGGTTTACCATTTTCTCTAGGGAACTGACTAAGAGGCATGCTTCTGAGATTGCTGCTAAGTGAAAGTTAATACCAAATCCTGAGAGAAAATGTTGAAAGTATAAAAGAAAATGAAAAAGAAAAGTGTCCCTATTTTTATTCTCTATTTCTTTAACCTGACTGTTTTAGTTACTATAAATTAAAAATGAAAAATGTTTTATAACCTTTGTAAGTATATCCAAATCAGGAGACTCAAGTGAAGATTCATTTACATCCAGAGAGAATTAGTTCAGACAAAAGATAACTTTGTTGAAATCTGTTTATATGAAAGTAGACAGGATTTCAGCGAAGAAAATACCTCCTAGAATGCTAGTTTTCATATGTTGTAGCCTATGAATCATTTTAGAGGCATCGAAGATCCCCAATATTAGCTGACATTGAGTATTTTTTCTTCAGGCAGAGTCAACCTGGTTCTATTTCTCTAAGTCACTTCTAGTGACTACAGAATAATAACTATGCCATAATTATATATTCACCATTTTTAAATCACTTCTTACCAGAAGATGCTTATATGATAAATTGGAAGATCACCAACTTTAACAACAGACAGACATGTATTTTTTCCCTCTGGCTAGATCATAGATAGTTATATGATGCTAAATTCTAACAGAAAAAAAAAAAATCACCTATTTCACAATGTTATTGATAGCATTAGTGTAAATACGGATAGTTCCTGTACATAGTAGGATGTTAACAAATAATCATTTTCCATTCCCAGTAACAAATCGTTTTCCTTTTTTTCCAAAACTTCAGCTCATTCTCCTTGACATTTTCTGACTAGGTCCTGAAAAACTCGAAAGATATTTTTGTGTGTTCCATTGATAATCTTTGATTTTGTTGAAATAATGTCTCTACTGCTGGTAATCATGAATGAGATCAGTTTGTCCAAGTCTGAAAATGAATGTGGAAAAAAATATTTGATAGCTTTATTTTATTAATTCAGAAAACAGAATGATTAAATGACAGCCAAATAATTACCTCATGAAAAATCATGAGAGTGTTAGTAATACTTTTTAATCTCCACCTCTGATAAAATATGGAAAAGAGGAAATGAAGTTGATGTTTTTAATCTTAGTAGTGAAGGCTCTATTCATTTCCTTAGAGTGGTAATAAAAATCATTTTTAGATTATAATCTAAAAGTGTGTGATATTTTAATGGAAAAAGAGCTATGCCATAAAATCAATACTTCAATTAAATAATCTTTACATTTTATAAACCTTTTATTGAAATGTAAACACACAAAAATGTATATGTTATAAATATACAGAACAAGAAATTATCACAAAATAAACACATCTATCCATCAATGTGTTAAAAATTAAAAATAAAAGATTTAAAAATAATTATTAATTTAATATAGCAATCATAAAAACAGTTAGCATAAATAATGTGTCTTCATGTAAAACAGTAAGAAGAATGTTGTTATATATTTTTTCAAATCACTTTAATATCTGCATTAATAGAAGAAAGTTGGATTTTTTTAATTTTTATATTTTTATATTTTTCAATATAAAATTTGACATATGATATTATTTTAGTTTCAAGTGCACAACACAATGATTAGATATTTATATAACTTATGAAGTGATAGCATCAATAAATCCAGTACCCATCTGACACCAATATTTCATATGCTATACTCTATTTTATAACTATCAATTTATACCTCTAATTCCATCCCCCTTTTACCCATCCCCACCCTTTCAATTCAGCAATCATCAAAATGCATTTAATCCATTTAAATTTAAAGTAATTGTTGCTAGATATGTAGCTATTACCATTTTATTATTCATATTTTTCATTTTTTTTCCTTCTTTTTAAAGAAGTCCCTTTTAACATTTTTTTGTTACACTGGCTTTGTAGTGATTAATTCTTTTAGCTTTTTCTTGTCTATCTTCATCTGTCCTTCAGTTTGATAGTTTGATAGTTTTGCTGGGTAGAGTAATCTTGGTTGTAAGTCCTTGGTCTTCATCACTTCAAATATTTTATGCTAATCCTTTTGGGCTTACTAAGTTTCTGTTGAGAAATCAGCTGACAGTCTTATGGAAGCTCTCTTTCAGGTAACTAACTGCTTTACTCTTGCTGCTTTGAAGATTCTCTGTTTGTCCTTTACCTTTGGCATTTTATTTATGATGTGTCTTGGTGTAGGCCTCTCTAGATTCATCTTGTTTGGGATTCTGTGCTTCCTGGGCTTTTATGTCTATTTACTTCACTAGCTTGGGGAAGTTTTCTGTCATCATTTCTTGAGATAGGTTTTCAATTCCTTGTTTTCTCTCTTCTCCTTCTGGTACCACTACGACACAAATGTTGATACAATTGATATTGTCCCAGAGGCACCTTAAGCTATCTTCATTTTTTTTGGATCATTTTTTCTCATTGCTGTTCTGATTAGGTGTTTTCTGTTACTTTATCTTCCAAATCACTGATTTAGTTCTCTGTTTTATCTAATCTACTATTGATTTCTTCTAATGTGTCTTTATTTCAGTATTCTTCATTTATTACTCATTGTTTTTTATGTTTTCTAACTCCATTTTTATGTTTCCTATCTCTTTGTTGAAGTTCTCCCTGAGATCATTGAACATCCTTATAACTGCTGTTTTTATCTCTGCATCTGGTTGATTGCTTGTCTCCATTTTGTTTAGTTCTTTTTCTGGAGCTTTATTCTGTGCTTTTATTTGGGACAATGTTTCTTTGTCTCTCCAATTTGACTGTCTCTTTGTGTTTGTTTCTGTGTATTATAAAGGGCTGCTATGTCTCCCAGTCTTAGTAGAGTGGCCTTATATAGTAGGAGTCTTTTGGAGCCCAGTGGTATATTCTTTCTGGTCACCAGAGCCAGGTGTTCCAGGTGTGTGTCTTTTCTATGGGTTGTGTGTGCCCTCCTATTGTAGTTGAGATTTGGTTGCTGTTTGAATGTCAATGGGAGAGATAGATTCCAGGCTGATTGGTTGTGAGGACTGGGTATTGTACAGGGACTGATCCTATAAAGCAGGATTCACTTTAGCAGGGTTCTGGTGCCTGCCCAGTCTGCCCTTTGAGTTTGTTGTCTGTGGAGGGGGTCTGATCATGCTCTAACATGGTCTGAAGCCACTGGGCAAGCAGGCCCTGGGGCCTCCTGGGAGGGGCCCACCACAGGCCAAGCTCAGCTGCCACCTGTGCTCTGCATGGTGTCATCTGGCTTGAGCTACAAGGTGATCTACAGATGTCTTCCACCTTGCTGGGTGTTGAGGTGCCTGGGAGAAGCTAAGCTGTAAACTAAGGCTGGTTGCTGCTAATGACAGACTTGGAGCTGCTTAGCGTGCCAAAGTCAGATGCTGCTTTTTGGGGTTCATGAACCTTTGAGAGATTTTATGAAAACATGAGCCAAGATAGGTGGCTTGTGTGGACCCGTAAGTTGGATGGGGCAGGGTCTCAGGAAATCACCTGGGCAGGGTGACCAGGCTGAGGCTGATTAACACTCAGATATAGCTGTTGCCTGCATCTGAACCCCAGAAGTAGGGAGGGCTCAGCAAAGAAACAATGGCTTCTGCCACCACATCTGTCTGGGAGAAAGCTGTCCCTCTACCCATTGCTTTGAAACCAGATAATTTAGTTTCCTCTCTAAGTCCTTGGTGTTTTCGAGCTGCTGCCCCAATGCTGGAGCTCAGAGTAAGTGAATCTGTCAGTGAATAAGTCTGTGCGGGGGCCATTTAAGAAGAATGCCTGGGACTTCCACAGCCTTCTATCTCACTCAGCCACAAACTCCTCTGGTTTTCACAGCCAGAAGTTGTAGAGACTTCTCTTCCCAGCACTGGTGCTCTAGGCTGGGAAACTCAGTGTGGGGTTGGGATCCCTCACTCAGGGGGAACTGTGCAACCAAAATATCCCTCCCGATTCTCCATTACCACACATGGGTTCCGGGCCTACCCGTTTCATGTCTCTGCCCTTCTAATAATCTCAATGTGGCTTCTTCTGTATTTCCTTAGTTATCGGACTTCTCTTCAGCTAGACTTCAGGTATTCTCATTGATGGTTGTTGTGTAAGCTAGTTGTAATTTTGATGTGGTCTTGAGGAGGCAAGCACAGCATTTACCTACTCCACAATGTTGACCAGAACTCTGAAAGTTGGGTTTTCATATGTTTCTGTATTTCATCTGTTGCTATATGTTGTTTGTTTGATACTTTGAAGGAAGTGTAGTCTCATGCAAATATGTAGTTGGAAAGGAAAGTTTCTTAAATATTTTTTTCAGGTTATTATGGATTTTTTGACAGTAAAAAAACAGCTTTAGAAGTGATAATTTCTTAAAGGTGAGTTCAAATGTGGAAATGAAATTATACTAACTTGTCACTTCTCATATCTTTCTTAATTCCACCCCTGGAAACAACAAATTTCTTATTTCTGTTCCTTTAGATGAATCTCATCTGTTCTTGGACTTAATATAAGTGGAGTCATACTGTGAACACTTGCAAGAGAATAAGAGTAAAGACGGCAAATAACATCTTAATAATATTATGAAAAAAGTTTTTGCCTTTGTAGACCACCTGCAACAACCTCAGGGACTATTAGGTTTCCTCCAACCACACTTTGAAAACCACTATGTTGATATACTATTTCATTATATGAATAAACCTAAATTTTTATTCTAGTCTACTATTAATAAATATTTAAGTTGTTTATTTAAAAGATTATTTTTCCCCTAAATGTTCTTCAGTCTACTTTTGTTTTATGTGCATCTATTCTGGATTTGTAATACTGTTTTGTTTTAGCTAATATTACATTAACATAACAAAATTTTACTTATTATGGCTTTATAATAATACTTGATATGCCATAGGTAAGTCCTCCATTTTTTCCATTTAATATGGAAAAAAATATTTTTGACTTTTTTCATTTCAATATTAATTTCAGAATTTAAAGTATCCCTGTTTTGTCTGTGAACTCTTACAAAACATTAGTTAGAGCCATCCTTAAATATCCTACATTTTTTAATTTAATGATTGATAATACATTGAATTGTGTAGGTTTATGGAAATATAGTTAATCTTTCTATAGTGTAAACTTGCTAAATTTATGTATTTTTTAGTAATTTATTATAGGTTCTACTTGCTTTACTCATGCAATTTATGTCATCTGGAACAATGACAATTATATTTTTTTCTTTTCAATATTTCTTTTACATGTTTTATTGCACTTGCTAGAAAAAGGTCAAATAAAATGTTAAATAGAATCAGTGATATCAGATAGTACTGCCTCATCCCTAAATTCAAAGAGAAAGCTTTCATGATTAATTATTACATATTAATTAATATCATTTTATTATTAAATTTGTTTTCTATAGGTTTTTGTAGAAAGTTTCTTTATATTCCTAGTTTACAGGTTTATGTCATGAATGTGAATGTTATCAAATTCATTTTCTGAGTTCCTTCTCATATTTTAGTATGAGTTTTCTTTTTATATTTTTTTAATATTGTGAATTAAATTGATAAACTTTTAAAAGAACTTTGCGTTCTTAGAACAAATCTGACCTGTTTGTGATTTTACACATACGCACATACATAAAAACATTTGAATTGACAATGTTTCATTTAGAAAAAATCTATGTTCATGAAAGAAATTGGCTTGAAACTTACCTTTTGTATATAGTTGTTGCCAGGTTTTGATATTAAGACAAATTTGGTATTAAGGCAATGTACTCTTAAACTAAGTTAGGAAGCATTATTTTCATTTTATTAAGTGTGTGTAAATTGAAATTTTCTTTGTTGGTGGAAAAGGGGTGGATTAATTGCTTATACGGTATCTTTAAAAATTACAAAAATTTAAAATCTTTTTTGTTTATCTATTAAGGTATAATATGTACATAATGAATGCTTACAGTTTTAGTATTGAGTTCCTGTATTTTGTAACAACATTATATACCCAACTTTATAGTCCTTTGTGTCTTTTCCTAGTCACCTTTTATATTTCTACCACTTTCACCCCAGGATAAACAAATTTATTTCTGTCACTATAATTAATTTCATCTGTTCTTGGATTTCATATAAGTGGAATCATATGGCATGTATTCTTTCGTATTGTCTCCTACTCTCCATGTAGTGTCATTAAAATGCATCCATGTTGTTGTATACATGAGTAATTTATTCATTCTTATCATTTAATCTTATACCAATATATTATTATATCACAATTTATCCATTTTCTGCTAATGGGCACTTGAGTTCTATCCAGTATATGAGTATTATAAATAAGACCACTGCGAACATTTTTTATAGGTCCTTGTGTGGACATATATTTTTATTGGGTAAATTCCCAGGAATGGATTATTGAGTCATGGGTAAATGTATATTTAACTTTATAGGAAACTGTAAATCAGTTTTTCAAAGGTGGTATGCCACATTTTACTCCCACACAATGTATTCAAACTTTAGCTGTTCTGCATAATCCAACATTTGGTTATGTAATTTAAAAATTTTTTTTTATATTTTTGCCTATGAATGTATTAGAATGAAATCTCATTGTGGTTTTAATTTGAATTTCCCTGATGCCCAAGGTGTTAGCACATTTTCATAAAGTTTGAGCAAATCAAAACTCTTTTGCAAGTCTTTTATCCCTTTCTAGCTGTGTTTTTGTCATTTTTATTATTATTAGAAGCATTTTTAATGAATTATCTTTAAAAGCTCTTTGTCGGATATATGTATAACAAACATTTTTAAATGATCTATAGCTTGTCTAGTCATTTACTTGATGGTTATTTTGACAAACAGAAATTTATAATTTATAATTTTTTTATTGTTGAGGTTTTGTAACCTGCAAAAAATGCCTACATGAAAATTTCTGAAATTATTCTCCTGTGTTTTTTTATAGAAGCTTTATGGATATATATTTAGTTTGGAAGTATCTTTCAGTGTTCTGAAAATATAATAGTTCCATTTTCCTGTGGTGTTCATTATTCTTATTTGAAGTCAATGATTAGACTTTTTGGGGTTTTTTTGATGCTAATACATATTTTTTCATTGCCTGAAATTTTTTTTTGTATTGAAGTTTAAGCAATGTATGTAATGCCAGTAGATGTAGTTTTCATTGAATTTACCTTACTTAGGTTTATGTAGTGCTTTGGAAAAATCTAGACCATATTCTCTTAAAATATTATTCCTTCCCAATTCTATCTTTTCTCCTCTTATGTAAAATCAATTACACATATATTAAACTTTTTGAAAATTCTCTTTCATATGTTTATATAATAATTTTTTATGTGTAATTTTCACATTTATATCTGTAGTTGTAGATAAATATATTCTTCTGCTTTATCTTCCAGTTCACTAAGTCTGTCTTCAACCAGTTCACTAAGTCTGTCTTCAACTTTGTCTAATCTCATTTATTAATTTCTTAGTTTCAGTTATTGCATTTTTTAATTTTCAATTTTTCAATGAGTTTATTTTTTTATGTTTTCTGCTTTGTGATAATATCTTATATTTAGCAAAAAGTTTAAAATCTGGGCTTCAGTCCTTGTGAAATCTGGTGAATTTCTGTTATACTCTGATTCCTGTGATGTAGTTCACAGGAATCCTATCTGAAAGACAGAGTCTTATCTGAAAGCCTGTTGAAGTTACTAATATCCTTTTCTTTAACAGATGCTAATTCTGCTGAAAGATTTTCTTAGTTACTCAGCTTCTCACTTTCAGATATTAGAATAAAATAAATTGCCAAAGGAGAAGAAAAAATTCTCGTTGATTTATTCTTCCTTTCCCTTCTGTATTTGGCCCTGAAATTCTAGTTCTCTAATGTCTTTAATAAGATGTTTCATTTAAAAGATTGATATGACACCTAGATTCCTTTGTCTTAAATTTATTTCTAATTTTTTTTAAATTGTCAATATAATATAAAAGAACTGGAATGGTTGAGTAAATTAGAGTATTAGGAAAGAAGAATAAGCTTCAATTAGTTGGAAAAACTACTAAAAAAGCATCAGGTTTTTCAGTCTTTTGAATATGAAGTTAATTTGCTTTCTGATAAATTTGCTGATCTATATAATGTATAACCTATATAATTATATTTCAATTGCCTTTACTAAAGATATCCCCATTTTGACCATAATCTATTCAAACTAAACATAAACTAAAAAAAAATTAAAATGAATATTTATATTAAAAAATCTAGATTAGAGTTAAAAATAAATACATGAAATGAATATGCGACAAATATATAGACCTTTTAAAATATTTTTTTTCCGTATTTCTAAACATAAAAGTCATTGCTATTTGCTTATTATTTAATATTATAATGGTAGTTTTAGAACATGGTCTCATAATTTTTGCTACTTTTTCATTGACAGGTGAATTCTCACTTTTCCTTTTGAATCTGTTCAGGCTTGTGACTACATTATTCGCAAGAACATAACGGAAGTTACTCTATTAACTTTCCAAGTTATTTAATAAAAGGCTATGCACTTTTTACCTTTTGCTGGAACACTTACTCTCAGAGGCATGTCATCATGTAAGAATTCTGACTACCCTAAAAGTCTCATGATGTGAATAAGCCAAATAGAGAACACTGTGTAGCTGTTCTGTTCATTAATTTCGGCTGTACCTAGACTTTGAGTCCTCCCAGCCCAGGTTCCAGACATTTGAGCAGAGAATTTTCCAGGTCATTCAAATCTCCAACCATTTGAGTTACTCCCAGATGTTCTGGTATTCT
This sequence comes from Pteropus vampyrus, assembly GCF_000151845.1. Taxonomy (NCBI): domain Eukaryota; kingdom Metazoa; phylum Chordata; class Mammalia; order Chiroptera; family Pteropodidae; genus Pteropus; species Pteropus vampyrus. The sequence continues at coordinate 5,409,180 of NW_011888888.1, read as the reverse complement.
GGTTGAGAACCCAAATCTTGCGATTCAGAGGCAAGCCATCTTCACTATGTTCTATTTAAAATTTTGACCCATAAAACCATGGGCAATATAAAATGGTTCCTTTTTGTTATTAAGATTTAGTGACTTGATATTTAAAAATAGAAAACCCATACATAATTTGGGAGTGGAACCAAAATCTGGGGAGTTTCATAAAAACTTATGACATGCTGGTTTGGGGACCAAGTATATGGAAGCCTGCCAGTCCTTAAAGAGCTTGTCTATAAAGGATTGAAAGGAACTGAGGAAAATGTTATTGGAAGCTTGAAAAAAGGGAAATTTTATCTTTGACAATCTTTCTAGCCTGCACAGGGGTCTCAAAGAAAGAAAGTCCTCAAGAAAAAAATCAAATACGGAACACTGTCAGGAAAACAGCCTTGGGGTGAAAATGAAGCCAAGATTTAAGAGGAAAATCCTCCGTTGAGGTCTCAGAGAGATTTTAGGTGCTTTCTCATAGATAATTCAGAAAGACAAAAAGTCTTCTAAGGATCTTAGGGGTAAGTCCTGCATATTTTAAAATCTAAAGATTTTAGATTTTAAAATCTAAAGATTTTAAAGGAATCTTTAGAGCTTTGTCATACAACAGTCTCAAAGTTGTATAACTTGAGGTAGTAAAAGTTTTAAGTAGAAGATATTTGAAGTTATGGCATTGTGTAATAAATTGAACTGTAAATTATGCATTTAAAAAGATAATATTTTTAAAAGGAATTATATTAGCCTATACTGAAAGGGATAGATACAGTATAAAACACTGGTCATTGTATCTCTAAACTACTATGAATAGTAATCTCCAATGTGAATATGAGCAGGGTGGAGCCACCACCGCAGAGAACCTTTTTCAGGGAACAAGACTGGGTCCTAATCAAATAACTGTCTTGTGGGCTTACCTATTTATAGAATTGCTGTAGACTAATAGCTTTTGTGTACCTTCTCTTTTCCTCTACTTTTTTAATTGAGATATAATTGACATGTAATTTTATATTAGTTTCAAGTCTATATCATAATGATTCAACATATAAACCACAGAATAATCACCACAATAAGTCTAGTTAACATCCATCACCACACATAGTCATAACTTTTTTTTTTTGTAATGAGAACTTTTAAGATCTACTTTAAGATCTACTTTTGAAAATAGTGTCTGTTGAGGTAATACTATTGTGGTTGTTAATTTTATGTGCTAACCTGACTAAGTTAAGAGATGCTCAGGTAGCTAGTAAAACTTTATTTGTGAGTGTGTTTGTGAGGCTGTCTTTGGAAGAGATCAGCATTTGAATTAGTAGACTAAGTAAAGGAGAATGCCAACACTAATGTCCTTGGGTATCAGCTAATTTGTTGAGGGTTTGAATAGAACAAAAAAGTGAAGAAAAGACAAAGTCTTTTTTGAATTATTATTTATTATTATTATTTATGCCTACAGTACCTAGTCTTCCTAAGTGGTCTCCCATCCAAGTACTAACCAGGCCTGACCTTGCTTAGCTTCCAAGATCAGACATCAGATTTGTTCAGGGTGGTATGGCCGTAGAACATGGACTATGTCTCTACTGGAGCGTGAACTCAGGACCTTCTGCGTGTAAAGCAGAAGTGCTAACAGCTACATTATGGAACCACATCCTGAAAGAGCAAATTCTTTTTCACTGCTTGAGCTGAGACATCCATCTTTTCTTGCCTTTGAACTTCACTTCTTCTGATTCTTCGGCTTTTGGCCTCAGACCACGACTTTACACTGTTGGTCTCTCAATTCTCTGAACTTCAGTCTTGAATTAAATTACACTCCTGGCTTTCCTGGTTCTCCAATTTGCAGAAAGCAGATTGTGAGACTTCTCTGTGTCTCTCTCTCCATCTATTTATCTATCTATCTATCTATCTATCTATCTATCTATCTACCTACCTACCTACCTATCTATCATCTATCATCTATTTATCTATCATCTATCATTTATTTATCATCTATCTAATCTGTCACCTATCTATCATCATCTATCAATCTATTCTTTTAATTCTGTTTCTCTGAAAAACCCTGACTACTATACCTATGCTGTCTCATCATTCAATGGATGTGGTGGTGGTAACAGGAGGCAGGCTCAGATCAAGAGAAATTATAACTAAATAATTACACCTTAGGAACTTCATCTGTTTCTTGACATGACTTAAATAATGGAATCCTTGACCATGATCTTGACCCTGTGTGG
>NW_011888888.1:5331575-5406902 GCF_000151845.1 Pteropus vampyrus | reverse complement strand
CTATGCGTAGTAGCTATTGATGGCACACCCAGAAGCTATGTTGTTGTTCTGAATAGATCCATCTGACTTATCACTTAAAAGTTTAAGGTAGTTTCCTTGGATCAAACACATACAGATGTTTAAAACTTATGGTACAAATTAGAGGGAGAAAAATGCTCTTTAAAGAGCCAACCTGTTTAAAATGCAAAATTGTCTTTTAAAAATTCTCCTTATGGAAACACAGCTTTCACTGAAGTTTTGTCTACACTGGTAATCATTCTCTATGAGATTTGCCAACGTTCACTGTCTATCCCCACTGGAAAGAAAGAAAATGGATGTTTTCCATCTGTAGCAAAGTAGAGTCAAAACAAACGTATTTAAATTGGAAACATTTGTGGCTAAAAGAGCAGTTCTCCATGAACACATCTGGTTGTACTTTTAAGTCATTGCCAAATAAACGCATGCTGGAAAATCTATTTTATGCCACACATGGTCACCCATGTAGATGTAGCCTAAAACTGTTTTTGTTTGAGGTCAACACCCTATTTTAAGAAGGATAGTACAGATTTGTGAGTGTGCAGTGATTTTTAACAATACTGCTGGAATGGCCATGGAAGTTTGAACATGTCTACTTTCTTCCAGACAAGGAACAGAATATGACAGACAGGGATTTTGATAGTTCTCAGGTAGACAATGCAAAGATTGAAATAATGATGGTTGTGGAAAAGATCAAACAGCTACTTACTTGTGAACATAATATCAAGGCTTTATAATTTTCATTGTAAAATAATATATAATTATATATTATTATCTACTTTTCTATTTTCCTTAAAATTCTAGTAATTATCATATTCACTGTCTGATACATACTTATGGTTGACTGATTCTTACTAATGTTAGAAACAAAACAAAAATAGAGTGTCACATACATTAACTTGAGAATATATATTTTTAAATGGTTATTATCTTTGCTGTTTCTGGAAGTGGGTGATAGGGTAAAGTGTTGGTAGAGGTGAAAGAAGTATAAGTGAAGGCAAAAAAGAGCCTAGGCCAAATCTATCTTTCAAATATAAAAATTCCCATAGTTCCTATGTAGATATAGAGAATACAAAAGAATATAATGATGAATATGTTGAAATCACTATTAAATGACTGTCTTACTGATTTATCCTTATTTTTTCCAATGTTTAATTTGCCAAAATGTAGGTATAAATCAATGACTAAGATGATTAGTCATGAAGTAAGAGTCTATTGTTTATCAAATTTCTACTCAATTATCTTTTTGAGTTTTTGTTTGGTCCTCATTTATTTTAGGGACCACTTTATATATTTTGGTTCATGGCTCCTGATATATTGAATTTTAAGTAATTCTTTCTGGCGAAATTAATAGGAACTTTAATCTTCCGCATATTTCAATGAATTGTGTTAAGGGTTTATTAAATGAATTTCAAAAGCAAGCATTTTGCTTTTATAGGATCTAGTTTTTTGTTGACTAACATTGAGTGGTTATAGGAGGTTTTAACTTCCTTAAGTTTACTCAGTTTTACTGACTCAAGAACTTCTAATTCGATTGCTCAGTATTAGTCACCATATACCAGATGTAGAGCCTAGTAATTCCCCATAGATCTATGAAGTCATTTACAAAAGGAAACTATTGTTTACAGATTCATCATAGTCTTTATGTACTGTATATTTAAACAACTGCTTTCTAAATTTAGTATAAAAGAAAATGATGTCACAAATTTATTTTCATTTGAAATTCTTAAAATTAAGTTATTTTCATTTTCATAGAGCATTAATTTTCATTTTCCTAAAACATTTATTTTCAGCGTCTGTGCACTTGGGAGATTATGGTAATTTAGATAATCATTAAAGTACCATTTACCTACACTGTGACTACATTTGTAACTATAAAGTGACAATTGGATTCACTTGAATTTCCAATTTAAAAAAGACACAAATACATCTATAAGGATAAGTGAAAATTATATTAATAGATTCAGAATCTTAAAATTCATCTCAATTTATTCTTAGGTGCATATGAAATAGAGAAGCAAAGATTCTAAGAAAAAATTAATTCAAAGGAGAGTAACTTTATATTCACAAGTCCCGAAAGTATTAACAATAACTATAGCTACAATAATTTGTTAATAAATACACATTTTTAAAAGAGGTATATTGTGACATTAAAAACATAAAAAATGAGAAAAGAGTAGAGTTTTTGTATGTGATTGAAGTTAAGTTATTATTAGTGTAAAATACACTGTTATATCTATAAGGTGTTTTATGCAAGCCTCACGATAACCACAAAGCTATGACCTATAGTAAATTCACAAAAGATAAAGAGAAGAAAGTCAAATCATACTGTTATAGAAAATATCAACTCACAAAAAAAAGACACAAGAGAGGAAGAAATGAAAAAAAAAAACCCAGAAAAAAATTAATAAAATATCATTAGTAAGTCCATATATATCAATAACTACTTGAAATATAAATAGATTAAATTCTCCAATCAAAAGGCACAGAGTGACTGCACTGATTTAAAAAACAACAACAACAACAATATGTCACTTATAAAAGAATGAGACACCAGCTTTTGGGACACAGATAGGCTCAAGGTGAAGAGTTCCTTGAAATTAGAAACCAAAAGAATACAGGGTGAGTTGTATTTATAGCAGAAAAAAATAGACTCTAAGCCAAAAACATTATCCAGAGACAAAGAGGGTCATTATACAATGATAAAGGATCTATTTATCAAGAAGACAAAACAATTGCATGTATATATGCATTCAATATCAGAGCATTTAAATATTAAGCAAATATTAAGACATCTGAATAGAGATATAGACTAAAATACAATAATGGTAGGGGACTTCAGTATTCCACTTTCAACAATGGATAGATCATACAGACAGAAAATCAACAAATAAACTTTGGACTTAAACCATACATAAGAGCAAATAATTCCAACAGACATATAAAACATTCTATTTAATAGCAGCAGAATACACATTCCTCTCAGGTCCACATAGAACATTCTTCAGGGTAGATAATATGAGAGGTTACAAAACAAGTCTTAGCAAATTTAAGAAGATTGAAATCATATCAAGTATTATATTCAACCACAATGATATGAAACTAGAAATCAATAACATAAGGAACACTTAGAAATTCACAACTATGTGGAAATTAAATAGCATACTCTGGAACAAGCAATGGGTAAAAGAAGAGATCAAAAAAGGAATAAAAAAATCCTGAAACAAATGGAAATGAAAATACAACCTCCTCAAACCTATGGGATGCTGCAAAAGCAGTCTTAACAGGAAAGTTTAGAGCAATAAATGCATATATTAAGGGAATAGAAAGATCTCAAATAAACAATTTAACTTTGCACCTAAAGGAACTGCAAAAAAGAACTATTAAGCCCAAAATGAGCAGTAAGAAGAAAATAAATATCGGAGCAGAAATAAATAAAAAAAGAGACTAGAAAAGCAATAGAAAAGATTAATAAAACTAAGTGCTATATTGTTAAAGGTAAACAATACTGACAAAACTTTAAACTAAAAAAAACTTTAGACTAAAAAAAAAAGAAGCCTCAAAAAAAATCAGAAATGAAAGAAGAGACATTACAACTGATACCACAAAAATACACAGTATAATAAAAGACTACTGTGAACAGCTATACACCAACAAATTAGATAGCCTAGAAGAAATGAATAAATCTCCAAAAATATACAACCTACCAAGACAGATTCAAGAAGAAATAGAAAATCTGAATAGTCAAATAATAAAGAAAGAGATTGAATCAGTAATCAAAAACCTCCCAACAAGGAAAGGGTCCAGGACCAGATGACTTTGCTAGTGAATTTTATCATATATTAAAGAAGAATTAAGACTAATCTTTCTCAGATTCTTTCAAAATATTGAAGAGAAGGGAACCTTCCCAAATTTATTTTACAAGGCCAGCCATTACCGTGTTCTCAGAGCTCGATAAGAACAATACAAGAAAACTACAAACCAATAACCCTGATGAATTTAGGTGCAAAATATTCTCAACAAAATACTAGCAAATTAAATGCAACAGGACATTAAAAGTCTCATTTATCATGATACAGCAAGTTTTATCTCTGAGTTGCAAAAATGTTTCAATATGTTCAATTCAATAAATGTGATACACTATGTTTATAAAATGAAGAATAAAATATTGGGTGGCAAAAACCTACGTAGTTTACATAGGATGAATTGTGTTATTAGGAACATAACCTTTATTTAGATTTGCCAAAATGTCATTAGAGAATCGATGACAGAACAATCAAAAGATATCTAACAAATAAATATTAAATCCATCAAAGTAAAATTTGAATAACATAGATGAATACTTTCCACAAAGAATGACACCTTAAATGAAGACATTTAAAAGTGAGAAGACATAAAGAAAAAAAAACAATTGTTCTTGCATTAATCTCATAACTAACATAAAAACCAACATTCATTTTTGCATTTATATTTCCCTTTTAAAGACTACATTTTAAAAATAACATTTATATATCACAGTGCTCAGTCTATGGAATTATTTTATTCTGGCTGCTAGATATTGCACTCTTTCAGGGGAAAAATAATAATTGCAATTTTTCTGCTCAAAACAATATTTGGATTTTTCTTTTAATTTAAATATCTAAGATAGAAAAAAAGATTAAAGCATCTTTTTGCCTTTCAAGAAGCTCCTCATAAATCGTAGAGTTAAATCGTAACAGCAAATGTTAAGAATAATTTGGTTAAAGAAAATAATATATTTTGTGAGTTAAAATTCCTGGGTTCTTAAAACAGAAATCTTTACTCTTGCCAAGGTCATCTGTCATGTACACATTAGTTTGTTCTTGAAAAAAATATGAAAAACCTTTTCTATTATTTTTATATGACATTTAAAATTTCTGTTATTTTTTCAACCTACCAATTGCAAGTAAATTTAATAAAGAGCTTCTACATAACAAATTTTGATAAGAAACTCTTAAATATCTATGCGTAGTAGCTATTGATGGCACACCCAGAAGCTATGTTGTTGTTCTGAATAGATCCATCTGACTTATCACTTAAAAGTTTAAGGTAGTTTCCTTGGATCAAACACATACAGATGTTTAAAACTTATGGTACAAATTAGAGGGAGAAAAATGCTCTTTAAAGAGCCAACCTGTTTAAAATGCAAAATTGTCTTTTAAAAATTCTCCTTATGGAAACACAGCTTTCACTGAAGTTTTGTCTACACTGGTAATCATTCTCTATGAGATTTGCCAACGTTCACTGTCTATCCCCACTGGAAAGAAAGAAAATGGATGTTTTCCATCTGTAGCAAAGTAGAGTCAAAACAAACGTATTTAAATTGGAAACATTTGTGGCTAAAAGAGCAGTTCTCCATGAACACATCTGGTTGTACTTTTAAGTCATTGCCAAATAAACGCATGCTGGAAAATCTATTTTATGCCACACATGGTCACCCATGTAGATGTAGCCTAAAACTGTTTTTGTTTGAGGTCAACACCCTATTTTAAGAAGGATAGTACAGATTTGTGAGTGTGCAGTGATTTTTAACAATACTGCTGGAATGGCCATGGAAGTTTGAACATGTCTACTTTCTTCCAGACAAGGAACAGAATATGACAGACAGGGATTTTGATAGTTCTCAGGTAGACAATGCAAAGATTGAAATAATGATGGTTGTGGAAAAGATCAAACAGCTACTTACTTGTGAACAAAGACGGCTTGTGGTTTTGGGCTTCTGCTGGGCTTTTTTTTTTTTTTTCTTTTTTCACATTGACTCTGAATGATAATCAACTGAAAATGTATACACAGATAAAATTTCAGATTGCAGTATTTGATTAACTAGGTTTATTTCTTAAGATAGGTAACCCCCAAATATCGATGTCTTAATGCAATAGAAGTCTCTTTTTCATTCAAGCCTAATACAGATGTTTCTGGTTGATGGGCAGCTTTCCATATTGTCTTTCAGGGATCCAGGTTCTTTCAATCACGTGGCTCTTTTAATCAGAAGGACTCCAAGACGACTGAAGGTTGTTCTGTATCTGCCCATCAGGCAGAGTTTACAGGATCATACTGAAGATTTTTAAGTGCCAGCCCTGGAATTGTATACTGCACTTCCTTCTACATCTCGGCCACAATTAATGAAAGGAAGACTCAAAAATGTACTCTGTGTACCAGAAAAAATAGGATATAGGTTTTGCAGGAGTAGAGTTAAGTAGAAAGTTCTTCAAATATTAAAATACAATATTTTATATTTCATTATACATATAATGCAAATGTCAGAAAAGGGTCATATTAACAGTTTCATAATAAATGTCACTGAACTTAGTATCTCCTTTTCACACAGGATATAGGCCACTTATAAATTAACCTTCAAATACTCTTCCGAAAATATCTCACAGGCACTCATAAACACACTTACCACTGCCACACCATCTTTTATCTCTTAGTTAGCTGCTGAGCACAAACATCTCCATTCATCATGTACCATCTTCTACTATATCTACCACCATATGCTGGATTCTGCTATATCTAAACACATGCACATTTGAAGACAAGACAGCACAGACTTCTAGGATGTCAAATTTATACAATGTTTTGTTGCAAAATGAGGAAAAGGCTGTTAGAGGTATATCCAGGTGTAGGGGAGCCAAATCTTGACCCTTATACAGTTAGGGTCTTTGCCTGGGTCTGAGAATTAAATAGACATAAGACAGATTAAAAAGAGAAAAACATGTACATTTTCACATGTACATGGGAGCTCCCATAGGAAAATGAAGACCCAGAAAGCCAATAGACACAAGTACTAAAATATTATATACTAGGTTGAAAAAAGAGTAGCAATTGTGAAAAAAATAACTAAAATATATGGGAAGACTAAAAGAAGATAAAAAATAATGTTAACATTATCTGTTTATACAATTTTCTCTTGACCTCGACTTCCCTCTGGTGACAAGAATGTTTCTTTCTTTCTGGTATAGGAAGGGAATCTTTCGCATGAGTTTTATCTGCTGTTTTCAGAAACACATGGGGAGGTCAGAGTACTCTTCTTGCATCTGCTGTTTTTCAAGTGTCTTTAGCTCAAAATAACCCTTATGCTAAAAGTGGCATATTTTGGAGTGGCATATTCTACCACTTTACATAAGCATTTCTGCTTGTGTTTCCTCTTGTCTTTTAGAGACCTTCGTAAGACAATTCCTTTACTTCCTGCCTCCAGGCCCTCTTTCTGTAGGACTCAGGTACTTATCCTAGTCTATTACAAATGTCTGCACATGTCTAGGCATGACTAAATCCTTTATACTTACTTAACCAAGCCTGCATATAAATTGCCATATTTAACCCTTACAACAAATCTAAGATGTAGATCTGAAATAATATAACTATTATCACTACTATTTCTCAGATGAGGAAACTTAACCTCTGAAAAGTTGAGCAGTTTCTCCCATGTAGCAGGATTTCTGGCCAGATCTCTGAATCATCTAAGGTTCAAGCTCTTGAGAAACTATATTGTTTCTTTTAATGTTCAGACAAGGTCCTCTATATTCTTTTCATGTTTATTATATATGCTTCATCTTTACATATTTCTCCACTCTTTCTCTCCTCCCTAAAATGTCTATCACTTCCCTTTTACTGAGAATAGTAGTATTCAACTTAAAACAATCCTAACAGTGCTCTAATAAAATTCACTGAATCCTGGGATCAAATTCATGTACTAGTAGTGAATGAGAGAATGCCGTAAAAAGACTATAAGGGCAAGAACTATATGTGCTAGACTAAAGGGGGGCAGTTACCATCTAACATTGAGACAAAGGTTGTCATATAGGAATGCCCACTATGCTTTGCCAAATCTTATGCTCTTTCAAGGTAAGTTAGAAATTTGAATTTTTATAAGCAGTGTCCAGATTTGTAAATTTATTCACTTTTTTTTAAACAACAGGGGTTTCTAATGTGCAATGCCTAAATGAAGTCTATTTGGCCTCTCAGTTATTTTTATGGATGACAAATAAAAAGACTACATTCTTCATGGTTGATTGTGTCTCAGATTTAATAAGCATTACATATTTAGTGGTTTACTTGCTTTTTCAGTTATTCATTCATTCATTCATTCATTTATTCATGTAATTCATACATTCATTCATTATTCCATTATTCAATAAATTCTATTCTATGTGCAATGCACACAGTACAAAGATGAAAATAAAATATCTCTGCCTCAAGGTGCTTATAATTTGATATAGGAAAGAGACATACTAACAAAAAATTAAAATGTTTTTTCATAAGTATATTAATAATGGAAAGAGTGATTAACGCTATCTGGGGATAGTATTTAATGATGACTGGGAATTTGCCAGGAAAAAAGACATGAGAAGAACAGTATATAGAAAACTTATTTTAACTATATTGATTCTTCCAGTCCAAGAATGTGGAATATCTTACCATTTCTTTGTGTCTTCTTCAATTTCTTTTAATAATGTCTTGTAGTTTTTCAGTGTTTAAGTCCTTCACATCCTTTGTTAAGCTTATTCCTAGTTCTTTTATTCTTTTCTCTGAAATTATAAAAGGAATTTTTTTTTCATTTCTTTTTAAAAAACTTTGTTATTAATATATAGGAACATGACAGATTTTTGTACATTGATTTTGCATGCTGTAATTTTACTGTATTTGTTTACTGTTTCTAATTGTGTGTGTGTGTGTGTGTGTGTGTGTGTGTGTGTGTGTGTGTGTGTGTGGAGGCCTTAGAGTTTTCTATATAAAGAATCATATCATCTGTAAAAAAAGACAAATGTATTTCTTCATTTCTGATTTGGATGCCTTTTCTTTCTTTCTCTTGCCTGATTGCTCTGGTTAGAACTTCCAGTACTACGATGAATAACAGTGGTGAAAATGTGCATCCTCATCTTTTTCCTGATTTTGGAGGAAAATCTTTCAGCATTGAGTTTGATATTAGCTGAGGGTTTGTCATACATGGCCTTTATTATGTTGAAGTACTTTCCTTCTATATTTTATTAGTGTTTTAATTATAAATGGATTCTGTATCTTCTTGAATGCTTTGTCTGCATTTTTTGATATGATCATATGATTTTTACCCTTTATTTTGTTAATCACATTGATCAATTTACATATATTGAACCATCCTTGCCCTTCCGGAATGAACCCCACTTGATTGTGATGTGTTACTTTTTTAATGTATTGTTATATTTGATTTGCTAGTATTTTTTAAAGGATTTTTTTCATCTATATTCATCAGAGATATTGGTCTATAATTTCCTTTTTTGTGTTTTATCCTTGACAAGTTTTGGTATTAGGATAATGTTGGCCTTATAAAGTGAGTTAGGAGGTATTGCCTCTTCTTCAATTTTTTGAAAGAGTTTTAGAAGAATATATGTTAAATCTTTGAATGTTTGGCAGAATTCACTGGTAAAGCCATCTGGTCCTAGACTTTTACTTTTTGGGAGGTTTTTGGTTATTATTTCAATTTCCTTACTGTTGATCAGTCCATTTAGATTTCCCAATTCTTTGTAATTCAGTCTAAGAAGGTTATATATTTCTAACAACTTGTCCATTTCTTCTAGGTTATTGTATTTGGTGGTATGTAGTCTTTTATAGTATTCTTTTATAGTCCTTTGTATTTCTGTGGAACCTAGAAACAAAACAAAACAAATACATAAATAAAACAAAAACAAACTCACAGAAACAGAGAAGAAAGGAATGGTTACCAGAAAAGAAAGGATGGGAGGATGGGTGAAAAGGGGAAGGGGTATATTGTCAATAATATTCTGATGAGTGTACATGATGACAGATGATTACTAGAATTAATGGGGTGATCACATTGCAAGGTATAAAAATGTTGAATCAATATATTCTGCATCTTAACTGATATAACCAATATAATATTGTATATTAACTATATTTAATAAAAAAATTCAAAAATAATTATCTTAAAAACCTGTGAGGAAAATATTGTCTTCATTTTAAAGAAAATAAGAGTGAGGGACCTACAAAAGATATAAATAAAAAAGCTATTGAGTTGTAAGCAGCCTTTCAATTTTCTCCTCCATCAAGCCATGTATTGAAATGGAATTCTCGAGAATAGAGTAAAATGTCCAGCATATCCATTCAAGATTTTGGCTTTCTTATGTGCTAAAAGAATACTGAATGTGAATATTATGTTTTTTACAGCTCCAAAGAATATCTCTTTGCCTCATGTTCTTCTATTAAACTCATCACCTATTCGAACGACAACAAATTAACAAAGATAACATTCATATGTTTAGTTGATATAGTTGAATGTATTGATGAATTATGTGTTATCACAACCTCAAGAAGTTGAGAGACTAGTGACTTTTTAACACTGTATTTAAAATTCAGCAAGCTCTTTTCCAATTTTCATTTTGTGATAGATTGACTGGGCCTGACTAATAGAATGGTTGATAATTTCAAGAACTTGAGATCTGACTACTTCTCCAAACTGCCTAAACAATGAAAGTTTCAAAATATTTTTAGAAAGCAAAATAAGAAAAAAATTATTTACTTTTGATTTTTCCCCCATCATTTTCCATTTGTCAAAATAAACACTCTATTCACAAAAACAAACAAACAAAAACAGAGCATCTTTTAGCTGTATACCTTTCCTATCAGTGGTAAATTAGAATTTTTTTAACTTAGGTTCTTTGGAATATTTTGAGATAGTTCAGAGTAAAAAAATCATTAAAAACTCATCAACCAACCAAATAATAACCCAATCAATACTTGCTTATTTTTAGTCCTACTAAAATAGTTAGTCCTAAATAAACATACCAACTGGGGAAAAGAGACTGTTACATTGTAAACTTATACTTATATCTGTTATATCTATTTATATTTATATTCGCTCATATCTGATATGAACGAATTCATGTATTCACACATTAATTGCAATTATAAGACCATTTATGAACTCCTATTCCTCCAAGGGTTACTTAAGCCTTCGGTTCAAAAGAACTTGAATTACTCATGAAAGATCTGTATTTTTCAGACATGCAATCAATGAGTCACAGGATGAGTAATAAACAGAGCTAGCTATCTTCTTTCCTTCCCCCATTTCCCTCTGTTCTTCTCTGCTTAGCCAGAACATACAAATTAATTGACTGTTTTCAGCATGTCCTTCTGTTGCTTATCTTAGACCTTAATTTTCAAAGATGCTTTTAAAAACTATAGTTCTTTCATACATTAAACTATATTCAAGAATGCTCTAACAGATAATCACTGAAAGAAAAAATTATATAAGCATATAAATCTATCTATCTATCTATCTATCTATCTATCTATCTATCTATCTATCATCTATCTTCCATCTATCCACCCAAATCCTAGAAGGAACTATGAAATCTGTATTAGAAGCATTCCAAAATTTATTTCAATATCGTAAATCAAATTCTTGTACTTTAAATCAGTTTTTGTAAGATACTGAAATTAGAAAGAATGCAATGAAAATATATTTGCAGTAGTTTGTCCCTTATATAATTATTTTCAATAATTATTGAGCCTAGTGTTCTTTCAGTTATTAAAAATGCTTCCTTATGAAAGAAAAAAATATGTTTCTATCCTCATATAGTTTACACTGAAGTGAGTGAAAATCAACAATAGATATTATACTTTAAAAATTGCATAATATGTTAAAGTATGATAAGTACTATGGGAAAAAAATAAGACAAAGAAAGGAGAGAATAAAGAATTGCTATTTAAATTACATAGTACACTTTCAATAAGAAAGTAATAACAGTAAAAACTTGAAAATGATGAATCAATACATGTGAACATCTAGGGGAAGAGGGTTTCAGGAAAGGAGAATGGTCAGGTCAAGTGTGTTTGGCAGGATGTGCCTGCCAGTTTTGGATTTTAATATAATAAGATTCTGTGACAATACTTAAAACTTAAAAGAAGTAAATTCTCATGATAGAATTTAATCTATAATATGATAAACACAGAGTTTTTATTCACCCATTTATTTATCAGAAACTAAACAGATAAATAGAAAGCCTTTCATTATCCTGAAAACTGGAAACACAAACATGGGTTAGACAACAGGTAAACACTTGTGTAAGCAAATCTTTATATTTCATGTTGCAACTGCCATAAAAGAGTGTGTACAGACTCTTTTGGATGATAGTAGAGTGGGTGATTGACTATCCTGGGAAAGTCATAAATGGCTTCACTGAGGAAATAATATTTGATTTTGTTCCTGAATAATGAGTAAAATTTCTTAAGGAAGAAATAAAAGAGAAGCATTTGTGGGCACAGAATAATATCTGTAAAAAATGAAAGTATAGAAGAGAATGAAAAAGCCTTGATTTTACTGTTTATGTAGTACATGAGAGAGGAAAAAGAGAAATGAGTGAATTGTGAAATACTAAGTCGTTCGGGCTCTCTTTTATAAGGAGAATGTTTTAGTAGGAAACTAATAAAATAAGTTTTGTAAATTAGAATTATTTGATGGAGGATGTGGTGGATGGATTGTACCATTCAAGCAACCTTCTACAGTTATCAGCTATTTATAAGAGATCTTTGTAGATACATATATAAAGATGCTATAATTCATTAGGGAAAGCTTTATAACATTACATAGAAATCTTATTGCTAATGTTGATGTAGAACAGAACTCAGAACAGGATAGGTTACTTCCGAAAATATTCAAATTGCAATCCCGTGGGGTGTACACTATGCAGGTATACAAGATTCCATTCTAGACTTTGAGTTATTTAATAAGGTATCCTAAGTAACTCTAAAGCAATATAAAATATTTGTTGAGTGCTTCTCATATATCCTGTAGTGTGTTCATTCCTTTCATGCATTATCTTATATATTCTTCAAAACAACTCTGGGGTAGTTATTATAACTTTCTGCATATTATGCATGAGAAAAATGATGTGTAGGAAGTTTAAATAACATCATAGATAAAGCAATTTTTATTGGAATCAGGTACTTTTGATAGCCAGTGCTTTGTTATACTACTTCTCTGAAAATCCAGCACATATTTGTGTCTGTTGTATTTTGCCATTAAGGCACAGCACACATTTGATATTTTCTCTTCTACAGATTGTGAATTTGCTTTGGTTTATGCACCTGTTTTAGTGACTAGACCTGTTTTAGTGACTAGAAGAATATATTGAAGTTTCTCATGGCAAGGACTTGTTAAGGGTCTGAGATTTTGTCTTATTTGCAGGCTCAGAAGTTTGCTTCTCACAATTTTGTGGTTGCTGGTGGAAAACATGACACACTTGAGTCATAGACAAAGGACATTATTACTCAAGGGAACTGCAGAAGCTGGAGTGTCAGTATTCACATCGTTTTCTTAAGTCCCAAATTCCAAAGAATAATGCAAAGAGGGCCATGCGATGCATGCACATGCAAGGGGGTGAGTTAAAGGAGAGGATCTATGAATTGAGAAAACTTTTATAGGGGCATTAATTCTGCTGGAACTTTGCTTTTATTATATTGGACATTAAACAAACCAACCCCTTATTCTAGAGAGAGATACTACCTCTATCATTAAAAATATTTCCTATATAAGAATCCTTGAAAAGATAGTCTAGAACAAAGGTAGTCAGGTCCTAAATTCACAAGACCTACAGAAATGCAAGAAACCCATGGAGAATTGTCTCCCAGCGTCTCACTCAAAAGAAACCTGTGCTAGAGGATATATGGAGAAGTCTAACTAAACACAATTTTCATCTTTCATGACAGGAATCCCATGGCAGCCTTGAAATGCAAACATTTTCTAGAACTTCACCTGAATAATCTAAGCCAAGTTCTATTCCACTGCCAGAACCATAGAAAAGTTTGTATATTTCATTACATGATTAATAAGTCTCTGTGTAATTGATTTTCAATCAAATTATAAAAAACTTTCACTCTTTGGTAGATTTTGGTGCCATAGTCAAGGGCTACAGTCAAAATATTTTTCTAGCACTGTTTCTGTTTGAATCATATATACTCTTGTTTGTTCTCAGTGGTAGAGAGATACTGTTGGAAAAATAATTTAACTTTTAAAGTACTTCTACTGCTGGATCATGTTCCATGTCATCCAGATCTCTTATTAGAGTCATGAATAAAACTGTGAAAAATTTCTTTTTACTGACAAATAAAACTTCATTATTACAGTCAATAAATCAAGGAATTATTTCAACCTGTACAGTTTATACCCTATGATGGATTTCCAGACAAGCTATTCACACAGCTAGACCTCATCCAATTTCCTTGGCTAAACTTTGGATGAAATGTGACATAATACATGCATTTGAATTCGTGAGGGCATCCAGGAAAAAAGGAATAGTGTGTATCATGCATAAAAAAATGGGAAAAAAAATTACAAATAACATTACGGGATTCCAACTGAACATAAATGGAGTTAAATAGGATAAATATCTGACTGCCATCATTCAAAAACCTCTAGATATGCAGTCAGAGAAACTTAGTAAAGGTGAAAACATAAATGAAGAAAGTGGCTGTGACAAAAAGGATAAAGATGTCCCAGAGGAAGTGACATCATTATAAAACTTCACATTAAAGGAAATCTTGAAAACATTTTACCCCAGAAGAGCAAAGGATAAAATATAGGAAGCTGATCTAAACCTAGAAAAGAATAGGACAATTTGCCAAGGCACAGAAAAGATCCTTGCTCCTTATCTTATTGGATGAGAAGAAGGCAAGCACTGTTTAAACTACTCTTGATAAGCCTTTTATCAAAGCAATAAAGCACTTTAATTCTCACTTAAGTTATCATATATCCAATAAATATTAATTTAATATTTTTAAATTCCCTATCCATTTCTAATCTATAGTAAGAGTTTTTAATATCTTTGCAAAGATTTAAAAAGTATTAAAACAATAGTATTTATTCTTACTAATTATTAAGATTGATTTGGCTTCAACTTTAAGTCACCAGCTGCATTAGCATGAAGAAGAGAGTCAGCCTTTCAAAGCTTTGAAGCCAGGCATTGACTTTTCCTCTCTAAATATAAAAGTCCTAGAAGGCATCTTTTTCCAACACAAGGCTGTTTTGTCCACATTGAAAATCTGTTGCTTAGTGTCTCCACCTTATTATCTTAGCCAGATCTTCTGAATAACTTGCTGTCACTTCTACAACAGCACTTGCTGCTTCACTTTGCACTCTTCTTTCCTTAAATCTCATGAACTAACCTCTGCTAGCTTCAAACTTTTCTTCTTCAGCTTTTTTCACCTCTCTCAGCTTTCAAAGAATTGAAGAGAGTTAAGGCCTTGCTCTGGATTAGGCTTTGACTTAGAGAATGTTGTGGCTGGTTTGATTTTCTGTCCAGGCCAGTAGAAGTTTCTCCATATAAGCAATAAGGCTGTTTCACTTTTTTATCATTAGTGTGTTCACTGGAGTAGCATTTTTAATTTCATTCAAGAACTTTTTCCTTTGCATTCCCAACTTGGCTAACCTTGGAACAAGAAGTCTCGCTTTGGGTCCTTCTTGGCTTTTGATATGTCTTCTTCATTAAACTTAATCATTTCTAGCTTTTAAGAAACATATGACTCTTTCTTTCACTTAAACACGAGAGGACATTGTAGGATTAGTAATTGGCCCAATTTCAGTATTGTTGTGTTTCAGGAAATAAGGAGGTCCATGGGAGAGGGAGAGAATGGGAAAATTGTCAGTTAGTGGAGCAGCCAGAATACACATATTTGTTGATTAGGTTTACTATTATATATGGGCCTTAAAACAATTACAGTTGTAGCATCAGAGATCACTGATCATAAATCACCATAACAAAAAATAATAATGAAAAAGTTTGAAATATTGCAAGAATTGCCAAAATGTGACAGAGACACTGAGTGAGAAATTGCTGTTGGAAAAGTCCCACTACCCTTTTTTGAAAGTGATAATGATGCTGTCTGAATAATTCTTACTGCTTGCTTTCCGAGTAAAGGTTAATTATGATAATAAAAGGAGAGATTTGGGGAAAAAAAAAGGTTTGGTTGCCACAAACCTTTAAATTATGAAAACACAATATTTGCAATAGAGCAAAGCGCAGTAAAAAAAGTTATGCCTGTATTTGTGAGAGAGCTTTAGAATCTTTTCCATCTGTAACAGTTGCCAAATGTGTACATAACCTTAACTTTGAAGCTGGCTATAAAAATATTATACCACACAATGTAAAAATCAAGGTATCAGTAATAATCAGTGATAATCAGTAATATTCATTTGTTTTCATTCCAAGTATTATTTAATAGTATAACAAATATTATATTTATACAGGTTATTATATAAAATATAGTTATGTTGACTTTAATATGTGAAATACTTCTTGTATGATTAACAGATAAAATGAGTTCGTAAAGAAATGTTTGATTTATCTTGTTTATTTTTCATTTCATTATAAAGTATTATTGACTAATGTAATAATAAGCACTATAAAATATATTATAATATTTTAAAGAGAGAAAAACATTTTACTATAATATATATCATTTTGCGATATAACAGATTAATTATAATACAGTATGCATAATATAATGTTATATAATATTTTCCATCTTTATATCATTTAAAAAAATTGTTCTAATTTATATTTATATTTTATGAGCACATAATATATTACGCTGTTACATATGAATAACATATAAATGTACATATATCGAGACACACCCACTGAAATCAATTTTACTAATAAGATGCTGTTATCAAAAGACTTTTGTGCTTTTAAGATTCATTTTATAAAGTCACTTCCTCCTTGCAGGTTTCTCTCTTTCTTTTTGGAAGTGTTTCTTCCCTCTCCTGAACTTTCATATGATTTTACTGAAACCTATCACCTGCTATGAGTGTAGTTATTTTTATCTATCCATTATCTTTGTTAGGTTACAAACTACCCAAGATAGCTCTTGATCACCTCTGAAGATTCTCAGCCATCAACAGAATAGTGAATGAATAGCTAGTGGCATTTAGAATATGTGTTGACTGAATCGTTTTAGGGTTTGAAAATATATGTAGAGTCATGTTGAAAATAACTCTTTATCTTATTACAGAATCTTTTGTTAGGTAAACAAGGATTAAAGAACAAATTATCTGGATTGCTTACCACAAGTTCTCCATAGGATAACGCACATCAACTCTAAATACTTATAATTTAAATTGATGTTATATAATGATCTTGGCTTTGTTGATAATCTCCTTATGAGAAACTGAAATATGATCTATGTGCATAATTACTCAATTAAACATTAAAATGATCAGGTTCACTGATGAGCAATCATTTACTGTTGGCTTAATTTTAGTAAAGATCGAATTTGTACATATAGCCAAAGCCATGCATTTGTTAGTAGGCTTTGCTACAGACTTTAGCGAAGCTGATCTAGACATGAACATCATCAATATTTTATTAATATGTATGGGTTTGTTTAACTTTTGATATTTCCTTTGCTTTTAAGAAACTTAAGTTTACATTTTGATGAAGAAATTTGAATTTCTGCTGAGATACTTTTAACTCACTGAATATTATTTTATCTTATTCTCTTATTCTCACTTTTTCTCTCTGTGCATGCATGTGTGTGTTTAAATACAGAACAAAAACTCATTTAATCTTGTATTATTTCAAACAGGACTCTATTTTTGGTATTTTTTTTCCCCCAGAGTCCTCTTTTCTTAATTTCCTATATAAAAGTGTTTATTATATAATGACATGTCATATGAAACATTAATATGACTATTTTTAAATATTGGGCTTTTGATATATTTATATTGCTTTTTAGTCAAACTACATACTCTGGGAGTGAGTTATAAAGATATGTCTATTTTTAGTTTTTTGCTTTAGAGGTACAGCATAACGTAATTTACAATGAGTCACAACTTAACCAAAAACAGAGCCTCTTCTTTTTCTAATAAAAAGAGAAACAATAAAAATAATTAAGCAAATTAATGCAGAAAGGATGTTTCACTACATTTTTTCAATTAACATTTTAAATTATAATACAGCAAGCTTTTACATGAAAAATATAGCTTAAGTGAACATACAAAACAATGTGATTGAAATGATCCATAATCTAAAGTAGAAAATTTATGAAACTAGTTTTTAACTGAAATAACCATTCTACATAGTAGTTATTCATGAATAAATGAAATAAAGATGTAGGAAAGCTGAGATCTCAATCTGTTCTTTCTTGTAATTTTGTTCTGCACAGCACAGCTCACAAACACACACATACACACACACACAATATTGAACTGTGAATTAAAGAAAAAAAATATATTGACAGTTTTAAATGAAACTTTTTTCCACAATTTTACTTATAAATGCAACTTGTAGGGACAAATCAATAGGATCATTATTGATAAAGTTGTTCATTTTTATATTTTAACTTGGTTTTACTTAAAAGTCTCTGTGTTATCTCCTTAATATTTTCACACATTGCAGCATAAATTCAGATATTAATTAACCCAGTGAATTTGCTTGAAAACATACTTCCTGGGACACAACTAAGTCGAGCTTATGATAAGGATGTAGCTGGAAAAGCAGATGCCTACCACTTTCTTAATAAAACAAAGGATTTTATCATTGATTCAAGTAAATAAATTTTAATATTTAAATTTTTATTTTATAATTATTACTTTTAAGATTCAGACTAAAATAATATTTAATTAAACCTAAGTGTTATATAGTACTTTTTGGTTAAATCCTGTAGCAGATAGTTACATAAACAATTTTCTACTGGAGCTTCCCATTACTACCTTGCCCCCCATTCCTGATATCTCAACATTACCACAAAAGTTTCTTGAAAAAAAAAAGGTGCATTAATTTGGCTTGAGAGTCACTCATTGTTTACAGAAAAGTAATGTTTTAAATAATAGGAAAGATGATCTACAATACATATTTTTGTACCAATTGAAAAAATTGTTTTAATTGACCAAAGGAATTGAAATTTTTCAAAAAGGAAGAACTAATAAATGAGTCAGTTAAGTTAGAGAATATGTTTTGTGCTTTGCACTCCCCACAGCACCCTGTGCCTAACCAGGTCGTTGACACAGTAGGTCTTTAGTAGATTCAAAGAAAAAGTGCAATGATATCTCTTATTTAAAACCAAAATCCAAAAATCCTTTGCTTTTGCAATCAATAATCCAACCAGAGCCAGCAACAAATATGAATGATGTTTCTGAATTTCTCTGCAATATGGCCCACTTATTTTCTTACCAGGGTGCTTTACTCAGGTTATAATTTCTGTAGTTATATATAAGTAGCTAGATGTTAATTCTAAACTGACTTAAGATAGCATGACCATCATCTATATGTTAGATAGCTATCATAATGTGTATATAGTTATTCATGTAGTATGCTCAGGAAATGTTAAAATATTGTCTGACATAATTTTTATAAATTTAAGGAAATGGTTTTAAAAACAGGAATAGACAGATTTTGTCTCACTTGCCAGCCAGCGTCACCTCACATGAGCACTTGGCTTGTGGCTCAGTACAGTCCCACCTTCTTGAGAACAAGCCCAACCTCTTTCCACAGAAGTCAATTCTAAGCTTTATTAACTCACCTGCTGCCCTTTCACTAAATAACTAGGACTGTTCCAAATTCCGAAGCATATCTGAACAGCTCTAAATCCTCAGTTTCCTCCCAAGGAGGATCAAGATACTGGAAAACTTCCTTTGGTGGGAGAGTTTCTGATTCTTTGTGGTCAGACTGTAACAATGTC
Organism: Pteropus vampyrus; assembly: GCF_000151845.1. Lineage (NCBI taxonomy): Eukaryota > Metazoa > Chordata > Mammalia > Chiroptera > Pteropodidae > Pteropus > Pteropus vampyrus. The sequence goes on along the minus strand of NW_011888888.1, from coordinate 5,387,195 downwards.
CACCTCCTCAGGCTCTCTCATTGCCTGCCATTTGAACCTAAGTAATTTTTTTTGTTGTTCTATTTGACCTCTGCTGGGAGTGATACTACGGACCTTGGCCTGAGTCCCAGAAGAATTACCCATCCTCTTTGCATGCCATTTCCTTAATAATATGGACATATCTGAATCTAATTATATGAAGAATGTGTGCCCACTTAAATTCTCTGTTTCTCATGTCCTTGTTATCCTTGGTAATTGCCTAAGATAAAAGCTCTTCTAAATATGTATTTATCCTCTTTTCTATTCTCATCCCTATACTGCTCCAAGCCTCCTCTCCCATAACCTAACCTCACACTCTTCTTGCATTCTCATACCTTTCAATGTGGTCTGTGAAATCTCTAATATGTGGCAAATAAATAAATAATAAACAAATAAACAAGCAAACAAATAAATAAATCTCTTACTTTCCAAGCCTCTTTTGTTGACATTTCTCTACCTCTTGCTTTAATTGAATTTTTTTGTCCTATGGGACCACATAACATGCTTCAAGCTGATGTTACTCATTCACCCACACATCTCATCTCTCTAGATCAGGAAGTGGGATGTCATCATTCTTCTTACTCCCCAAGCTCATTCCTGACCATTACTCGGATCCTCTTTGGAAACTCCCTCGCTTATTTGGAGCTCAGGATATTTATCTCCTTACCAAATTTACTAATCACTCCCCCTCTGGTTTGAGAGATTTGAGTGTATTAGTCACACTGCTTCTCCCTACTTCAAGTCCTGCCACCATCTCTTAGGTTACTTCAACATTCACTTTAAGGCCCATGCAGCATCCCATATGCTCAAGCCTTCTATCTTATCTGATGTAAATCCCTGTTCTTAAATCCTTGTAACTTTAAAATCTACTAGCATCCAAATACTCTCATGGCTGTAGCCAGAACCTCAGCAGCACTCAGAACAATTACACTTCTGTACTCAATCTCAGACATCTCATTCTTATGCTCTTCAGCTTTTTTATTCAGTAATCCTACTACACTGGTTTATCGACATCACAAAGGCCACAAATTCATCGATTTATTTTCTTCCTATAATTCACCTTTTTTCTTTACTTCTCTATCTAGTATTATGATCCATCTTTCAACTCTTTCTTGAGAATATCTTCAAATAACCTTCGTTGTTGTTCTCCTATAAATTTTATCTAGAAAAACTCCAACATGAAATAAATTCGACAGTAGATGTTTCCTGTTATACCTGGTCTGATGAATATTGTTAGAGAAAACCACATGAACTAGCATATTAACACTAAATTTCACTTGGCCCTATATAATTTCTGGTAATTCTTCAAAATTTCTCTAATGAGATCTCTTCTTCCTTTACCAACTTGGCTGTTCTAAATTTTCTCTAGTCTCATCTCAAATCTTCTACTCACCTAAAATCTTTTCTCCTGTCAAATGAACTCAACTTACATGTTTGAGAAAAAATAGAGGAAATCAGGAGAAAATTTCCTCTGTTGTTACAGACAGTTGCTTCTTCGCAGTCTACCCTTTCTTTCTGCTATGTTGTCACCAAAATAAATAAATAATAAACAAACAAATAAATAAATAAAAGTAAAAAAGTTGTATACTCTCTTTCATCTGCTTCCATTCCCTTCAACTTTAAGTTCATTTTTCCCCCTCTTTGGAGTTCTTGCTTCACTGCTTTTACCCTTTTTCCTATATTTTTTCTTCTTTTCTGCTGATTTCCTTCTATTAAATTTTAATTACTCTTTTAAGCCTTTCTTATGTTAATAAGGTCTATTCTTGACTGAGGTCTCTCTGCTTTTACTGTCTTCTTTTGACTTTTTATAGAATGTCTCTCTTCTCTTATTGGCCAAGCATCTTTGAAGAATTCTCTGCACCACTTTTTCCACTCCTGGAGATTCCATTCTTGTACTTTTGTTTATTCTTGAACAAAGGTCAGTATGAATATTGAAAGATCATTCCACCAAGACATATCACCATACATAGCAATCTTTTTTATTGTTAAATACAATACCATATTTCAACTCTCATCTCGTATAACCTCTATTTAACATTTAGAACATTTAATTACTTTCTATACGTTTTGAAATATTCTCATCCTTTGATTCTTATGACAATATGTTTTGCCAGTTTTCCCAGTCTCCATCCTCCACGTCATTGGCCTCCTCCTGTCCCTCCTGCTTCTCCTCCTTCTCCTCCTCCTTGATCTTCTTTTTTGACATACGTTCTTTCCTCTATTTGTTCTATGCATGTTTATATTATTTTAGGGCTATTTGTGTTTCCCCTCTTCACATTCTGCACATTCTACCTGAGCAATCTTAACTGTCCCTTTGTTACAATTACAACATATAATTTGATGATTCTAAATATATATTCAGAGCTCGAACACTATGATTAAACTTTATATCAATATGTCTACTTCATAGAAATGTTCACAATTATATTAAATATATTTAAATCTAGACATATTATTTTCTCCCCAAATCTGCTTCTACTTTAACCTCAACCCCCCTAATCATAATTTACTATCTTGCAGGACATTACAAACACAATTAAGTGAGGTAAATTTGCTGCTGTCTACTCTTCAGAAAACTGTGACAAGCATGCATTACTGATTCCTTTTGTCATAAATTCCACCTCTGATCAATCGCCAAATACTATGGCTTCTAAAGCCTTGGTATATTTATCCCATCTCTATTAACACACTTATCTTAAGTTACTTACCCAATATTTTTTCCTCTAGAATTTTTCACCTACCTCTTCATTGTTCTCTTTGCCTCTGGACTTCTTTCGCAATTTTCTCTTCACTGACTTGGTAGTTTTATTAAAGTACAAATAAGATTATATCACTATAATTATTTGATATCTATTTATCTATCAACTCTCACTATCATACTACTTAAAACTCTTTGATAGCTTCCTATTTTTCTCAAGGTAAAATCCAAACTCTTTAAAGTGACACACAAATCTACTTAAGATGTGGCTCCTATATTTTTCCCCCAGACTCAAAAGATACCACTCTCCAATACATGCTATATATTTTAGTCAAAATGTGCATCTCCCAATGCAAAACTATCTTCTGCCTGTAGGCCTTTGCACAGATCATGTATTTTCCCTCTTCTCCTGATCAATCCCTTCACATATATCAGGCATTTATTCAGAAATAATTCCCTCCAGGAAGTAATTCCAGTATCCATCTTGCTCCCAACATCAAGTAAATGACCTTATGTATTTTTAAATCATTCTTTAGCAATTTTATTTCCCTGGTTAAATGTCTTGAGCACAAGGACTATGCTTGATTCAGTTGTTTTCCTTCTTGATTTTGTATCTGTATGTGAGTTTCTACACTAAGAAATTCTTGGTTATATTTCTAATTCTTCCAACTCTTCAACTTTGCATGCCTCTTACATCAGTTTTCTGGTGCTGCATAACAAACCACTTCAAAATATAGTTACCTAAAACAACACTGAATTTTATTTCTCATGATTCTGCGGGTTGAATGAATGATTTTCTGTTCATTTTGCTGGGATTCACTCATAAGGCTGATTTCCAAAGCTTTGTTCATGTCAATTCCAAAGGAAAGTTCGTGTTAATCTCTGAAACCTAGTCTAGAAACCTCTAGCTTCTATACGAATCCAACTGATTCTATCAAACCACAAGTTCTTGATATGTTGTCAATTCTTATACTGGGACTCTTCCTCCTTTGTATCCTTGACACCAAAGATAAGGGCTGAAAATATTTTTATTGGGCTAGATGGATGAGGAGAGATTCACAGTTTTAGTACCATTAATCTGATTAGAGAAAATTTATTAGTAGACATTATAATAAACAACCACTAAATGCGTGAACTTATTAATATTCTCTCCAGGTTGGATCCAACACCACACTTTGAGATTGTTTATTGTTCTATTTGGAAGGGATATATAAGTTTCACTTTAATTTGAAAGAAATTCTGCATTAAATCGTTCTTGTTTCTTCTTATGATTTTGCTTGAATAATTATTCCATAAAATTAAAAAATAAATGGTAGAAAAATTTAAAGGAAATTTATTTTTTCCAGAAAGTCTTTTTTTTGGGGGGGGGAGAGGGAGGGATGTCTGTATTAAATCTATTAGCTAAGATTGATTGGTGTATATATGTAAAAAAAGTTGACTGTTGATAATAGTGACTTTCCCATAATTAAGGATAATCTTTTCTCTCTCCAATACAATAGCTTTTGTGACTCAGGGCTTTCTAAGAATATCTCAAATATTTCATTAATTTTAAAAGATATTCTTCATTAAAAATTGATGACAATATCTTTTAAAAAATGCCCAAATTTAATGGAACTAATCTTGCCCACAATGATAACAATATATATAAAAAAAGATTTGGCTAATGTCTGTGCTTTTCTTCCCTTCATCTATACTTTCTTTTCTTGTCTTCACTTAGAACTGTTAACTATTTTACATCTAGGTCTTAGGCTAGTCCAACAGGGAATTGGTTGCTTTTGCAGGAAGTAGCATATAAATGTACCTTTTTGAAGACAGTAGGCCTCCTCTGGCAACAGGGACATCTTTGTTAAAAAGATTACCTTAGTGTCATCTCAAAATTATACCAAACCTGTTTCATGATTTTAAGTAATAATTAAAAAGGCCTGATATAAACAAACAATTTTGTTTCCTCTGTTAATAAAGTCGATTGTATTGTGATCACAATATAATCTCTGTCACAAATAGTCCCTATAATATTTGGAAATGATTTTCAGTAAAAATGTTTGAGAACAAGATACAGTTTTCTAAAAAATAGAAGCCTAAATTGTGGAACATTTGAAAAAAAAATAAGTCAACTATTGGTGTCTGCTATCAATTTTCGTGTTTTAAATCTTTCTCTTATAAGGTAGCAGAGAAATAAAATTTGGGACTACTTACATTCTGCAGTCTCCCTCCCTACTCCCCCTTCAATTGAAGATTCATATGCTGTTTGTTAATTGTGTGACTTTGGGAAGATCATGTCATTTCCCACTTTGATTCTTAACAAAAGAGTTAAATATGTAATTCTAAAATCTTTCATGATTCAAAGAGTATGTTTATATATGCTTATGTTAATTATAATTTATGGATTATCTCTTAACTAAGTTCTGGTATAATCGCATCAACCAAAATTTTTAATTATGAAATTGATCCAAGAAGATTTCTACTGATAGTTGATACTGGAGGGCTTGTGAGACATGTTTTGACCATTAATACTACTGATGTTCCTGAACCTCCAGACTATACTGCTGATCCCTGGTTTTCTTTAGGTACAGGTATTATATGTTATTTATTTATTTATTTATTTATTTATGATTTACTTTTAACAGCTATATATACGGAAAGAGATTAGGCACATTTCTCCAGTTGGAGACATCCAGTGATTTTTAGTATGTACATAATGTATGTTTATATAATTACATAAAAATATGTGTAGATATTTGTGTATATAAGGACACATATAATCTCTTTAAGGGACTATTTGGAAAAAAAGACTTGCTAGGTAGATATTCCCATTCTACAACTAAGAGGTTAGAGAGCAAATACATTACAAACAGCAATACAGATTCTTCAAAAGACTTACTGTAAGAAAAGTGAGGCAGGAGAGAAACAAATAAAAGGCTTTGATGACTTTAAATATACATTTAAAACTTTACTCATGAAAATGTCACAAAGAGTAATTTATTTTTAATACCCTTAATGTCAAAGGGTATTTTCATATTATAAAAGTAAATAATGTGTGTATGTTTGTGTTTGACCAAGTCAGACGCATAAGAGAAGATTTCTCTAAAAAAGTTGATTATATTTTAGTTTCAAACTCTATTCCGAGTAAATAAATACACAAGAAGAGAGGGAATGGTGTGTCACGTAGAAGGAGCTGCATGTACAAATGCCTTCAGTTAAGACAGAGCATGACAAGAATTGAAAGTCTAGTATGATTAAAAAAGAGAGAGCAATAAGTAAATGATTTTTGGAACTTAATGTAGGTATTTCAAGAATGTTGTTCTTTGCCCTAAATGTAGTGGTAATCTTTTGAAATGTTTTAAACAGATAAGTATTTTAAACGGGTCCATCTGGTTGAGTGTAGAGAAATATTTGAAGGGCACCAAGATAGAAGTGTCAACAAATGTTTTAAAGGGCTAAACAGTAAATATTTTGAGTTTTGAAGGCAAAATCAAGGATATTATTTACATAATACTTATGTAACAATATAGGACACAAACACCTATAAATTTTTATTGACAAAATTTTTAAAATATAATAATCATAACAATTGATAATACTTTTGTAATAGATATCTCCTAATGAAAAGAATAGATGTTCTCTTTTAGGGAGATAAGATTTCCTTTTATTAGGTGGAAGGGTTAAATAACTCAATATCAGTGAGTGGTTTTCCTTGCTTGACTATCAAATGAGCCCCTCAGAATCTTATTTTGGTTGCAGTGTGATTTTGATTTATTTTTGTGAATAAAATCCGTCATCATGAGATATTTAGTTTTACATCTTTTTTATTTTTTCTGACAATTGATTTCCTGTCAAATGGGAATATTATGATCAGTGGTTAGTCTTATAATTCTGATGTACATCATGTTCCTTTATCACAGCTATAGTGCCTTTGCATAATAAACAAAATGCTTTGCCACATAATTTAATAACCAAGTAATCCATACTCCATCATTCTTTCAATGTGCAGCATTCAACGTTCACATTTCTCTTTTCTTGTTTAGCCATGATGGGTAGGCATAGTAATAAAAAAATAACATAGTACTTAGAATGTTGTTATGACTGGCTTACAGCAATTTGTAGTATGTGAAGTAATGAGAGCACCTTATGTGGTCTCTATCTCCATTACTAAACTCTGCCAGCACAGCAAGAATGGAACAATAGACAATATGTAAACAAGTGGTTGTGTATGTGTTCTGTTAACACTTTATAAACACTGAAATTTGAATTTCATATAATTTTCACATTGTTACTGCTGGGGTGATGTGAAATCTGGTGTTGCCCCAGCAGCATGGTAGTGTTGTGTGTTGTCCTTTGATTCTTCCCTGTAGACACAGCAAAGAATTACACGTAAGTGAGATTTAGAAAAAGTAAGATTTATTGAAAGTGCATTTTAGAAGTAGATGGGCCACCTTAAGGAAGGCTGCAGCCCTGTGGAATTTGGAGATGAAAAGATAAGACAGAGTATGCCCCTAGGGAGGAGTAGGTTTTCAGCAAAGAGAGCTGTAACAAAGCAGAAGTGGGAAGGTCTGTTTATATTTGGGTCACAATGAGAGGTTCTAGATGATTCCCATGTGAAGTCACCTTGATTGACAGTTGGCTGCTATATGACTCTTTGCCTAGTGCACATGTGCTTATCCAGAATTCAGTCTGTTATAATTAAATTCATGAACTTCCAGTCATAAACATAATATTATAATGAAGCTTAAATTGTGGGCAAATCAGGGTAGTACTTTCTGCACAGGCATCTGTAGCTGGATTAGGCCAGCTAAGACTGTGACCCTTGTGTCCTTTGTCTCTGGGTATGCAAGAGGGATTCTCTAACTACTAGTAGGGTGTTTTTGGAGTGGTTTCTAGGCTGGATCCCTATTCCTTTGCTCCCTCTGTCACTCATGTCTGCCTAGCTACCTAACAAAATCACAAAATGTTATTCTTTAAAATGTTGGGATGGAAGGGGAAACCAAAATGGTATAGATGATAGAGGCTCTGTTCATCCCTCTGGCAATCAAATCAAAGTAGTGTTGGAAACAAGGAGCAGCAGCAAGGAAGAATTGCCTGGGATCTTGATGAACAAGCCATACAACTAAGGAGAAATCCAAGTAAGCACCCTGCAATGACAGAAGGTATAGGAAGCGGGACTACACAGTCTCCAGCGGCTGAGTGAGACGGAGGCTAGGGCAGGAGGCTAGGGCAGCGGCAGTGGCAGAAGCCTCTTAAAGGGGCCATGTCCATGAGTGGATTTTCGAGGTGATGGACCTGCTCTCTCCGAGCATCGGTGCCGATTTGGCTGCGCACAGCGGGCACCAGGGACTTACAGACATTATCAGAGTGAGGGCTGAGGAGAGATTCACTCTATACAGAAGTGCCTGTAGTAGCCACTGTTCTCTGTTGAACTCTCCCCACTTCCAGTGCGCGGACACAGTGGCACCATTGCCCGGGTCATCAGACTGGATAACAGTGGTCGCTCCACCCAGAGGATTCCCTGAAACCCCGCCTCCCCCAACACGCGGCCCCACCCACACCACATCCAGGTTTATCTTCAGCGAGTCAGGTGCTCTTTGCTGAGCAGCACCTAAACTCACACTGGAGGCAACTGGCCTCAGTTTCTGGTGTGGCCTTTTGAGGCATTTATAAGCACAGCATCTGTGGATTGCTTGCTGAATCTTAATGGGTGGCCCTGGAGGGGCAGAGGTTTGAGCTAAATTTGGCCTGTAGCTGAGCGCCACTCAGGACTGCCACTTGACACCTACTTCACAAATCCACACTAATAAGACTGAGATACTTGGGAGTTTTGCTTAATACATGGAAACAGACACAGAAAGGCAGCCAAAATGGAAAGACAAAGAAACAGAAACCATATGAGAGAACAGAACAGAAATCCAGATATAATGGAGTCAAGTAATCTAACAGATGCAGAATTCAAAACACTGGTTATAAAGATGCTCAATGAACTTTTGGTTAAATTCAGGGAGAACTTTAACAAAGAGATTAAAAAAAAAACATAAAAATGGAAATAAAAATTATAAAAGGGAACCAGTCTGAAATGAAGAACACATTATCTGAGATGAGAAGTATATTAAGCGGAATAAACAAAGAAATAAACAGAATAAATAAAGAAAAGTATCAAATGCCCTATCTAGAGGATGAGAAAGCCAAGGACACTCAATCAGAATGGCTAGAGATAAGATTCCAAGATGATAAAAATAGTTTAAGGAGCATATGGGACATCTTAAGGGTCCAAATATTTATCCGATCGGCATAACTGAAGAAAATCAAGATGTTGAACAGCTGTTTGAAGAAATAATGATGGAAAACTTCCCTAACCTGGTGAAGGAAATGAACATAAAACCCCAGGAAACTCATAGAATTCCAAAAATCAGGGATCCAAAGAGGTCCACACCAAGACACATCAAAATTAAAATGCTGAAGATTAAATACAAAGAAAGAATATTAAAAAGCAGCAAGAGAAAAACTGATAGTTACTTATAAGGGAAAACCCATAAGACTGGCAGATGATCTCTCAAAAGAAACTATGCAGGACGGAAAGGCTTGGCAAAAAATATTCAGCAGGATGAAGAGCCAGGATCTACAACCAAGAATAATTTATCCAGCAAAGCTATCATTTAGAGTTGAAGGACAGATAAAGAGCTTTCCAGACAAAAATAAGCTGAAGGAATTTACCACCACCAAGCCCATATTACATGTATCAAAAACAGGAATAAAGAATGGTAACAACTACATTCTTATCAATAAGTAACTCAAATGAAAAAGAATAAAGTGCTCCAACTAAAAGAGTAAATGAAAGAAAAGGAAAACAAGAGCCCTACATGTTGTCTGTAAGAGACTCACTTCAGATTAAAAGAAACAGACGAAATGGAAGGGGATGGAAAAACATATTGTTTTGATGGACCTAGAAGGTATTTAAGTCAGACAGAGAAAGATAAACACTATATGATTTAACTTATATGCAGAATCTAAGGAATAAAAAAAACAAACTAACTAAAAACAGATTCACAAATATTGTAAACAATTTGGTGATGGACAGAGGGGAGGGGAGTTTGGCGGGCTGGGAGAATGGAATGAAGAGTTAAAGAAGTACAAATTAGTAGCCGATAGATGAACATGGGGATGGGGAGCATGGCATAGAGAATGCAATTAGAATGAACACATTGGCTAATTGGAGGGTTGGGGAGGGAGGGAGCAATTGAGGGGGGACCATTTTACAAACTATATAGATGTCTAAGCAATGTATTGTATACTTGAAACTAATTTAAGAAAATTTTTAAAAAAATTTAAAAATCATTTAAAAATGTTAACAACCATTCTTAGCTTATGAACCATGCAAAAACAGGCAGCAGTCTAGATTTGGCTCATAGATGGTAGTTTGAAGATCCATGGAGTAGAAAGACTAATTATCAAGTCACTTCATTAATCCAGTCAAGGAATGGCATAGTTTGGCCTAGATAAGAAATAGAGATAAAGATAAAAGGATAGTCTTGAGATAGTTAAAAAGTAAATGAATCTGGAATTAAATTAATATAAAGGAAAAGCAGAGGACTTTGATATTTTCGATTTACATAACTGGTTTGGAGATGCTCATTTAACATAGAAAAATCTAGAACTAGACCAAATTTAGAGAGGAAAATTGAGTTCACTTTTGAACATCTTGTGTTTGGTATCTCTTTGTTATATCAAAGGAGAGATTTAAGTAAGCAGTTGAGCTCAGAGGTCTCGCCTTGGGCTATAAATGTTTTGTAATTGAAACCATGGATTTGGAAGAGATTACTCAGCTAGAGAGTAGAGAATTAGAAGAAAGGAGGGCATAGGGCCAAACTTTGAGGAACTCCTACACTCAGATGACGTGGGGAAGAAGCTCAGTCTGCCAAAAAGAATAAGGAGCAGCTAAAGTGGTTGTGGAAAAAAGAAAGAGTTATGCCCTGAATGGCAAAGAAAGAGTGTTGAAAGAGAGTGCCAGTGGTTAGTAGATTTGAATTCCTTAATCCAGCAAGATGAAGTGTTAAAATGTCCCTTGCATTTAGTTAGTGATTTGGGGATAATGATAACTAATGAGCCTACTGAGAAAAATTTTATTGATATTACAGGCATAGAAGCCAAAGTGGAGCAAATTGATGAGTGAGACTGTGAAAATAAAAAAGACATTTTTTAGAAATTTGTATATAAAGCTGGAGAGAAAATGGTAGCAAAATTATATTGGATTTAAAGAATTTTGTTTGATGTATTTGTTTTTAAAAGGAGATGCTTAGGTAATTTTATAAAAAAAATGGGGAGAATCCATTTGATTGGGTAGTTGAAGATGTGTGAAAGAAAGTAGGAGAGAGATGGCATCAAAGTTTAGGTGGTATCATTCAATAAATCATTCAATTATTTATCAATCTCATCTATCTTATAAACAATTACATACCTATATTTACACTTTCAATTTATTTTTATATTTAACACATTCAAAGCTTTAAGTTTTCTCCTTTCAAATGGTAATTGCAACTCTAATCTCTAAAAAAAATACTAATGAATTGAGGGTCCAAGTTTATTTAAGTGTGTACCTGAAAGAAATTTTCTTTATTATTGCAATTAAAATTTAGTATTTTAAAAGCATGTATTATTCTCTTGATTTGAAAAGTCATCAATGTAAATTATAATTTAAAAATACAAAAGAAATTTTAAAAGGATTATTTTGAAGTTTGAACTATATAAACCAAAACTAATTATTCATATAATTAAACTGTTATATTAAACATCTTTTAAATTGATTTTAAAAATAAGTAGAATTTTTCTATATGCATCTCTATTATACTGTGCTAAAATATCATTCATTTTTTTAAAATCTATAGAAGAGTTATCAATTACATTCAGAAATGTCATGTTTACTCTCTTATGTTGATGCAAAAAAAAGCATTATTTTTTAAAATTCTCACTTTAAAAGGCAGTGCTCTCTGATAGCCATGTAGTTATTTTTCAAAGCAAATACATTCACACACATATACACATGTGCAATGGTATTGACTATGAATGTGAATAAGCAACCAGAATATCTTTTTTTTTTTTTTTTTCGTCTTTCTCTCTTAATCAAGGGGTAATACTCCAAGCCATTTCTCTAAAGCTCTTTTGGACTCTCAGTCCCATTCTTTGTCACACTGAGAGCCCTTGAGTCCCTGTTTTCCACTCCCAGTGTTGGCTTTGTCTAGGATATGAGGTGATAGGAGTATGCACTCAAAGATGACAGAATAAGATGGTGGCTAAAGGAGACTGCAGATTATTAAGAAATTGTTGGTTAAGATTTGAAGAGCCATCATAACTTTGTCTGATCTGAGGACTTAATGGATTTTTAGGAACCTTGCCAACTTTGGTTTTCCTGGGCAAGTTTTTAGAGGTACTGGAAAGTTTTAGAGCAAATCTCTATAGATTTTCAATGATCTTTTTCTGCCAAGAGAAAAGCAAGAGTCAACTGTGTCAATGCCAAAGAGAAGTCAAATAAGATGAACACTGAGTATCGATTGAGTCTGGTGGCACAGAGGAGGCCTTCATTGACTTTTTGGGAGAAGTTCTGGTGTTTTGGGGGGTGAGGCAGAACCTCTAGTAGAGTGGACTAAAAACTTGGAGGTGAAAAAATATACCAAACTCTGGCCCTAAGAGAGAGACAGGACCATAGTTAAAGTGTGCTTGGGGTCAGTGTGCTTCTTCTTTCTTCTTTCTTCTTCTCCTCCTTCCTCTCCTCCTTCTCACTTCCTCCTCCTCCTTCTGCTTCCTCTTCTTCATGTCCTTTTTTATTAGAAGTCCTAATGGAGAGTAGACAGTAGTGAGGGAGTATTTGAAAATGGAAGACAGAGTTAGAATGAAATTTCTCCCATTTCACTTTAAAAGGAGGGAAAATATGCAGCTATAAATAGGATTGTAGTTCTTATGGGAAAAGGTGAGCTGTTACTCATCCTGTGGTTTCTATTTGTTCTGTTCAGAAAGAAGAAAGATCCTTTATGAGAAATGAGACAGAAGAATTGGGGTAAGAGGTTTGGGGCAAAAGGGCAAGATTTGAAATAATTGTTGTAGAAAGTTAAAAAATAAATAGAACAGAGACTTGCTTAAGAGAATTAAGGGTCTAACACATTTATTCCTCTATTAATTTCTTTGCATCGAATAGTTCAAGCTTATGCTTATGAAGTGTTGCAAAATTTGACATTTTTCTTAATGTTGAAAATGAAACATTTTAAGCTCAATTTCAGATTATTTTAGTCGAGAACAAGTTATAGGTACAAGTATATTTCTAGCACATATTTTACTTAATTTATTGTTCTGTTTGAAAATATTTGTAATCTTAAAATCACTTTCATTTTTATAATTTATTTGCCTTTAAGAAAAAAAATGGAGGATGTGAAGCTTGCTTTTTTAACTTATGTATCTCCCTTCAATACTAAGCTTGATAGAAGTTTTTGGGGTATTTACACTGACTTACACTTTCTGGCAGTAATCTTGCATCAATTTTAGGCCTTTAATTTGCTTTCTCTTTCTCTTCTCTACAGCTTTTCTGTGTTCCCCTTTGCATAACACCAAGTCTCATGGTGAGATGGAAACTTGAGACATTATTTGCCAGGATTTGTTAAATTTGTTTCTTTTCTTTAAAAAAAAATCACTTAACTTTATTATGAAATTTGGTCACATTCTATCTTCAAGTTATGCTGATGGCAATCTTTTGTATAATTCTATTTCTTTTTTCTGTATTATTTTAGAAGGTATTTTTAGGTAGTTACCATTACCTTTATAATCTTGTATTGTCACCTACCCTCAAGTCTCCTGGTCACTTATTTTAAATGTAATTACTTTAGAAAAACAAAGATCAATTAAATTAGTTGGGCAACTTGTTAAAATTTAAATTTATTATGTACAAATTTGGTCCACAAATGTATGTGTGTAAGGAACAGAAAATTTTAAAATGTCGCATTACCCAACTTGAGTTAAACTCTCAAACTTATACTTTATAAACTGTAATAAAATACACGCAGACATGCATCCACACAGGGAGAGAGAGAGGGAGAGAGAAGGAGAGAGAGAGACGAAACACAAGAAAACAAATAAAACAATTAACCTGTGTTTTTCCTATGGTCGCTCTATCCATATTGTATTGTAGTTTTGTCTTTTTAACCCATTGTCAAGGTTATGGAGAGAAGTTAGAAGATGTGTGAGTTGGAGGTAAATCGGCTGTCCACAAATGTATTTCTGTAAGAAAGAGTTCCTCCATGCATGGCCCATCAGGAGTATAGAATCTTTTGTGAGCCTACCCCACTGGCTTCTCATGGGATTGTCTGTCAATGTATATGTCATGATCTTTTTCTTTAAGCTATAGTTGCCACAGACAGAGCCAGGAAGTAAGTTAAGGCATTCTGTAGGGGCAAGAAAGATGATAGGAAGTCAAATGGAAAAATATAAAAATAAGAAAAAATATATAGTTATCTTAAAATATTATCTTTTTAATTTTTTATTAAAAAATTTCAATTCTATCATACAATCTAAAATTAGTATTAGCTAATGAATACATTACATACTTTAATTTTTGAAGTAACATGTTTATTTTTTCTTCACAGCTACCTTAGAAATTGACGAGGACTATCCATTATTTCAGTCCATTTATAGAGTGACAGTCACAGATGAGGACACCTAAAATGGTGATAGATTGATTGTAAATGGTGGTCATTGTGTGAGATGTATATATCACTTCAGCATATAGAGCTATGCTTCTGAGATATTTTTCAAGAATAGTTAACATGTTTGATTTTATAGAGACAGTATAATTAAGTTGTCATCTGCTATAATGCAATATTCATGTTAATGTGGGAAATAAATGAAGATACTTTAGATAAAGATATTTTCTTGATTTGTACAAAAAAAAATTATATGACTTCTAATGGACGTGGGAAACTGGTAGAAAGATGTCAATGCTGAACTGAAACCGGGGCTTTGGCTTTGGATGCTATTCAGAATTGTTTCACTTTTTTAGCTATTTCAGTGACACATGTGAATGTGATTATATATATATTTTTTTGATGTTGCAGTATCCTGATTACTAACGATAAGAGACTTGTTTTTCACATAATTGATTCATGATCGTAAAGTCTCTCAGAGATTTGGCAAAATAGAAAGAACCTATAAAATTCTATCTAGAGAATTTAGTGGTACATTGGACTACAAAAGTCAGCATGCTTGCTCTGCAGCTGTTCTTTTTAAACATGTATTGAGTTTACTACTTCTAATTTAGTAACTCACAGTATGAAGTAATGGAGCACAGAAAGGGGGTGAAGTAATGGGGCTGTCAGGTGACTTGGGTCAAGTAATGGCTTTACCACTAACTAGAGACGTGATCCTGTGGAAGTCACGTAATCTCCCTTGTCCTTGATTTCCAGTTAACCTTCAGTGATATTTGGGCTGTTGTTAGTCCAAGTACTCAACAAAATATTTTGTTGTAGACCAGCCAATATAAAATTAATATGAAATTGTTAAGAAATATGAGACCTTTACTATTAGATGTCTTTCCAATAGTTGAAAAAAAAACCTATGGTCCAGTTGAAGATAGTTATTACCAGTTCTGTCATTTGCAGGAAGAAGATAGGGATCCAGCAGGTGATTATTTTAAATTTTAGTGCTTTCGAAAATACTACAAGCTACACCTTTATCAGATTAAAAAAATACACAGATTCAATTGAACTTTTCTTTAATCAAATTTTACCTCATTTCAAACTAAATTTTTTTCAGATTGTTTTGTGAATATATAACTACTCACACCTCTTCTCAGAGATGGTGGCAAATAAATTAAAAAAAAAAGATAAATAAAAACTGCATATTTAACTGTATTAATATTTGAAATTGTTTTATACCATCATAATTTTTGTTTTGTTTCCTAAAATTTAAACTTAGTGACACTGAGTTTTTTGGTATATTTTTTCAGAGTTTTATTAATGTGCAGAATCAGTTGCATTGTTTTAAAATCCCTTAAAAATATATTTATGTTGTGCAGCTTTATAAAAATATAGCAAATCTTTTAGCTGTGTTAATATACTAAGCAACTCTTATATTTCCTGTATTCTTCATCAGTATATGCCAGTGGTTTTAATACAACCTAGATCATAAAGACTGAAAATAATAAGTGTGAAAATAGAGAACTTTCTAAATATTTACTTTATTATTGTACTTTAATAATCTTCCAAATACCTTTCCTTTTATTTTGGTATGAGTAATATATATTTATTTTTTCTAGTACTCCATTGAGACACAGTTATCTGGACCAAAGAAAGGAGCAAATTCTTTTGGAATGGATTCTATAAGTGGCATTGTTAGCTTGAGAGGCAAAGATCCCTTGGACTTTGATGCAGGATATCATATAATTAATATGTCTATTTATTATTCTACATAAATAGAGATTTTTTTTGTAACTTTGAACTCTGCCTGAAAAATTAAACATATTGTTATTTTTTTAAAAAAGAGATATTTTGTGTGATTCATTTATGAGAATTTGTTCAGTTAGTTAAAAGTCTAGATCCAGTCTTTGTGGTTATCCAAAGCACAGGGTTATGTCTTAACTTTTAGATCTACCTAAGGAAGTTTAAAGAAGAAAAAAAGATTTTAAATAGCTTTCTAATCAGGGTAAACTAAATTAGTAAATAATTAAAATTTAAATATTTCTGAACATCAAAGAAATGAAAGAAATTTTAAAAAATGTTCATATTGAAACTATTTGAGCATTCATATCCTGCCCCACTTAGAATGGCAAAAAAACATAGGTAGCCAAGGTAAGATCAGGTATAAACCTTACAGATGAATTTGAAACTAATATGGTAGGAAAGAAGAACAATCTCCAACATTTCTGTGAGAAAAGTAATTTAAGGGAAGCATTGTTTGGAAGAATTTTTCTGAGTGGAAAATAACTGCCTGGAAAGAAAATACCTAGAGGGTTATTGACATAATCTGTCCACATAAAAGTGAGGTGTGAAATTTGAGAAATAAAGGAATAGATTATTATTATTATTTTTATGGGTAAAACATTTCCATTTTCAGAAATTCTCCACATGTATTATTTCAATAAGGTGATTGAGAAAACAATCATCATGGAGAAAATACAAGAATTTATAGAAAAATAGAGAATTTGCTAGTGAACAGATATTTAGGAGAAAGAAGCATTAATAATTGAAGATGATCTCAACTTTCTAGACTAAGAGAACATAAATGGTGGGAGAAACTAATGATTTCTATTTCAATTTCAATTTGGATATGTTGAATGTTACAGGATGATGGATAAGTCTGTGATACATATCTTTTAAGCAATTTGAATGGTAGTCTACAAATGGGGTTAAAATTAGGTGGAAAAAAAATGGAGTTTATGCCTAGAAGATACATAGTAAGCAGTTCAGCTTCATAATTCTGACCATTCCCTGCCTCACTTCCCCTGCTTGACTTGACTCACATTTGCACTAAGTCCTTTAAGACCTATTTCTTTTTTCCACTGTATAGTTAACCAATTCATTTTATAATGTATGATATGTTAGTACCCATCCAAGAGATCTAAGTACAATTACTATCAACCCCTTACTTAGCACAGGCTCTTGTGCATTATGAATGTTTATCTAATGTTTGTTTGAAAAAGGTTTTAGTGCATATCTTACTGTCTCAGCAATTTTTATTTTCCCTTCAAAAGGACACTTGCTAATATGCATGAACAAATGATATCTAAAGGGTAAGATATGTGATAGGATTATGAAGAAAATATTTTAGATTTGATGACATTCTCAACTCTTCAGAAATTCTTGATTCCAGAGAGTAACACATGGTCCTATTTCTAGGGGTTAGCATCAAACAGCCTGCTTTGTGAAGTTTCACTGCACCATACTTTGAGTTCATTATTGAATCTAGATTTCATTCATTATCTTTTTTGTTCAACTGAATCTATATTTAGGCATACAGCCAAGCTACACAGACCTTTGAATAACATTTAATGGTATGTAAAATGAAGCTATTTTGAAATATATGACTAAGTTAACTAAGAAAGCACTTACATTTATTTTAACTGCCTAAAAGAAAAATAAAAAGCTCTATCTAATTGGAAAAACAATTTAAAAACCTAACAGGAGATATATTATAAAGATATATATAACCAAATAGTATACTGTAAAGTTTTTAAACACTCTTTTCCAGGTTTTCCAACTTTCACTGAGAGCAACAATACAACAGGTTTATTTTGTCAAGGGACTCTAATTATCACAATCAAAAACATAAATGATGAGAAGCCTCAATTTGAGTAAGCATATTTATTTTAAAATGTAACCATAAAATATGATATACAATGGAATATTACTCAGCCAGAAAAAATGAAATCCTATCATTTGTAATGACACGGATGGTCCTAGAAGTTATTATGCTGAGTGAAATAAGTCAGAGAAAGATAAATACCCTATAATTTCTCTTATATGTGGAATCTGAGCAACAAAAAGAACAAACTAATCGAAAACAGACTCACAGGTATAGAAGACAATCTGGTGACAATCATAAAGTAGGGGGATGGGAGGACTGAGAGAAAGTGGTGAAGGGTTAAAGAACTATAAATTAATATTTGATAGTCACAGAGATGGGGAGCATGACATAGGGAATGCAGTCATCAATAATGCAATGGCTAGGTGTAGAGTCAGAGGAGAGAAGTAGTAATCAGAGGGATCATCATAAACTACATAAATGTCTAACTAATGTACTATATACTTGAAACTAATAATAAAATAAAACATAAAAATAAATAAAAATGATGTAGCTACTTAGAAAATATGTAATGGTGTTATATTAAAAATACATGATTATATATCCATGATTGATACATATGTTGAATGTAAAAACATATATTAGAAAACACTGTAAAACAAATGTAGAAGTGACCAACATTGTAGTATGGTAAAAGGATTTTGTGGAGTTTTTTCTTTGTGTCTTTTTGTTTTCTTTTCTAAAGTTTTATAAAGTTATTGTATTGCTTCTTAATAAATACACTAATTTTAAATAATGAAAAAAGTGGACCTTAAAATGTAGTTTAAAGTATTTGAACTATTTCAATTCCATACTCTGAGGTATGATTGTAGCATTCAAAAACATTTGCAGATTATGAATGTCTGTTACATATGCTTCTATACTTCAAAGTGTAGCAATCAAATATATTACTACGACCTAAGAATAATCAAATACTTCTTAAATTGGTGAAGAGAAAAAGAAAAATAGCATTCGAGTTACTTTCCTTCTGTCACTAAGTTATATTTCTATAGATGAGAATGGAAAGTAATTGTTTGAGTCCTGAAATTCACTTTAACTTTTATTATCTGAAACAGAGAAGCAAATATGGAGCTTAGTTTCTTTTTATTTCTAGGGATAGTTACCCTAACTGTCCACTTATGTTTGCAGTAGAGATGCCATCAACTTCTAAGAACACTATCTGTTAACTTCATGCCTTCAGTTGGAATGAATTCATTGCTTTTACTAAATAGACTAATGTTAGATTTTATAAGCGATACCAAAATTACTAAAATATTACCCCCAAATGTTGCTTTCATCTTTTAAGAGATATAGTATGTTAAATTACAATAAAACAGAGAAGGAAATGATTTAAAGTGGTCCAAAATTAAAATATTGTGAGTTACATTATGTTATGGAATATGTAAAGGAGAAACCACACTGGATTGTGGTGGTCAAGAGGTTGCTCAGAGAAATGGCATCATCAACTCATCTCTCTTTTCTTTTGACTTTACGTTCCTTTGAGAACTTCCTTGAATTTCTCTCCCAGATTTAGTCTTTCCTTCTCTTTAAATCTGTAGCAAAGTTATGATATCTATCACATAGCATTATAGTTATATATATCTGTGTTCTCCACTGGTAGTGAGATCCTAAAGAGCAGGAACAGGCTTAGTCTTATGTGTATAAACTGGAATTATGCACTATAGGTTATCGATAAATGTCTGATGTTTGAATAGCAGGTTGAAAAAGAAATGTTTTTAGAAATTAATCAGGTACTTTAATTATGATTTAAAGACATGAGTGATAAATTTACAAGAAATGTTCTGATAGCTTGCTTTAACAAGTTATCACTTTGGACAGCATTTCATCACACCAGACAACAAGAAGAGAATATTCAATTGCCAACTATTTCGTTCATTTGATACTTGGAATAATAGAGGTACACTATTTCAATTTGTTTTTCAGTTTTCATCTCTTAGATGCCATGGTAGCCTTGATGTCTGGCATGATGCCAGAGACTAGATGATTAAAAATTATTGTTTATGCAAAAATTAAGTAACCTTGTGCCAAAAATGGATTTTCTCAGCATTTGAATATTTTTAAAATATTTAAATTCCTGACAAGATGAAGGTGGTATCATCACAAATCCAAACGATTCACAGGATTTGTGATTCATAACTCAGCTAATATTTACACACAAATTTGTATTTTCAACATTTTTTCATCACTATATTTTTTTCTTTAGGTCATTTCTTTTGGATTCTATTAATGTGACAAAAAAACCTGTTGGAGAAATTATAGCAAGAGTAAAAGCAACAGATCAAGATGAAGATAGCAGTATCACTTATTTCTTTAAAACTCAGCAGGAAATGTTTGGTTTGGACCCTTGTAAGTTTTAAATACAGACTTCTAGCCTACTTTTGATTAATATTCACTATCTAATCTCTGCATTTTCGTTAGAACTTGGGCTAGTAAAACTATTCTTTCAAAATTAAATTAAATACGGAGAAGGAAACATACGAAAAATGATATGGCATTTGACAGTTGTTATTTTACTATTTGTTAAAATGACATTGTTGTGAAATAATGAGAGTCATAATACTTTATATGTCTAACAGACCATTGGCTTTCAGAGGTAATCAATACAAATGCTTCTGTGAAGTCCTTGTAGACTATAGGACAATTAAGTCATATCTGTCTTCTTAATTTCATTTGTGGACTCTTGGACTTTTCCTTAATAATTAGATCTTGATATTTGATTATAGATAGATTTATGCCTATATGGACAGCATTACTACTCTGAGATATTGCTTTCCTATGTTTTGTAGAATACCTGTTTCAGTTAGTCAGCGTTCAACCAGGCCAGGAGGAAACACTAAAAATAGAACTATGAAAACTGATTAGGCAGTCTGTAAGGCTGTGTCTTTGTGTCTGATCCTGGAGCTTGAATTCCATAATGTAGGAAGATAGGAAGAAAAAGAGATACAAAGTAGGGGAGATTAAGGATAGACCAGAACATACGAGCAGGTGCTGGACTTCATGAGGATGGCCTAAAACCCATGTCAGTTCTTGTTGTCTCTGACCTTGATGGTGTGAGTATCCTGCAGAAATTGGGGGTCTTTCATCACAGGCTGAGCACACACACCTGTCCTAGGAGTCAGAAAAGCTGAAGAGGATCTAGAGGTGGGTAGAGCAGGTACAGACCCAACTGCTACTGGATGCCAACAGTGAAACAGTGGACCAGCAAAAACATATGTAAATAATGAAATAGCTGCTGCTATCTTTCCATCTTCCCAGTTGACCAAAATTCTCCCTTGGTGGTACCAGAAATAAATAGTCATCTATACTTTCACAAAATTTCCTAAGTTTGACCTCTGAGCTCAGTTTTCATCTTTGTATATGATAAAATTGAGTTAAGTCTCATGGCAGAGGCAATACATGATTAGTATTTTAATATAATTTGGCTAGCTTTTTCAGGCTCAAAAATATTAATAACTTTAATATTATAATTAAGATCAAATATATTGGTTTTTGTCTAGTATTTTTAAAGTACAGATGTTACTACCTATGCTTAGTAGATCCATAAATGGCAATTAAGAGACTTTAAGGAAAGCATAATGAAACCATTTTTAATATTTAATTACATTTTAAAGGTAATTATTAAACAAGTGGGCATTTTTAAAGAGAAATTTTTAGTGAATATAGAATTGCTAAACATCACTTTTTTATTCACTAAAAAATATATATTTTTAAGTGAATTAAAGCGCCATCGAAATTAACATATGCTTATAATTCTATTTGGTAATTTTTCTTCATTTTATTTCTTTTTATTAGTCACAGGCATAATCACTCTTCTTAAGCCTCTGAATATTGACAACCCCAATAACTCTAAAACCTACTCTTTGGGAATTGAGGCCAGAGACAATGGAAATAATACCAGTACCTATATGTTAACAGTTTTTGTGAGAATGTAGATGATCCTATTGTCTGTGACTCAAGTTTTCCAACATCGGCAGGTATACTACAAGTCAATTTTATTGATAACATTCATGAAACAATAATAGGGTAAGAAAATTTTAAAATAAAACTTGGAATTATACTTCAAGTGTTTTTTTTTCTTTTTTAGTTTTATAAAAAAAAGTATATAAAAGAAATGAAATGACGGATAACCTCAGAAAATTACTTAGAGTTAGTGTAATTTAATATAATATTTAAATAATTATTTCACTGTGAGGCAGATTGGGTATGGGAGAACTTACAAAATTATTTTAAGTTTATATGTAACATGAATTAACAGGTAACTCACAAGTTGTCAAATGCATAAAAATCTAAACAATAAAACATAATTTTCACTTACTAAATTGACCAATTTAAAAATAATAGTAGGAAATAGCAGTATTGGCTAAGGTATAAATAAATTAAAACTTTCATAATGTGGGATTTTGAATAACTACCCAAAGTACTGTTTTTGTAAACATTTATTAAGACTATTAAAATGATTACAATCTTTATTCCAGTATTTGTTTCTTAGAGTCCGTACTTATAAAATTATTAAATATGTAGTAGAGATTTATGTGTAAAATTTATAGTAGCACGTTTGAAATATCCAAAATGTCTAACAAAAAAAAATTACTTAAAAAGTGGAATATCCATTTGATGAAATGATGTCTAGCCATTAAGAATCATCTTATAAGAAATAATAAGCTTGAGATAATGCGAACTATAAAAAATTTCCTTAATTTTGTTGTAAAAAATGGCATGTGATATTAATAGATAATTGTAAACACATACTATTATTTATAAATATATGTAAAACCTTTGCTATCTCTTTTTGTATAATTACAAGAAATTATTCTTTATTTTCCAACATTGTAATAAATATTCTCTACTGTTAATTTTTTTAATGTTTCTCAAATTAAAACGTTAGCTTTAGTTATAAAATTTCAACTTTTTGAATAAGAATTGTCGTTACTCTTAAGAGTATGCAGTTATTTCATATGATAATTCCCAAAAGAGTATTTGTTTATAATAAGATTTCAATTATATAAATTACTATAGAACAGATAATTAAAGTAATATATGGAGGTATCCTTCAGTATAAGTAAAATAGATGCTCTTGAAAACTTTGGAATAAATTACAATTTTTTTGATTGTATTTCATTTTTTAAATTCCTCCATAAGAGAAAACATTTTTAATATATTAATTGAAATCAGTATACTCATGTGTATAAAATAATGAAATACATTCTTTTCATTAGTGCCATACAAATCACTTCATATCTGTTCCTTAACTTCACCTTTACATGTGTTTGTGTTTTATGAACACCTCCAGAAAATAAAAATTTTTAAACATTTGATATTACTTGAGACTTTGCACATAATAGACTCTCATATAAGTTGACTTGATTTGAATTTGGTTGGGTCAACTGAAGCTCATCAATTTTATCTGTTCTGCTAGGTAAGTCTTTCTAATCTTTTACCTCCATTTATTTCTAACCTAACTTGCTTTCTTATCATCATATTGAAACCTTCTCTACTCTTTCTTCCTTCTCTGTTTTAATTCTTTTTCTTTCTTTCACTCTGTTAAGAGAAACTATCCAGTTAAGTGGGAGACAATGAGAGGAAAATGAAGTTGAGGGCAAGCGTGCAAGGCAAACATCATTAAAATAGTCCCCGCCTCCACCCCTCGGATTCTTGTCCATAATTGCTCTCTATCCATTTCTCACCACCAACAATATCTCTTCTTCATTTTTAAGAAATGTCAGTCTTTTAGAAACACACACACACCACACAAACACACATAGATTTCTTACTTTGAACCAAAACATACCTTCTGGTATGTGTAGTAAAAAAAAAAAAAATCTATCTGAAATAAAAATTTGTATTAAAAGGACCTGTTCACAGAGGTTTAACTTAAGAAAGAAAGGTCTCCTAGGTATGCCTTTGCAATGAATTGCTTATATGTTTGGTGTTTATGAAAACATTGTCTTTTGGATCACTTTGAGGCAATTTGATGTTCTTTGTAATTTTCTTTTGGTCTTCCCTAAATTATTGAAAGTTTTAAAAAGATACACGTGGATTCCAAGGAGATCATTCTGACCTGATTTCTGCAACAGAATCAGCTGAACAAGCATAAGCTGCTAAAACAGCAACAAGATCAAGATGCTCTTCTCTTCATGTGGGTTTATGGTCCTTGAAACAAAGGGGTGGCAGAAAAAAAAAAAAACACATCAGTTTCTTTCAAAAATAGGGTAACTCTGTAGATGTCTGTGAAATTATCCCAAATGGGATATTGATACAAATGACACATAGATATTCAATTCATTTATTGTGTTAAATTATCCAATTTTCTTAATTAACTAGAGCAAATCTCTAAATTAGAGACTGTTCACACATGTTCAGTTTCAAACGATGGTTCAAAATAAGTAAGACCTATTCACACAAAAATTGTTCCATTACATTCTTAGAGACAGACAAACTATATAAGGCTTTTGAAGGACTTCTTACTCTGCATTATAATATAACGTTTTCTGGACATGATATCCAAGATTCAAATGCACAGAAAGCAGAAATATTCTTTTTTTTTTTGAGTATCATTTGTAGAATCATATAACAGATGAAGAAACTACTTATTTTTTACATGTGTGTGCATTTGTGTTATCTGATTTTGAGGAGAGACAGATCACAATTGGTAACATTGAAAGGAAGGTAAGGAGTAGTAGTTAAAGAGAGGAAAGTAATTAACATTTATCGAACATTTGTGAGATGCATTATGTATAATATTTTCTTTGTCCTCAGAACTACCCTAAGATTGAAAATGTACATTCTCCCTGTTGTACAGATGAGAATATGGATGGATCAGCAACTAAAATTCTTTCTTTATGACTTTGTAGGTTATGCTTTATATTTTTTTTGTGCATTATTTTGAAAAGAGATAAATTGCTTTAATTATCTAACATAAAAGAATCAAAGTTGAAATCATATCTTAATGACTATTGACTTTGTGCCAGATACTGAGCAATTATATCCATTCCACTAATTAGCCCCAAATTTAAATGTAGAAATATCAAATTGATATTGTTATTTTGGCTCTCTTAAAATGGATGTTAATGGAAATAACTTTTTTGGTCTTTTTCTGAAATAAGTATCATTAAGAAAACTGCTATAGGGAGAAATATAATATGACAAGACGTGGTGGAAGAATGTTTGAATTTCAATTATTGTTCATGGTTTATGTAATTGTATAGGTGTTACAGTGTCTGTTTCTGAAAATATTCCTGCATCTGCTTTTATATATATGATTCTTGCAAGAGATCCAGATCCAGGACAAGAAGTTGAAGTATATATTTTATTATATTTATTTTTTCCAACTTTGATTTAAAAAACGAGTGCTCAAATTTTCAATGAACAAAAACTTATTTCATAAAGCTTGAATTACTCTATGTCTTATGGTAGTAATTGAAATGAAAGAAAAAATTAAACCTTTGAATATATTAACAGACTAAAAATGATATGACTTTAAAATGAAGGAAATAGTTTTAAAATGGTTTGAAAGTACTTTGAAAAACTAGAGCTTACATTTATTTGCAATTTTCTGATGACATTTACATAGCTGAGAGAATATCCTTTTATAATTTGTCTTTTATTCATCCTAGAACAGGAGTAGTTTCTTTATTATACACATAATTTGAATATAAGCTATATTATATCTTTGTATTATTTCTGGTTTCAACAATAATTAATAAACAATAGCAAATTAATAAGTAGTAGATGACAAAATAGTTACAGATGAAGAAGGGGTAAAGAAGAAGAAATACAAGATAATTAATTACACTAGATTCCTTCAGAAATTTTTATGATGTACATATGACCTATATTATTATTACATTATAAGAAAATTTTTTATTTCTTAATTATGCAATATATTAGAAATCATATTAATACATTGGAATATTCTGCCCTAAATTTTGTGATTTTTAGTCTGATTCTCATTAAATCAAACTAAGGTATTTTTCCATTTGTCCACATCTATGCTGATGACTGGCTCATAAACATTATTTGGAGAATATGGTTGAAATAAAAGTTTAGGGTAATAGCTTGCTGGAGAATTTATTCTGTATATAATTTTTCTGATGCCCTGATTATAAGGAAGCATTGGTAAGCACTCCCAGTTTTTCTTTTCTTTTTCTTTTTCTTTCTTTTTTCTTCTTTTCTTTTTGCTTTTTTTAATTCCTTTCCCTTTCCTTCTTTTGCTTTTCATTCCTTTTCCTTTCTTTCCTTCCTTTTCATTCCTTTTCTTTCCTTTCTTTTCCTTTCATTTCCCTTCCATTCCTTTCTCTTTACTTTTTCTTTTGTTTGTTTGTTTGCTTATATGAAATTTATACTAAGAGCACAAGATAACACAGGAAAATGTAATTTCCGGTTTACCAGGTTCAGAAACTCCATGTATGTGGGTATGTAAATATATCAGGAAGAATAGTGTTGGGATTTGGGGATATGTATGTTAAGGGTATGTGGATATATGTATGGATTTAGGCCAGGATATGTGCATGTGTGTGGAGGATGGGTGTCTATGTAAATACCAATTATAATTATGTGTTTAATTATATTCTTCATAACTAAAATTAATAATATCTGGTTTTTATTGTAAAAGTCTTTGGGAAAGAAAAAAAAAAGACGGGCAATAGTTTTTTTTTTAACAAATCCAAAACTAAAATAATAAGAGGAGAAACAAAGAAAAAGAGATTCTTCTATAAGAACATTTAATGAATTTTAGTCTAACTTAAGCCAAATTTGGTTGTTCACTTATAGACAAATACAAATCAGTTAATACGCCTATCAAAATGGCTGCCATGTCTTTTTGGAAATGGCATTAGATATCATGTTTCCCAGGATCTATTATTTTCTTTGAGTCAGAAACTAAATGTAAATTATAAAAAATTATAATGTTTTTACTAAATCCTTCTCAAAATCTTTAATATTTATCTTAAAATTGAGCCCAGTTATAAGCATGGGTAATAACAATAGAGAGAATCATGCTGATACTCATAACAATATCTTTGTCTAAAGCAATATTTTATTATGTCATACATAAAATCAATACAGAGATGAGATATAATGACTTCCTCCAAGTAATGCAGTTCATGTGCCTCATTTAGATGCACTTCTTGAGTATACAAGAGGAAATGACTTTTTTATATATTAGAAAAATCTATAAATGCAACAGTAGAAAATAAACTAATTATAAATCCAGTGATAGCTATTTACCAAAAATGTTCTAATATTTAAGTATAAAAATCTTTGGAAAAAACACAACTAAAACGTGAAAAAATTTTCAGATTGCTATTGAAATTTGGAACTAAGTTTAGCTTTTATGTTATTGGTATTGACTTGATAAAATTAATCTTGTTGTAGTTAAGTCTTGCCATATAATTCTATCAAAACTTCCTGTTCAAAATCCATGCCTTTTTTTCAATAATGGATTAACCATTGTGTGTGAGTTTTAAAGTTTTTAGTATTAAATTCTTCAGTTAATGCCACTGACTACTTTGCTTTGGATTCGCATAATGGTGTCATTTCTAAAACCACAGAATCTCTTTTAGACTATGAAACAAATCCTAAGGTGAGACTAAATATAAATTTTAACATTAAAATAATAAATATTTTTAAATATCCTTCAATAAAAATACTTTTTAATAAGAATTTTTTAAAAACTAAAATAAAAATGCGAAATTTATGTTTTTCATTTTCATATTCCCATTGATCAAGCAGAAATTCAATTTAAGAAAGTAAATTTAGAAGCTTATTTGATTCATTTTTACTTTTTCTATTAGATTTAATTCAAGTATTATTTCAGTTTTTGTGTTTGCTTCTGAAGAAGGTTTGTATAAAAGTTGGAGAGGGGGTTGTTTCCATATTTAAAAGCATAGAACTGAAGTAGTGTTCTGGGTAATTAAATAAAATTAAAGTTTTTATAGTCGTAAATTATCTGTAGAATTGCCTCTGTCCTTAGTTACTTGACTGTAGAGATCTGGCCTAAATTTTTTTTCTGCCCCAATGTTCTGGTCAAATTTTAAATGTGCAAAATTTGGGAAGAAGAGAAAGGTATAAATGGGATGGAGAACCATAATAAATCACCTTCCCTACCAAATTATTCTGAGAAATGGGAACACTTAAATTTCAAATGTTCTCCACTTTCTTTAAACATTCATTCCTGATATTTCCAGTAGCAAACTTATCAAATATTATTATTATGATTATGATTTTGATTATGATTATGATTATTACTATTTTTAACATCATCTTGCCTTAGAGCAAGCCTTTAAATATTACAAGTATTTTGACCAAGAATTTTTTCACTGTGTGAGTTAGAGAAAAAAGAAAAAGCAACAACTTTTACTCCAAGAAAATTGGCAAATGGTTTATAACAGTAGTTCCCAATCTTTTTGGCACCAGGGACAAGTGCTCCTATGAAAATCTAATGCCTGATGATCTGAGGTGAAGCTGAGGCTGTGATGCTAGTGCTGGAGAGTGGCTGTAAACACAGATAAAATGTTGCTTGCTTGCATGCCACTCGCCTCCTGCTGTGCAGCCCAGTTCCTAACAAGCCACTGACTGGTACCAGTCCGCGGCCCAAGAGTTGGGAACCCATGGTTTATAATATTACATTTCACTTTGATATTTATAGGATCATCTCTCATGTTATCAACTTTGAGGTTTTCTATCCACTCCTAAACAAAATGAACTTGTTCTTTTTGTTTCTTTTCTCTTTTATATAACATTTAGGATTAACTTTATGAAGAATGCTTCACTGATATATTTTTAAATTGCACTGAATTTATGAATTTGAAGAGAATTAGCAGCTTTATCATCCATAAACCCAGAGGATTTGTTCATTCAGTACTTTATTAAATCTTTCAATAACATTATGTATTTTTCTACATACAATGTTGTATTTTTACACAGTATATATATGACATTCTTAGACATCATAAATTTTGCTGCTAAATATTCAATTCCAAATTGTTCTTCAGGGTTATAGAGGAAACTATTAATTTTTTATATCTTGATCTTGAAAACAGCAACTTTGCTAACTCTTTATATTGATTCTAATAATTTCAAGATAGGCTTTCATTTTCTATATGGTAACATTCATAAAAACTTGTGAAAATGACAGGTGTTTCTTTCACTCTAATTCTTGTGACTGTTTATTCATATTATATGCCTTATTTTTATGATGAGAATTTCCAGAACAGTGTTCAGTTATAAGAACTAATAGGAGGCATCCTTGTCTTGTCATGAATTTAAAAGTTATTGTTTAAATGTTTCCAATGAGAATGGTATTTGTTGTAGGGTTTGGGTAGACAATCTTTATTAAGTAATCAAAGTTTCTTTCTTTCCTAGTTTGTTAAGAGTTTTTATCAGGAATTTAATGTTGAATTTTATAACATTTTTCTCCATCTGCTTAGAAAATTAGTTTTTTTAATCTATTAAAGTTTTGAGTTACTTTAATATATTTTCTATTATTATACCATCCATGTGTTTGTGGCATATAACTTACCCCATATAAGGTAGTTTTCAGTACAGATTGTTATAGTTAATTTGCTAATATGTCAATTTAACTTTGGGATTCTAATCCTGATTGTTCCCTCCTGACTTTGCTGACTAAACTCAAGCTGGTTTATTCACTCATTTTTTTCCCCCTATACGTAAGACCATCTTTGAAAGATCTTTTCATGTTTACATATTTGGGCAGTGTAGAGCAATTGTATCTCCAAAGGGGTTTACTTTTTGACTTTGCCAGGTGTCCCTAGGACATCACTGGCCTCAGGAAATTTTATATGTTAATTTCATAGCTCACTATTCTTGGAGCAAATGAGCTTTCCCTCCCTCTCACCTTCTCTCCCTACTTCTCTTTCCTTCTCTCTCTCTCCCCCCTATTTTATTTCAATTATATTCTAGAAGGATTATAGCAAATCATTTTATTCTGATCTAAAAGCAAACCTTCATTTGATAAAATTTTACCCGCCTTTGGTTTTCATGTCAGTCTTTTTCCTATTAGAACGTAATTTTCTCCATGTTAATGTTATTTATAATTTAGTTCTTGTCTCTAGTGGACTACACAGTGCATCATACAGTTAGTGCTCAAGAAATATTTCTTGAATAAAAGCATGAACTCTACCAATTTCAAGAGTTTGTGTGTTTCGTTAAAATACAGAGTAACATTATAGATTCATTGGTTCAGAAACATTTTATTCAATATCTGTTGTATGCCAAGTACTGTGTTGGCAATACTGATTTCTAAGACATCTACACATTTAATCTTATCCTACTTTTTTTTTCTAAAGAAACAAAGCACTTACATTATGTTAAGTATGTCTTTGGTACCAGTAAGGTACAAATAATAGTTTACTTAATGCTTATGAAAACCCTGTAAAATAGATACCATTATCATCTCCATTTTACAGATGAAGACACTAAATCCAAATACATAACTTACCCAATATCCAGGGGTAAATGGATAAATCTTGATTCCAGCACAAAGCTTAACTTTGGTATGAATTGTTCACCACTATTCCATCTTGCCACTGTTGGCTTGTCATCTCTTCTGAGAGGCTGTTACTATCTTCCCTAATGCTTTTATGCTCTGCTGTCATAACTTATCTGTTTAGGTTATATAAAACTGCATGTTGATTGTTTTAAATATCAGTGTATGGTACTTAATGGATATACTGAGAATGAATGAAAATATGAATAAATTGTTAGCTCAGAACAGCTGTATTACCATAGGGAGCTTCATTTTTTTTTTACAACACTGTCAAAGAAGGAGTAAATTGACATATTCGAGGATAAACTTTTCACTTTAAGTCACACTTTTCCCTTGCCTTTTAAGCAGTTTATACATTTTTCCTTAATAAAAATTTACTTTGGTGATAATACATTTTTACTTGAGCTACATTTAAAGTAAATATTCCTTGTAATTTTTGATTCCTACTCATTATTAGAAATATTCTTAAAATAGAAGACTCAATAGATAAAATTTCATAGAATTAAAAGCACTTCAAAATATTTTTGTTTATATATATTACGTACTAAGTGCAGAATTAAATAAAACAAAATTAAAATCATTATTTGACTTCATCAAATGTATTAGCTATAATCTTATTAGATGATGTTTCTTATTTATTTGTACATTGGAATATCAATTTTTTAAATAAAATTTTACAACTTTTTTTGAGTTTTCTAAAATATGTATGATTTTTCAAAATTTTTCCAAAACTAAGAGCATTGTTTTGCTTTACATAATTTTTTTTCTCTTAACCAGTGAAACTTAAGTTACTATTTTAGTTTGGCATTTCAACAAATTTAAATGGGCTGTATTGCCTTAAATGTAGTGTATCAAAACTAATTTTTAAAAATATGGTCAAAGTTTCATAAAGATTGGTAGGTAGCATTAGTCACAGAAATCTGTATGAGAGTACAAAATATATTTCTTTCAAAAAATGACCTTAAGATGTTTTGGGAATGGATCTACATTCTTATCCTTGAAACTTTTTAAAGTGTTTTTTTAATTTTATTTTTAAAGCTTTTTAAAAAAATTAATTTATTTTAATTAATTTCAAGTATACAGTGCATTAGTTAGACATTTATCAACATCATTAAAATAGCCATAGTACCCAAAGCAATCTATAGATTCAATGCAATCCCATCAAAATACCAATGGCATTTTTCAGAGAGCTAGAATAAATAATCTTAAAATTTATATGGAACTATAAAAGACCCCAAATAGCCATGGCTATCTTGAGAAAGAAGAGCAACATCGGAGGTATCACACTACCTGATATTAAAGCTTTTTTTTTAATGTAAAGAGAAATTGCATATTTTATGCACTCAAAAAATATTCTGTCTTCTCTTATTTATTTTAGCATTTCCAGATAGCGATTACTGCAAGAAATAGAGGGAGCCTGTCTCTGGAGTCATGCATTGGCACCATCACTATAAACATCATAAATGTTAATGATGAGAGTCCTGTTCTTAGGTAAGCAATAAGTAATCTAAATATTTAAATTATAAGACTTAACCACTAAAATTTTTATAATGGAGTAAATATCAGCATTTTGCTATTATTTCCATTGCAAATATTCTTACAAATATTCAAAGAAACCTAGAAGCAAACTTCTAATAGCTCTATAACACAGTGCAAGTCAATCCCATTTATATTTTGCGCTTAAAACTACAAAGGAGTGTCCTTTCTTTGATGGGGTAATTAAAAATTTTCTATTTTCCTGCTGTTTTTTTTTTAAGTAAAATATTGTAGATGGTACACATTGATGCAGTCATATTGAAAAATCAATGTAGCCATTAGAAAGAATTTGGACAATAAGTATTTACTGATATAGAATTATTTTCAAACATATGTGAAATAAAAATGTTTGTAGTATTTTGTTATCTGGATTAAAGTATAGTTTACCAGTCAGTAGAGGACTAAAGAAAGGGTACAAGTAGGAAGAAAATTTTAACTTCATGTTATAATATATAAACATTCTCTAATACATAAATAGTACTCTGCAAAGAAATTTTTTAAGGCTGGAGCTTGAACTGTTACAAAATATGTATCATATAAAATTTAAAATGTTTGTTGTGTGACATAGATGAAAAGAGACATTTGTTTACACTGTTATAAAAAAAAAATCGCTTTTGTCCCATAGATACATTCCAGATGCACCTATAAATATTTATGAAAATCTGCCTGTTGGAACAAAGCTTCTCAAGTTGACAGCAACTGATAGAGACATTGGGGATTTGGTACATTATGAATTTATAAGTACACAAAAAGAATTTTCAATAAATGAAGGTATGATAATTTTTTATTATTGATTATTTCATAAAGTATAATATAAAGTGTGATTTTCATTAGTTAAAAATAAGCCTGATTATCATTCTACTAGGATAAAAAAATCTTTAAAATATTTAGCAGCATATTTAGCATATTTTATATGAGGTAAAAAGTGATCATTCCTTCATACTCAGAAGTATGGAAATAGTCTGTACAATCTATCTGCTCCAGGGGACTCCTAAACAATGCAGACACACAGCAGGGTTCCCTGGGATGTTATTGCATGGTTCTTCTGTGAGAAATGGATTTTCCCATGAAAACCATAATGCTAATCACATAAACTGAATATTTATTCTACATCATACTTTCTCATAAGTACTTTTTTATACATAATAACTCCTTTGGTTTTTATTATCCTAATTCTCATCTAACATATGATGTCTAGAGAGGAATCTTAATTTACCCAAGCTTATGCCGCTAATTTGCATGGCAGAACCTGTACTTAAATTCAGTTTGCTTCATTACGATACTTGTAACCCTAATACATTCTATATGATCAAAAGTTAGAAGCCCTTGTCTCTAATAACCTAGGCATAAAGCATTCGGAGAGGAGAAACATTTCTCCTCTTTTTAAGAGGTGATATGCATTTTCACACATGAAAAGAGAAGGATTAAACACACACTATCTAAATCAGCAGAAAGAATCCCATTTAAGCAGTAGAATCTGAGAGAGGTGACCTGTTGGGTGAGCAAAGGAAAGGAACTATGGTTAGTCAGAGCTTAAGTAAAGAGAGAAAGATATCCAAGCCAGTAGTGAGGAGAAGGGAGTGGCAGCAGAGATAGATTGACTATATATAGGGGGATTCATAGCTATTTTAAAGATAAATGAATGCTAGTTTCTCCTCTCAGACATGCAAATTACAAATATAGAAAATGAAAAAACTGGAGTAAACGATATAAGGACGAATTAAAATTGAGGGTGTTAAACATAAGTTTTTGATTATATGTATGTGTACAGGACAATGTGTGTGTATGTGTATTTGTATGTACACAAATACATTCTTGTGTGTGTATGTGTATTTGTATGTACACAAATAAATATTGGTGTAATTGTATGTGTACACACACACACATACACACACAAGAATTTCAGTAGTTATATCTACTGTCTAGAAGATGCCTGGAAGATGACACAGGAATGGCAATAAGCACACCTAGTACCCATATATCGATTTTTAAATACCATTTTACCCTGTAAAAGCTCCTTCAAGAAATGGATCTTTTTGAGGTAACAGGAGTTAAAATACAAGATAAACTTGAAATATCTTGTGACAGAAAGCAAGAAAATGTTCAAAGATTGATGAGGTTATATTACAAAGACAAAGAAATCAGCCTGAATTAGCTCCCTCTAGCCAATTCAAGAGTAATTTGAATATTAAAATGAAAATCGATAGTTGTATATCATAAGCCATTATATAAAAAGGGACAGCATGAGTCTATAGAGATATAAATACATCCATAAATTATCAGTCAATGAGGAACAAGATGTTTACATATTTTCAAAATACATCGCCACAAAATATTTATTAATTACAAAGGATAAAATTGCCCTTTGAAGAGGAGAAATTGTCAGATACTATCTTAGTCAATAAATTAAAGTAGACATAATCAGTAACAAGACAAATTGATAGCATGCAATAAGAACACAGAATAACTGTTGTGATATTTAACCCAAAACTATATAAGCAGACATTGGGCAGACACTGGGCATATCTGATTGTAGGAAAATTCTCCAAAATTATCACCAGCATTTAATTTTCAAAATGGTTATAAAAAAGGGAAGGTTGAAGGATTTTCCAGATTGAAGGAGACTAAGGAGATATTACAATCTTTTGCTATAAAAATATTATTGAGACAACTGGTAAAATTGAAAGAAGCTTTCAGTATTAGATATATTGATGTCAACTTCTGCATTTTTTTGTTTTGTTTTGTTTTATTGTGGTATTGTTGGATAATACGCAGAAAATATACATTAAAGTGTTTGGAGAGGATGGACATCAAGTCAGGAATTTATTCTCAAGATGGTTCAGGAAAAATATTTCCCACATATTTGAATTATGTAAAACATTTAATAATTATAAAGACTAAAAAATAGAAATAAGTAAAGAACAAAAATATGATAGATATAGAAGGTATGCAGAGAAAAGACAATATCTTAAATCATATTCTAAAAAATTCTGAATAAGTAAACAAAAGCAGTGGAACATAAATACTGAAAAGCATCACCTAAGAAAATGATCCCAATGTAGAAGATTTGAGGCTACATATTAAAAAAAGGCAAACTAGGATTCTGGAAAACCAATATTGAATGGCTAAATCTAATATATATTCTAGTAAACTATTATATATTACCAAAAAAGAAAAAAATGAGCCCCTTGGCACAAAGTTTAACTCATTTATATGAGTTAAAGTGATCATCAAATTGTAAACAGACTTTTCTATAACAGTTTTGCCACATGTTAATGGAGTAACATATTAGGAAACTCAAAGACATAAAATGTGACTTAAGAAATTTATGTTACACAAGAAAATGACCTATTGATAAAGAAAGCGGATATATTCTTAGGAACATGAAAGCACTCAGATTATATTGTTCCTATGAGTTCTTTCTGAAGAATTCACTAGAGAATACTCTCTAGACAACCAAAGTAACTGGAGAAATATCAGCATAAGAAATAATGGTGAGAAGTAAATATATATTTATTTATACAACCAAAAATAAATATGTTTATAAAGGAGAATGTTTATTATACATAAAGCCTGCATGCTCTGTAAATATAGATAAAATAAAGTTATTTATTAAGCAATTCAATTAAAATATAATTAGTTTTTATTTTTATTGATTTTTGTTATTGTTTTTATTTTTTCCTTTGCATATAGCCCCCTATTAGAATCTTACCCCTGCCTAGAGCTAGAGAAACAAAAAGCATTTATATTAGAAAAATAATGGAACAGAAGAGGAATGAGAAGCTGATGCTTGTAGACATTAAAACATATTATAATGCTTCTGAATTGCAAATAGTGTGATACTGACAAATGATTATACAGATAAACATATTGAACAGAATATAAAATCTTAATAAAAGTCCCAAATGATCATGTGAATCCAGTATTCAGTAAAAGTGCAGAAAAGATTGACATTTTAACAAATGATATATTAACTGGATAGTGTTAGGAAAAATAAAACATTTTTATACTGTATACCAAAAAAAAATAGATTTAATAATTTTTTTAAATGCAACCATACACATAATAGAAGAAAATGTGAATTAATTTATTTATAAACCTGGGAGTAGGAAAAGCTTTTATAACTACAACAATTCAGAAATCACATATTTATAAATTGATGAATGTTAATTAATCATTATATCATCACCATCACCATCATCATCATCATCATCACAACAACAAAAACAACAACAACGACAACAACAACATTATGGCAGACAAACAAGTCACCCTAAGCAAAGTAAAAATACAAATGAGAAATTGGGAAAATATCTGCACATTAGAAGAAATAAAAGTAACAATCTTATATAAAAAAGGACTAAAAATAAGAATCAACAGTTTAGAGGAATTGTAAATGACTTTCGACCATATAAAAAGATGCTCAATCTTGCTCATAATAAAACTGAAAATGAAAATATTACTACATTATTAAATGTTTAAATAATCACAAACATGTGGAAAATATTTTTTTCTGAACCACTGGAGAATAAGTTCTTGATCTGAGGTCCATCATATCCAAATACTTTAATGTACATTAAGCTGCATAGATCAGAAAATATTTCATAGAAGGGTCGTAGTAGGTGGGAGCGAGGCATGCACAGTGAAACCTAAATGAGCACAAGAAATTGCGGCAGAGAAAGTGGGAGCGGCTATCTGGGAGAGGGGAGAGGAGGGTGTATTGGCAAATAAAATGTAACTACAAAGGCTGCTGCTAACTTATCATATTAACAAAAATTCATGTTTAACAATATCTTCTGTTGGTGAGGCTATAGGAAAACAGACTTCATATACCGCTGGTGAGAATGAAAAGAACTACGACCTTCATCAAGAAAAATTTGGAAGAATATAGAAAAATCACAAAAGAATTTACATTTTGACTCTAACCCCATCTTTAGAACATATCTCAAATACACTGGCAAAAAAATGTAAAAAGTCATATGCCATGGTATTCATTGCAACATTATTTAATGGTAAGATTGAAAATATCCATATCCAGATAATGATATCCAGGGTACTGGTTATATAAACCATGATGCATCTTTGCAACAGAATAATATGTCCCTAGAAAAATAAATGAAATATCTCTCCATATTACTAAGTAATGATCTCCAAGGTGTATCAGGGCTGGGGAAGAACTAGAGAAAAGTATACTAGTG
The DNA here is from genome assembly GCF_000151845.1 of Pteropus vampyrus. Taxonomy (NCBI): domain Eukaryota; kingdom Metazoa; phylum Chordata; class Mammalia; order Chiroptera; family Pteropodidae; genus Pteropus; species Pteropus vampyrus. The sequence goes on along the minus strand of NW_011888888.1, from coordinate 5,349,916 downwards.
TTACCATTTAATTGATCAAGAAAAAACACAAATATATGTAACAAAATTTAAAATATTTTGGAGAACCTTATAGATTAAAGAAGGTTAAGAGGTATTAACCAAGTATAAAATATGGACTTAGATGATGATCTGAAAAGCAACAAGACTTTTTAAGACAATCCAAGAAATTTGAATATTACTGAATATATGACAATGCTAAGGAATTAATATAATGTTTTTAGGTATGTAATTATATCATTATTATATTTTAAAAGAAGAGTCCTTTGCTTTTAAGAATAGATGAGAAAATACTTACAAATAAACATGTTATTTAGGTTTCTTCAAAATAATTCAGGTAGGGGATAAAGTATGTAAAGTTATAAATGAAACCAAATTGGCCAAATATTTTAATCACTTAAACTAGTGATGTGTGTATGGGGGTTTATTATATTATTCTCTTGAATTTATATATGTAAATTTTTAAAATAAAAATTGTTTTTTTCAGGAAAGTATAACCCCATCATAATAGGAGTGTATAATTGATTTTTCCATTGTAATAAACTATATCTTTAAAATAACATAATTTTAGAAGTGAATGGAATAATATAGTAAAGCTATTAAGAATTTCTCTCATTGCCTTCATTCCATTTTTGTTGCCTCAACCCAGATACATGTTCAACCAACCAGAATATATGTTTATGAATTCTACCTTCTAAATATGAACTAAAATCCTTTCTTTCCATCACTGTTGTAATCAACATCTCTCACCCAGTCTTCAATAATGCAATTTACTTTTCTCAAAATGCTCTGTGCTTGTATATATTTTTTCCCTTCCAAGTGCTGTTACACCTGCCTGAAGTATCTGTCCTATTTCATCCCTTCCTTTGGCTTCTCTTTGCCATAACTGCCTCCTTGCAACCCCCACTTTACTACAGTCTTCTCTGCCTTGATTTCCTATGCTCATTTTTCAACACTCATCTTAGGCTTCACTGTGCACCCCTTCTCCCCACCTACCATGACCCTTCTATGAAATATTTTCTGATCTATATAGTTTAGGAGAATTTATTCTCCTTGTTAGTAACCATTCTCCACAGATCCTTGATGATGACAGGTTTATGAGCTTCATCAGGCCAGCAACTGTGATTTGTCTTATAGTTTACCTCTAACACTATTTTATCCTTGTCATTATTTTAATTCATAATGTATTCATCTTGTGAATATTGAACAAATTTGCACTTGTCTACCTTTTAGATTCAGGAGAGGTCACAACTGCCTATCCTTTGGATTATGAAGATGCAGTCACCCCACATTCTCGGATATTATATGTTAGAGCTTATGGCAATGAATGAGTGCATTCCACAACCGGAACACTCACAGTGATTCTACAAGATGTTAAAGACAATCCACCGCAATGCACTCAGGATATTTACATGTTAGTTTCAAAGCAAATTTGTTCTTTAGATTTTCACATAGAAAAAAAGACAAATAAATGGGCAACCAACATACCATTTCTGGAATGAAGAGTAAGCCTCTACATACTCTTTCCTTACTATACTTTTAAATAATTTGCAGCTTTCCGTTTTTCTTCCCTGATACAATTGGATCTGCTTTATTTTGTCTCAAAAAATTATAAAAATGAAAGTTGAAAAAGCCCCTAAAGGATGATTTTTGTTTAGCCTCTTGCTTTCAGAGAGGTAGAACAGCTATCACATTATTTAAATATGTGTGTGTGTGTGTGTGTGTGTGTGTGTGTGTGTGTGTGAATACATATGATTGTAAATATAGCAAAGTTATCATTCATTTTTTTAGAAATTTTATTGACATTAACTTAGCTTCAAAGCCATATGCAAACTTTTCCTTGGCGTAGCTTTTAATTACTTAGAGATTTAAAAATGCAGTCATGATATGTTATTAATATTACAAAACTAGAGTGTCAAATCTGTGAGATTTCATTTTACTTAAAAATTTTCACAGTTGTCAGTAGTGAACTAGATCCTGAAACCTAAATTTCCTAAACTTTAGTATATTTTTCTCTACAGACCACCCGATTACTCTAAAAATTTTAACCTGGTCTAGGAGTATTCTTTAACAAACGCTTCTTTGGTACTCTGGTTATATATCTCATTCCAACAATGTATGTAATAATTTCTTCCTGAAGAAAACCATAGAAATGTGTGCTTTATATCATCAAGCAACAGAAGACAATCTAGATGTAGCTAAAATCAACTATATAGAATAGAAGTTTGATAGTCCTGTCAGCAGTGACAACTCCAGCTTAATCAGAATTTTCACTTACATAGCAGATGTCTTATACAATGTTATACAAGGGTTTTGGTGGTCTGCTCTTGAAGAACTTAACTCTCACTTGAAACAATATTTTACGAATATTATTGCAGGCATGTATTTGATCACTTTGTAGTTACAAAACATAGTTCAAAATCCACACATAGAAACACTGCCATTGCTCTGTTGTACTTCAAAAACGGACTTTTAGTTTGTAAACGTTTGCCAAAGATATGTTTTACTAGAAAAACCCAAGAGGTAGAAATAATAAACAGTAACACTCTAGCCACTCCAATTGTCATTAACTCTCACTTTTTATTCCAGCTAATAGTCTACAGATTCTTATTGGAGGAATATTAGAAGTTTAGTTTCTAGAACATTCTTTTAGATAACAAATTAGACAATTCAGCTTTTATTCCACTAATTTTTCAAACCTAAGGTATTTTAAGGACTTAAAATTAGAAATATTGTTTTAAAACAAAAAAATAATTGCAATTATAACTTTATTGTTCAGAAAACTTAACACTAGTTGCTATAACAATAATTAAAAATTTTAAAAATATGAATATCTAAACTCAAGCATTTCTCTGTCCCTTATTCAAAGAGCAATGCTTGGAGATTAATCTTTTAGTTCCAGTCTAATATTAATTTAAGAAACTTCCATCAACAACATAGTTTTAAATACACCCCTCCCCCTCCAGAAAAAACAACAAAGAAAATTATACTCACAGGGAGGCAAGAGGTCAAGAATTTATTCTTTTTTCCAGCCTGTATTTTTTAATTTTAATTTTTCAATTAGAGTTTACATTCAATATTATATTAGTTTTAGATGTACAGCATAGTGGTTAGACATTTATATAACTTAGTCTAGTACTAATTAGTACTAGACTGATTAGTCTAGTACTCACCTAGCACTATACATAGCTATTACAATATTATCGACTATATTCCCTAAACTGTACCTCACATTGCTGCGACTGTTTTGTAACTACCCATTTATACTTAATCCTTTCACCATTTTCACACAGCCCCCCAAACCCCCTCCCATCTGGCAATCTCCAGTTTATTCTTTGTACCTATGAGTCTGTTTTTATTTTGTTTGTTCATTTATTTTGTTCCTTAGATTCTACATATAAGTGAAGTCACATGGTATTTGCCTTTCTTTGTCTGACTTATTTCACTTAGCATAATACCTTCTAGGTCCATCCATGTCACTGCAAATGCTAAGATTTTATTTTTTATGGCTGAGTAATATTCCATTGTATATATGTATTACCACTTCTCTATACAATCGTCTATCAATGGTCACTTAGGTTCTTTCCATACCTTGACTACTGTAAATAGTGCAGCAGTAAACATAGGGGTACATATATCTCTTAGAATTAGTGTTTTGGTTTTCTTTGGGTAAATACCCAGAAGAGCAATTACTGGGTCATAAGGTAGTTCTATTTTTAATTTTTTGAAGAGCCTCCAAACAGTTTTCCATACTGGTTGTACTAATTTACAATTTCATCAACAGTGCACAAGAGTTCCCTTTTCTCCACATGCTTACCAACACTTGCTGTTTTTTGATTTACTGATGATAGCCATTCTGATAGGTGTGAAGTAATATCTAATTGTGGTTTTAATTTGCATTTCTCTGATGATTAGTGACCTTGAGCAGCTTTTCATATGTCTGTTGGCCATCTGGAGAAATGCCTATTCAAGTCCTCTGTGCATTTTTAATTGTATTTTTTTATTTTTTTTTTATTTTTGGTGTTGAGTTGTGTAAGTTCTTTGTAAATTTTGGATATTAACCTCTTAGCAGATGAATCATGGGCAAATATCTTCTCCCATTCAATACATTGTCTTTTTATTTTGTTGATGATTTCTTTTGCTATGCAAAAACTTTTTAGTTTGATGTAGTCCCATTTGTTTATTTTTTCTTTTGTTTTCCTTGCCTGAGGAGATATGTCTGAAAAAATGTTACTAAGAGCAATGTCAGACAATTTACTGCCTATGTTTTCTTCTAGAAGTTGCATGGTTTCAGGTCTTGCATTTAAGTCTTTAATCCATTCTGAGTTTATTGTTTGTCATGTATGGTATAAGAAGGTGGTCCATTTTTTTTTTTTTTTTCATGTATCTGTCTAGTTTTCCCAACACCATTTATTGAAGAGGCTGTCTTTACCCCATTGTATATTCTTGCCTCCTTTGTCATATATTAAATGACCACATAAGTGTGGGTTTATTTCTGGGTTCTTTATTCTGTTCCATTGATCTATGTGTCTGTCGTATATTAAATGACCACATAAGTGTGGGTTTATTTCTAGGTTCTTTATTCTGTTCCATTGATCTATATGTCTGTTTTTACAACAGTACCATGCTGTTTTGATTACAATAGGCTTGCAGTATCGTTTGATATCAGGTAACATGATACCTCCAACTTTATTATTCTTTCTCAGGAATGCTGTGGCTATTTGGGAACTTTTATGGTTCAGTCCATATCTTTTTAATTGTCATTTAACTTCTCTAGTTTTCACTTTATTTTTAAAATGTGCCTAAAAGCAAAACTATGGTGTAATTAATTTGAGATCACTTTCAGCTCTAAGATTTATAGATAAAAAAAATATGAAGTTGAGGTATAAACTGTCACTTTTTCAATTATAATACATGTATTTCTTACTAAATTTGCTGCTTATTAATCCAACATAATATCAGTTCATTTTCCCTAGGCATTAGCAAGAATGCCGAACAATTTCTTATCTTTCACAATTTTTCACCAACATTTTAATTTAATATTGGCAGAAGTGGTTATTTAAAATATGAGCACATTTTAAAACATATTTTAAATTAAATATTATCATCTGCATAAATCAAGATTAAGATGCTACATCACATTTTTCTCATATTTGAATCATTTCAGAATTAAACTTCCTGAAAACATCCCAGTTGAAACTCTTTTAGTCTTTCTAACTTGTACAGATAAGGATGGAACTGTTCCCAATAACGATATTACTTATCATTTGATTACAGATGCTTTTGCAAATGAAACCTTTATCCTCATGAACAATGAGCTGAAAGTAAGTATTTTAAAGTTGCTCTCTGTCTATGGCCTTGTGATTAACCTTAGATAAAAAAATTTATTATAATACAATTCTTAATGAACTACAGTAGTTCAAATAGCTGATGGCAGAATTTGTTCCTGTATTTTTAACTGAACCTTAAATTGCCAACAAAATATCTTAGTTTGAAATAAATGCTGGAATGCAATTTTTATCTTGGGAACTGAACTAGGAAGGTTATAAATTTCCTAGAACAAATGGTTCTGTGATAAAGTACTGCCTATTCCTTTGGAATGTGTTGAAACTACTGTAATTGCCATTAATAAGTATATTAAATAACTATTGGACATTATATAAAATAGAATAACTATTTTATACAATACTTTATCACTGCATTTTGAAATATACAATGGCTTAAATATCTACCAATTCAGTAAATCTAAATTTTATTTTTAGTAATTTTTGAGACAAAGTTATGCTACATGTTGCTCTAGCCAAATATTTTTAAATAGATTAGGAAGGGTTATTTGGGTTAGGCATTGTGTTCAACCAGGATTCGTTGCTAATGTCTGAATATTATTATGATAAAAAAAATTTGCTCATCTAACTAACTGACTAGCTAAGACGACAGACATGGCCTAGATAAGTAAGACAAAGATCTGTAATAAGCAGTTTTTTGGCTTTGATTCGACACACTTCCAATTGCAATTGAATTCCTACCCGAGCCCCAAGATGCATTTCATATAAAACCCTAACACCCTTACCAGTCGCTGCCTCACATTCTATGACAGAGATACACAGAATCACCTTCACAACATTGAAACACTGTGCTATCTTTTAGCTCTGGCTTTTAGCCCTACTGTTCACAATGTTCATATTGCTAGAAAATGAGCTCTGGCTATTTTGTGGCCCAATTACCCTCAAGCTTTTGCATAGCCTTCATAACTTTGTTCAGACATCACTTCTTTTAGGAGGGCATCCCTGATATTTCTTCTCCTGCTAATCTGGGTCAGGAGCTTCTCTTTGGATTCTCACAGCATGTTGTAGCTCTTCCACCACAGTGCTCATCACATTTCTGTCTCCCCAGTCAGATAGGGAAAGAAAAAGTAAGTTGTTAAACTAATACCAGGAATATATTTAATATTTGTTAGATTTATGTTAATCAATGACTAAATTAATGAGTAATAAATGAATAAAATAAAAATGTGAAATAGTTTTATAAGACATTGACAGGAACTAGTTAACATATTACTCCCAAATGCATCAATACCACGTTTCCACAATTCTTTACAACTACAATTTATTATTAATATAACTAGAATGTTAAAACATATCTTCACAAAAATATATACATGTGTGTTAATTTCTATCTTGATAATGATAGAAAATAATAAAATATCAAAAATATTTTAAATTAAGAATATGAAGATCATGGCACTGTGTAACATTTTTTTGAATCTTCCCTATTTATCAACTTTCAATAACAACACAACAAATAAAACAAGCGCAGATAATTTATGAACAAATAACAAGAACAAATTATTGTATTAGACTTGATCTGATTTTGACAAAAAAAACCATAAAACATGCACACAAATTTCTCAGAAGCAAAATCACTGAATCAGAGTACGCCATGATGACTTTTGTCTGAATTTTCCTGCAAATTATAAATATTGACCTCCTTTAAACTTACTGATATATGATGTAAGCTCTTTTAAAAATTATATTGTTGGAATGAGAATAGTATTTTTCTTAAAAATACTATTTAAGTATTTTTATTCAAAAAATTAAGTGTTTTGAACAAAGTAATTAAGTTCAAAACAGGTTATGAACATGGCAACATCTTTATCTTGCTACAGCAGCCAAGCAAAAGAAGCCAGTTTGTAGAAGAAAAGAAACTGACACAATTTTAATGCTTAGTGAATAAAGCCTTTATTAAGAGAACACAGAACACATATTTGGCTTTACAGCAATATTTGAGTTTTAAACTCACAGAAGGACATTATTAAGACATTAATTTTTAAAAAATAATATTGATTTCTTCTTAGATGTCTATAGTATAATGCATGTCTATAGTATAATGCATGTGCATTATACTAAGGAGAGAAAAGAAGAGCCTTAACAGTCACTTAAAACTGGGATTTGTATAAGCACCAGGAAGTTTACATTAAAATAATGAATAAAACTCCAGTAAACTAGTAGATATCATTAACTCTGAATTTATCTTAATTAATTGAAGAGTGACCTTCACCAGAGTACCTGTGATAGCCATGTAATTTTAATGTTGAACAATGAATTGGCATATAATAAATCCAAACTATTTTATATATATTTAACTTATTAATAAAATAATAAAAAATGAATATTGCTTTATATTAGTATTGTTAACCATGTATTTTATTAGGTCATTTCTCTTTAATGAGCATTGATTTAAAAAATCACCCTAATATATTTTATTAGTTAAAATATTTTTAATTACTATTTTATGATGTAATATTTGATATTTACAAGATAACATATTTGCAAGTTATGACATGTAGCAATAAAATGAACCCTTGAACCCATCATCTCTCTTCAAAACTAGAACATTACTAACAGCTGTGTTACTACCCTTTATCACCCCCTCTTTTCCTTCACGTGCAACCAATATCCTGAATTTTGTATTTGTCATTGTTTTGGGGTTTTTATAGTTCTATCTATCTATCTATCTATCTATCTATCTATCTATCTATCTATCCTCTATCATTTGTCTACTCACCTACCTAGTTGCTATAGTATTCCATTATATGCCTTCATATTCCATTGTGTGATTATAACCATTCTCTCATTGATAGAGATTTGGATTTTCTCTTAAATTTTGCTTAATATTGTAATGAACATTCTTTTGTATTTCTCTTGGTGCCTACATGCAACGCTTCTAGGGTTTATACTTAAGAGCAGAACTACCTTGTCATGATGTCTGTAAATGATCAAATATGTAAGATAGAATCATGAACCTCATAACTTTTAGGTCAATGGCAGATCTTATATATGACAGTGGTTATACTATAGCCATTATAACAGCACAGTGCAATGCAATTACTCATGTGTTTGTGGTGATTCTAGTGTAAACAAACCTACTGCATTGGCAGTTGTATAAAAGTATAGCATATACAATTATGTACAATACATAATACTTGATAATGATAAATGAAAATGCTAGTTTATGGATCTACTCTACTATAATTTTTATCATTATTTTAGTGTATACTTTTCTACTGATAAAAACATATTTTCTGTAAAACAAAATTCCATGTTGAGCATCTCTTATTGTGTCAGTTTCTCTTGTGCCTGATTCAATCTCATGTTGTTTTGTTAATCTTGGTCCCTAAGTGTAGTGTAGTGACTGTAGTGCCAAGTTGTTTTCCAAAGTCGTTGCATGACATTACATTCTCACTAGAAATGTGTGAGCATTGCTCTGGATCAATATTCTTTTCATGATATCTAGTTCTCTTATGCAGTTTATCGTACTTGCACGATTAGTGATGAAGTTGCACATTCTTTCATATATTCACTTATTGTGTAAAAAATGAAATATTTGTGTTTCCTTTATCTAAAAAGCATAAACATGTATTTACTCATTCTTTTTCTTCCTTATTGATTTGTATGATATATTTATATATTCTGGAAAATATCCTAATTTTGTGATTTGAAATGAAGTAGGAATTCAATTGATTTTTTTCATTTGTAATAGCAATTCACACAGTTTTTTCCCTACAGTGAACTATGATGTCTTCTCTGACATATATATAATTTTTGTGTATGTTTGTGTTTCCTCTGGTTATTTTCTTATTGTTGTATTTCTTCTCAAAGCTCAATTCATTTCTATTTTTTCATATTGTTTAAATGTAAATAGTATAGAGAAAGCATACAGTAAATTTACAGTAGTACTACCGGTGTGAATTATTAACTTACCTGGTATCTGGTTCAGTGCCATGAGTGTTCTTTGTGTCACCTCTCCTTATCTACATTTAGAATATAGATTGCAGAATTGTAAGATTAAAAAGTGCTTTAGAGATCACCTAATATTCTATTTTATTCACACAAAACCTATTTTTCCATTTGACAATTCATTTAAGATCTCTAATTTTTATAGCTCTTAGTACATGGTAGAATTTTAAGAAAACAATGCTATTCATCTATGCTTTTCTGCACCAACTTGTCATATAGTTGCCACACATAACGCCCTTCCTTCATAGGTGTTGGCTGTTTGTTAAGGAAAATAATTAATGTGAATGTGGCCAAGGCACAAAAAGGACCTCAGAAAAACCAGAAACAGCATGCGATCACATTCTTTCCACTCCTCTTGGATGGCCTCAGACCTACTCTAGCTTTGGCTACCCTGAGGGTTGTGTGATCGTGCATGAGCTGTGAGGGAGAGATCTTAACATTGCCCTTTTTATTTAACATTATGAAAGATCCTGAATGCATCATGTTTGCCCTGCAATCCTTCCCACGGGAGTAAAGTGAAAGAGCAAAAATATGAGATGCTTTGACCTCTCTCACAGAGTGGATCTCAAATTCTGTTTTTGAATGATTTCAAAGCCTGCAGTTTAAAGCTTGCTTCTGAGAGATTATTCCTGTTAATACTAACTCATACCTAACTCATTTTTTAAAAATGCAAATAAATTCATGACAACTACTTTTTACACATCTTAAATACACATTAGTATATTTATGTATTAGTTATTTAAGAAGAGAATGCTTGGAATAGGAAAAGAACAATCTATGGCAAATAAATCAGTATGGACAAATGAATATCAAATTGTAATTCTAGTTTTGCTAATAGTATACTTTTATCATTATACAATGTAATAACTACAGAATGCCAGAATATACAGTAATATTATCTAAGTTTTTGCAATGGACTTACAGTTTATATATTATAAAACTTTGCTCCCTAGTATGGAAACCATGAGCTACATGTGCTTCTGAACACTTCAAATGTGGCTTATCTGAATTGAGATAAGCTAAAAGTATAAAATAAACAATGGATTTTAGAGAATCAGTATGAACAAACAAATTAAACATCATCTATAATTTTTGGTGCTGATTACATGTTAAAATGGTAATATTTTGGACATGTTTGATTAAATAAAATACTTTATTAAAATTTTTTTTTTTTTTTTTTTTTTTTTTTTTTTTGCTTTTTAAAAATGTGGCTAATAGAACTTCTGGTATGATGCTGAAAAAGAGTAGTGTAGGGGACATCCTTGCCCTGGTGGGAAAGCTTTAACTTTCTTGCCGTTAAGTACAATATTAGCTGTAGTTTTTTGTAGATGTCCTCTCTGAAGTTGAGGAAGTTCTCCTTTAATCTTAGTTTACCATCAGTTTTTATCATAAATGGGTGTCGAATTTTTTTATATGTTTTTTCTTCATCTATTGATATAATCATGTGATTATTCTACTTTAGGCTATTGATGAGATGTTAATGTCACTACTAGAAAAGTTAAAATTTTATGTGCAGCTTGCATTTGTGGCTTATATTACTTTTGGATATATCCCTATTGAACAGCACTGTTATAGAATATTATTTTCACTTATTTTATACCAAAGTTTTCAAAAGTCTTGGTTTTAGATTCAGATAGATGGTAAAAGAAATGTTTAATTTAAAAAAAAAATCAATGTTATTTTTTATCTGCAGACTGGACCTAAACATCTAGATTATGATAATGCTATTTTTGCAAGAACGCATTTTAAATATACATTGTTTGTAAGAGTGTCTGATGAAGGAAGTACTGTACTATAAAGTAAGACATTGTTAACTTGAAATATTAAAATATCCTGAGTTATATAATAAGTATTTTAAAAAATTAGTTCGTAGAAGTTTATTATATTAATATTCTGTGATCTATTATAATAAAATATGTGAATTATTGCATTAACTTAACTTATTTGTTTTTTAAAAAAGGAAGTCCAAGTAAAAATGTTATTGCAGCTATTTAAAAGCAATGTCAGTTGGTGGATCACCTCAGGTACATTTGTATGTACTTTTTTCTCCATAGCAATTATTACAATCATCATAAGGGTGAGTCGAATAAAATAATTTAATCTAATTGGAACCTCATCGGTACTTACCTTCAATATATTTGAAAACAGTCCAGTTGATACACTAGTTGGAAAATTACATTTACAGATGCAGACTGGCCATTTAATAATATAAAATATATCATTGTTGGAGGCAACTTGGGATCACCTCCCAAATTTTACATTGAACCAGACACAGGTACTGTTAAAATTCTCATATCAATTGATAATAAAAATCATGAGCTTGTCTACAGCCATGCCACCCTCAATAAGCCCGATCCCATCTGATCTCCAAAGCTAAGCAGGGTCGGGGCTGGTTAGTACTTGGATGGGGGACCACCTAGGAAGACCAGGTGCTGTAGGCATAAAAAAATAAAAAGTAAGAGATTTTAAGCTGACAAGGTCCTTACAATCTGTGAGGTCAACCAAGGGTTGCCTCATCTAAAAAAAATAATAATAAAAAAATAAAAATAAAATGAGCTCATATATACTATTTGGAATTTATTTTATTAAGAAATTGTGGTTATTGGAATATCTTTAAAAACAACTTTCTCTTAAACCATGTAATATTCACATTAATTTGTTAGCTGTATCCATAAATTCTTAGTTACTGCTAGAAAAGCACTGAAGCTTGATCTTTGCCAAATGAATCTTCAGAAAGCCTATGCACATATATTTCTTCTACATAACATAACTAAGACTGTATAACGGGTGACTAAATTGGTGTGGAAATTAACATCTGCCATATTTTGCTGATGAATTACATGCTGGGAGTATATATAGGGAAAGTTGATTTGTATTAGTTCATTTCCATTTTTGATTATAGTAATTATTTCATTTACACAGTTTATAATTTAACATAAATTGAAGATATTTAGTGGTCCTGGGATAAAATTCTCCTTTCATTTTTGTGTCAGGAATGATAAAGCTGTTGGATTCACTAGACAGGGAAGTTGAATCACAGTACAAGATAGTTGTGAGAATAACAGACGTGGGCAACGACGTTGTTTCCGACCCCCTCGGACAAAGAAGTCGTGCTACTCAGGTGACTGTCAATGTTCTGGTAAAAATGACTCACTGCTTGTAATGCCCTCAACCCAGAAGAAGCATATTCTTGGGAAACAAAAGCAAGGAAAAAATGCAAAAGGTTATAATAATTCAGTGCCCTCATCATAGACCTAATTCACAGTGTAGCATGTGGGGTTCAAAAACAGTGTAACTGTGACATACAGTGATAAAATTATCCTTACGTAAAAGCTAATCTGTGTTATTTTTGAATTTGATCTTCCCACAAATATGAATTTAGGTTAAGAGTGCCTGAAAATCGAAGTTGTATTTAAAAAGTTGTTGAAAGAATCATTCTATTGTTATATATACTTCCATATGTTCTAGAGTTTTAGGAGGTTACCCTTTTTGATACTCTTAAATTTGTTCTGCTCATTTGGTTGTTCTCTCTCTGTCTTAAAGTATTTTAAGAAATATTTTAATATTTTCACTAGCGAAGATTCTGAGATCAGCTATAGACATTCAAAATGTAATATATAGATACGAGAATTTCTAACTTTAAATACTTTCTAAATATTCAAAGCGAAATGTTTTTGACTTGATTTGTTTAGGACTTACATCAATACAATTCTGTACATCACTTTTGCTGAGAGATATATGAAAGGAGAAATTGCCCTTTATAGACAGTGCCACATTTTCTTTATCTTATGACTTTGTGCTCTTTCTAGCTATTTGATAAAAGTAAGAATTCCAACAGTGGAGCCTATGAAGCAGTTCTTTTAATAAAAATGATTTAAAACCATAAGCGCTATATAGAGTCTATGCATTCTCCTACATGGTGAACACTTTCATATGTGTTCTTGGTGAGCTAAAATCCTTAATGTTGCCCATGATTCAGTGTTACGATTCCCACTATAGGCTCATTATGTCTGAAAAACACAATAAACCAGGGCAAAAATCTTTGTGGAGAGAAATTTAATGAAGTGACTTGAGTGGTTTCAACCATGACTCAGAGGATGTCATAAGCTAATGAACCCGCAGTCTTTAAGCAAACTTTCAGTAATATACCCCAAGTGTCCTCTAAGTTACATTATAAGTTTCAGTAGATGTCCTTTCCATTTGTACTTCTATAATTGATCATTTCCACTTTCATTTTGTTTGCGAACTCCTATATTCAGGTAGATATGGAACAAAAGATCATTATTTTTTATCTTTATAAGTATTCATATTTCTTTCTCTTATGGGGCTAGAAGGATTTGTTTAGGAATGAATACTTGATTTCTTGGGACTCAATAAAGAGCAATATATTTCCCACTGTAAATCAGATGGGCTTAACATTTGACTAAAACATTGTTAATGAATTCAAATACCTTTCCTTTAAAGATTCTTCCAACCAAAATTTGGGTAGAAGTTATCAAAAATGTTTTATTCAGAAAAAATAAAATGAGGACAAAATCCCAAAGTAAAATACAATTATTAGTTTATTCTTTCTACATTTTGTTCCAAGAAAGATTGAAGCTCATATAAAACAGAAACACAATAGCAATACTACTTAATTTAAAAATAGATGAATGAGTCTAAATTTCATCTGTAAAAATGAACAAATGAGAAAAACATATCTTTTCCAGAACAAAGACTGAATAAAGTTATGAACTAAATGTTTGTGTCTCATCTAAATTCCTATGTTAAAGCCTTAATCCCCAGAGTGATGGTGTTTGGAGATGGGCCCTTTCAGAGATAATAAGGATTAGATGAGGCTATGAGGATGAAGCCCTGGTTGATGGGATTAGTTTCTTTATAAGAAAAGATGCTAGAGAGCTTGCTCTCTCTTTACCATGTAAGGACACAGCAAGAATGAAGCCATCCGCAAGCCAAGAAGAGAGCTCTCACCAGAAATCAAAAACTGCTGAATTTTCTGATCTTAGACTTTCTAGTGTCTAGAACTTTGAAAAAATAAATTTCTATTGTTTAAGCAACCCAACGTATAGTATTTTGTTGTGGCAGTGGAAACAGACTAAGACAATAACAATTTGTTTTAACAAACAAAAATGTTATAAAATGTAATATTAAAAGATATATTCCTAGTAAATAATAAATATGTAGCTAGATCAATGGAACATACTGGACTGTCTAGGATCCAAGATATAATATAGTAGGTTAATGATAAATTCTTACATAAATGATGTTGGAATAACTAATAAACCTAGAATAACTAATAAACTCAAAAAAATCATATATACAATCTCCTGTTATATTTTTCAAGATAAACTAGTTTAAAAGCATGTCAAAATATTCCAGTGACGTGAATTTTATAGACATCATTAGCTATTGCCAAATTCAAATTTGTTATTGTCAATTGTCTAGTTGATCTGCAGTTCTCTCTGGAGTACTTATCTTCTTAGGTCTTATGTTTCTAAGATAGTTCTTAGATTATAATAATAAAATACATCATAATGGCAAACTTATTTTGTTGAAAAATGTATATTCCAGCAGGATTTGGGGAAACACGCTTTCACTTTGACAAAATTGGGCACCAAACTTTCAGGAAACATTTTAAAAAGAACTGAAGTTAAGAACACATCCCAGTTTTACTCTACAGGGTATTATTATCTGTTTCATAAAAAGATAATTCCTAACCACCATGACTCTCAAAAAAATTAGAAAATCTTCTCTCTTGGTTACTGTAATTACTTAAAGACATCTATTCATTGTCAGCTATGTACCATAACAAGTGCTTTCAGGCTTTTGGATTTTACTCTCAATTTAATGTGTTCTTTATTCTCCTCTACATATATTAGTGTTCTATGTATTCTTTAAGTTCCAATATATCCCTTCTATATGAAGCCTTACTTTTAAAATAAAATGTGAATATTATATGAAACTGTATGACAGAGCCTGTGTTCCCACCATGAACTAATTGCCCTCTACAAGCTTTCAGCCTGGTATAGTTATTCTTATTCAAAGGCATATCACCCACTAAAGTACAAGTATGAAAGATGCTCCTTCTGGTGATGTGAGACCTATAATTTTTTTTCAGAATGTAAATTATAGAAAACACAAATTAAGCCATAAAAGAACAAATTGATGCTGCCTTCTGATGCTACTCAGCCCAGCAGTTCCCATATCAGCAACATCACAATTTACACAAATTTATTTCTGTTTTCATCTATAAGGTGAAGTGAATATTCCAAGGAATCTCCTAGCAAAGAACATCTTTAAATGTGTGATAAAATGTAACAAGTTTTTAAAGTAGAAAATTGACCTCTAAAGAAATTAAGAGAAATTTCCAGGGGACAAAATAAAGAGGCTAACTCGAAGCTGCCAGTTGTCCTGGGAGAATCTTTTTTCTCTGAAAAACAGAGAGTTGCATTTTTTATAGTTACATGGAAACAGAAAATAATATTTGAGGAGCAAAAAAGCTAGAGAGTTGGAATCTCATAACAAGAGGACCTTCAAAATGATAAAAAATAAAAGAACACTTTCACGTACTGGCCCAGGAAAGCAACAAGAAAGCTTGCTCATCTATGCCTGGGCTCTAATTAAGGGAAAATGTCTCCTGAAACTGATATAGATATATTCTGTTTGAATTACACACACTGCAAGATATTGTTAAACCCAAGATGAGACATTAGAAAAAGAGGTTCAGGGTGTTTTGTTCTGAAGTGTTCCGAGCAGAAATAGAGAATCAAAACTTTTTTGAAGAGCTTTAACCTCCACCTAAACTGTAAAAGATTCCTATAATTAAAGCCTGGCTAAATACAAGCTCAGAATCCAAACTCACAAACTCTTAGAAAAAGGCCACAACATGCAGTGTCTTAAATTGACAAATGCAGTCATTTTATGCCCAGTTCACTGGTTGTAAGCTGAATGACTGGAGTGACATGGTTTGGGGCCTGAGTGTAATGCACAGCCTTACAAAAGTATAATGCACTTCTGTGAGGTGATTCTGTGACCAGGAACGGTTTGCTTCTTTGTGATGTTGAGTCTATTTCTGACTCAAGCACAGATAATGATACGACAATGCTATGGTTTTGTTTTGTATCAGTCAGTTGCTAATTGTTTTAACATTTAGCTGCTAATTACTAACCTTATATAAGGTTTAATAAATCTGCATAATAACTCTACGTGGTATCAGCATTTTTGGAGGTACCTTTTGTAGAAGGAACATGTGTGACAAAATAACTATATTTAATAGATTATTTGTACAATGGAGCTGGTTAAAATTTAGTAACTATAATGTTTACATGGCACTTGGTCTCAAATCATCTAGGCATTCTGAAAATTTTAACGAGGTGCACAGTAGTGAAAATTAGATGTGGTCCTGATGTTTAGAAGGGCAATATTTTATTGTAGTGAAAGAAGTTGGAGGTCATTTAGTAATGTGTTGGTTGAGAAGTCATTATTACAATCATCCAACCAAGTAGCAATTTTATGTGGTAAGAAGCCTCATGTAGTACTTAAAAAGCTAGAGAAACATATTCATTGAAAATTGAGAAATGTCTTGAGACTAGATGCACCAAAAAAGTGTTAATAGGTTTTCTTATCAAATGGTAATTTATGAGTTGGATCTTGGTATTTGAAATACATTTTAAAAGAATAGAAAAATTTCTCCTTTTAAGCAAATATGACCTGAGTGGTTTCAGCCAACTATTAGTGCTATGCCTTATGTCAGTTAGAAAGTGAGCATAGAAGGAGGCCTGTCTTGTAACAAAATAGATAACTAAAAGAAATGTGTTTTTATGTAGTTGGGGACAGAATTTTTGCACCTATAACACCCAAGGTAAATAAATCAATATTCACCATAATGCCACTACCTGGATCTGAAGAAAAACAAATGAAAACAAAACAAAACAAAAAATAGGAATTTCTTTACTGATATAAAAACAATAAAACAAAATTTTTAGCATGATTATACACCGTCTGTTACATCATTGTGTACTTGCTGACAAGAATTTGCATACAAAATCGAAAGCTGTTTTGTCTCCTGCAAAGAACATGATAAATTTCCTCAGAGGATAGTTTCTAAATCATCACTGTCTCTTCAGTGACTCTTTTGAAGAAATTATTACCAAACACATTCTCTTTATTTCCAAACCAGAGTATGGTGGCTCTCCCATTGCCAGAGGCTTATTTCTTTTCTAGAACATGCAAATACATAAGCCATTTTCTTTACTTCTAAAATATTAATAGAACCAATTACTTATAAGTTAATATTTGTCTTTCCTTGAATGTGGTTATAAGAGTAGTCAAACTCTTAGAACTCCCATTCTAAAGGAACATGAAAGAGCATGCTAATGACTGCACTAAATGTATCTGGTTTTATAAATAAACTATTTGTTAGGCAAATTTTACTACGTTTTCTAACAGAGAAGTGTTAGAAAGCATAGAAACAACCATCTGAAATGACAAGGTATTACCAAAAATTGAGTGTCTCTCTGTGGCTTTTTTTCTCTTAGAGAGCTTTTTATGACAAAGAAATGGATAACAGATCCATACATATATTTAACCTGTTAAACGTAAGAACCAGTAACTATATCCACATGTATTTAGAGATGGTATCATTGCCAAATAGCTTTCATGACATCACATGGTATTTAAGAGCACTGATTCTTTAGCTAGATGGCTGGATTTTAATCTCAGCTTCATTACTAATCTTTTTTGTGACCTTCGGCAAGTTATCGAATCTCTCTTGCCTTGTTTCCTCATTATAAAATGACAATAGTAATAGTATCTACCCCAGAAGGTAGAGATGAAGTTGTAAAAAATGAATATTTGTAATGCACTGACTGTCTCATAGTAAGCACCATACAAGTGTTTGGTAAATAAATAAAATAGAACCACTTTAACTACTGGAAAAAAGTTATGGAAATTTTGTTTTATCGAGTCTATACATTTGATTAAAATTGAATTTTATCATTTAATCATCAAAGCAATGGCCAGAAACCACTTAAATGTGACTGATAAGCA